>NC_090877.1:30383628-30401128 GCF_036669935.1 Montipora foliosa | reverse complement strand
TTGAGACCCTGTTATGCAAGCCATGCATGAGAATGTTACATTTTTCTTGGGAAAAAATTACACCACAATATTTATTTCTTGTATTGTTGTAGTACAGTAGAATGAAAATTAAATGGAGCTGACCTTGCTAGAGTTAGGCAACAACTCTCCATAATTAATTTGATGGTACAGTATTGATGAGCCACATAACAAACCTTCTCCTCCTGAGCCCGGCTGAGATTTAATCGCGCATGTCCTCTTCTTATCCGCCTGTCTACATCGGCCATAATATTCTGGAGGTATCTCAGAAAATCATCTTCATACCTCATTTTCTTGAAACGAGTACTTTCCTGATATCTGTTAAGGTTAAACAAGAATTAACAGAGACATACATGTATTTTAAAAAAAATGGCATTTTTTTGTAGCAGCTTCTTTGCATTTTGTAAATGTAACTAAACTACATGTAAGATGACCATGTAAACCATATATCTGAACAAGGTACAGTACATCTGTATGTTAGAGAAGCCAAAATGTTGGGCCAGTCAACAAAAAATGATGAACTGACACTTCATGTTTCACATGTTTTGGTGATTACACTCCAAAACTTAGAAACAAAATTGTTATACTGCATCTCTCTCTGATGACAGTAAAACCCTACTGAGGGATTAATGACAGAACAAAGGATTCTGTGAATAAAATACAGTCATGATTGTCATCCCCATTTTCATACACATGTAACTATTATCCTGCACATGTATTTCATTATATCATAATTATTGTATATCTTTCTTTACCCTCGGATTTTAGAGTAGCTTGGTGTAGCTAGCATCTCCGAGCATTTATCCTCCCAACCATGATACACCATAGAAGACAGACCACAACACCTGGGACTACATGCCCTACTCTTTGCGAGAAGTGTGTGGGTTATTTTACGTCCCATAGGATTATGAACATTGAAGGGTTGTGAGACTGGGCCTACGACTTATCGTCCTCATCCGAGACTAGAGAGTCTAACCATTTGCAGAATGATGTCATAATACAAACGCAGCACTTTCTCCTCAAAATTTAAAGACCCTGAGAGTTGGTCCAGCCGGAGTTGAACTCACAGCCTCCCTTGTGACAGCCCGGTGCTCAAACAACTGAGCCACCAGTGCCCGGTCTATAATTATACAGTATAAGAACGCTTAACAACTCCGCTTCAATTTTTTAGTAAAATTTCCAGGGGATTTACCTTTCTTTGGACAAAGAGTACAAACCCAAACATCCTGCATAAATTCCCTAACTTTTCCAAAGCTAAACAATTTGACCAAAGAAAAGTACAGTACTGCCCAGAGACAAGTGAATCACCAAATGCCTTTCAAACTGGTCTCCAATCTTGTGTTTGAGTTTCAATGCATTTGCAAGTGCCTTGAATGCAAACCCAAATGTGATGACCAAAGTCTGAATACTTTCTAAAGTATTATTGCATCAAAATAGGTTCATCGATACATTTGAAAAGCAATTGCCCAATTGCTGGCAATTGCTTTGCAAAGTTGAAAAACAAAAAGGTACATGTTTTCAGACTTTTTCATGTTGCATAGCCATGTTATGTATTTACTCACTAACTGAAGTTACACAATAACACTTAAAGTGAGCAAAACAATTCAATGACTATAATTTCCATAATTAACAAGCAAACACTTTTTTTTTGCACTTGCGAACATGCCAATGACAGACATCAGTGAATAGCTTCCCAACATGCAACTACATGAACCTAAAGCACTGAGGACAGTGATTTTGTCCACATTTGTAGTGGTCTATTGCTTCATAAAAAAAAATTATTTGAGATAAAATTGTACATGATGATGTAGTGAAAAGACTAATGTGTTGCACTGTTTTAGCATGGATAAAAAATTGCTTCATAAAAAAATTTATTTGAGATAAAATTATACATGACGATGTAGTGACAAGAACAATGTGTTCCACGGTTTTAGCATGAATAATAAATTTTAAATTTAAATTTTAACATATGTATGAAAACAACCAAATTAAATGGTTCAGTTTTTAACTCTCCAATTGTTCCCAAAAACAATCCTCTTAATACCGAGCGAACTGAACGAACCTTCAGTTCCTTGCAAGATACATGTAAATTTAATCAACTTCAGTAGAGAGGGGAGGAAAGGTCACCATACCACAAAAGCTCAACATCACACAAACCACGATTTCGTGGCATATGGGCATTACAACAAGTATTATTTTTACCAATACAGAAAGAATCCTAGCTACACATATTTCTACATAAAAGTCTGAGAAGGCTTATGAAAATATCAAACGAGGAGAATCGCAACCGGGCTAACATCAGCACCATCAGTGAGCAAAATCAATCTTCTGGCGGCGCTGGAAGTTCATCGGCCACATTATCAGAATGGATCCCAATAAACATCCCAAGACAGCATTAATGAGGGCTCCAGAGGCAAGAAGTCGTGGCAGACTGAAAGAGACTTGGCGGAGAACCACAGAAAAAGAAAGAACAGCATTGGGTTTTATCTCATGGAACGAGGCAACCTTAACTAGTCCTAGCCCTAGTCCATATGCAGTTGCATGTTACACATATATAAACAATGTCTTTTCAATTTGTCTGCTCATTAAGACATGTTACAGTTTCAAAAACCCTTTCGCTAGCCTGGAGATCTTGGTGGTACAGTATATCGATTAGGTGTTATTTGATACAAGAAATTGGTAGAAACAAAACTACATGTAACCTCAGAACCTCAGTCAATAACGGTTCTCTCTAGCTGATTAAACGTGAGAATTTTTTCCTTGTTTCTAAGGATTTCTTTTGCGACTCCCCTGCAGTCAACTTGCATTGATTGATAATCATGCATTGTTTACTTTGTCTCACTCAAATTACATGCATGTATCGACAACACAATTTAAAGGTGCTAAACTGAACAACAAATGCATTGAATGAAAAGAAACTAATTTGCAAACTCGTTGACTAAGATTCATTATCAATGCCTTTGATGGTTTGCTTATCTTTGAGCATTACTGTAATACCCTTGGTAGTTGATCTGTAACTTAGCAGGGATATTTTTTGAAACCTTTTTATAGCTTGCTGAGCTATATCTTTTCTTGTGGTGTAATGCTTTTTTAAATGACTGAAATAATATATGAAATGAATCACATATTGAACTGGGGAAATGAAATCAAGTGCTTTTTTAAATGAATGAAATGAATCACATACTGAACTGCAGAAATGAAATCAAGTGAAGCTATGATTCTCGCAGTTATGAATGCAATTGTATAGAGAAACCTGACAAATTCAGGACACCAACGGGGCTCAAACCCTGGACATTGTGATACCAGTGCGACGCTCCAACCAACTGAGTTCTGAAACCACTGACATTGGGAGCTGGTCATTTGTGGATTCTAATGTTCCCGTGATGAATGAATCAACGAATGAAATATGACCGTCCAGATGAAAAGGATTCTTAGACCATTTCTTCCCAAATGCGTTTCAAAACAGTGTTTCAAACAAATTTAAATGTTTTATTCAACAGCGTTTCATCGCGTTCCAAACACAAGCATCACATTTCATTGTATTTCAAACAGAATAATTAACATGTGCATAATAATAATTACTGGGTTGCCTATGGGCAAACCCAGTCGAGGTCTGCGTTTTGTTTGTTTGTTTTCTTTTTTTTTTTTTTCCCGTGTCGGTAAAAGTCTTGCCTGTCACTCCCCTGGTAAGTGGTGTCTTTGTGGATAGAGCTTTCTGCAAGTATTTTCTTAGGATCGAGAGGGTAGTGGAACTGCTTAGATTTCTCTGATGGACACAGTAGAATCATTAACTTAGCCTGCAATGGCGTCGAAAGTCATGTAACCTGAATGGCGTTTTAGTGGATCCTTAAACAAAATATACCCTTATGGAGCTCAATAATGGAAAGTCAGTTGGATAAAATAGGCAGGAATCTCAAAAGCGATGAGCACTGGACTTCGACAACAATCTATCGCCCGTCGAGACGAAATCAAAGTGAGCTGTAATATTTACCTGAAGTTCATGGTAATTTGACACGATTGAGTTTCTTGTCTTCATGCACGCAATGAAATAGGAAGAGGTTTTCGCCTCTAAGAGCAAATATGTTGTTTGTTTCAATAAATATTTTGCTGGAAAAGGATTCTGTGGTATTTTCTGCCTTTGTGAATTATAATATCATGTTGTGTATTGAATTTTCGAGCTTAAGGTTCAAATGTGCTATGGGAGAAGTTTTTTAGTATTGCTCTGTAAGCAGGAAGTGTAGCTAGTAAGGGTTCACAGGCCTGTTGGAAGCGTGCTTGAGTTTCAATAAAATGAGCCCCAAAATCAGTGAAAACTTGTGACGCAGATGAATAACAAAGTAGCTGCTATTTCCAAAATGATGGAATTACCTGGTGATAAATAACGTCGTACGCGTCTTGGAGAGTAAATTTTGACTTTACATAAACAAGAGTTGGGCCATTGTGATCTTTGTTTTGACTTCGCTCATTTCATTGTCAACCTTTATAACACTTGACAGAAAAAGAAACTTACAAAAACCCGGTATCTTGCCATCATTTGACACAGATGCTTCACTGTTTGGCGAGTAAACATGCCGCGGTAACTTAATCACGGCGCCCGCTGAATTCCGGCCATGTCACTTTCGATTATGCAATTTACTTGAACGTAGCAAAAATCTCCCAAAATGTTTGTCGCTGATCGTAACTTTTTATATTCTATATTCACGATTCAAAATTAATGTTGTTTTCATGTCGTAAATATTTTATTCTCGATCGACCGTCCGGGAAACTTCCTTCTGCTCTTTCTGAAAACTGTGTATCAATAGTTATTTGCTTTTTCATCAATATTTGTTTTGCATAAAGCAAGCTAACAGAATCTGTACCTTGCTGAGTTCGCATTTGTTAGCGTTAATAGTATTTTTAGTCAGATGTTTCTGTTTTTTATGAGGGGTTTACTGTTTTGGTCTCCCATCCTAACACTAACCCCGCGAAACAGGGCTTGACTTCAGTGAAGTTTAGTATTACAAAGCTTTCAGATGCTGAGAGGGCACACTTGTGGTGAAAAGAAATTGTGAGGGAACTTGAAAATTATCAACATGTCAGCCCAGAAGCCAATGTTTCTCGCTTCTCTTTTATTATTTTGTTATTCTTCAGAGACTGGAATGCTGTATTTCAATACCACACAATTCAGTGCCTTCTGATTTTCTGTAGCACGTACCACAGGCAAACCAGTGTATGCTTCACAGAAGCATCTAGTTTTAATATGAGTCAGATCTTCTGCATGAATTTCCCGAGCAGACATTATAAGTTTTGTCAAATATGAATGAACTTCACTTTTTTTTAGACACATTTCTGAAGCTAAATAATTTAAAGTGCCATTATGATGAGATTTGCATCTTCCCTTCTAAGCCATTTAAGGAAATAAACATGCGGTCTGTCTGAGAACAAGAATGCTGTTTACCATTTTCAAATCTCTTTTTGTTTGGGAGATATTCAAGTTTGTAAAATATGCAAATTAGCCAAGTGATGGATGTCAAAAGCTCAACCGAATTTTGATCAAATATGATCATGAAAAATATTTCACCCAATTTGTATCAGAAATACTTGATTCTTTGCAGTAAGATTCCAGTAGATGTGCTTAACAATATGAGCAAACAATTTGTGTTACCATGGCAACATACTAGGTTCCAGGCCTCCCTAATATTAAAGGCTTTACAGGCCACCTTTAGCATTCTATTTTGAGATTTGCCAATAGTGCCTCACCTGCATGATCCTGCAAGCATATAAAGATATTACATGTAGGTTGAGTTTGTGGCCTTGTTCAATGTTTTTCTAGCTTAAGGAGGCTCGAAATAGTTTCTCCTTTTTTCAAACAAACGAGATGCTTCCGTGTAGCATACACTGGGTTGCCTGTGATACGTGTCACAGAAAATCAGAAGGCACTGAATTGTGTGGTATTGAAATACAGCATTCCAGCTTCCAGTCTCCGAAGAATAACAAATAAAAGAGAAGCAAGAAACACTGGCTTCTGGGCTGACATGTTGATAATTTCAAGTTCCCTCACAACTTCTTTTCACCACAAGTGTGCCCTCTGAGCATCTGACAGATTTGTTATACTAAAGTTCACTGAAGTTCATCCCTCCCCGGCAGGGTTAGTGTCAGGATGGGAGACCAAAACAATAAACCCCTCATAAAACAGAAGCATCTGACTAAAAATACTATTAATGCTAACAAATGCGAACTCAGCAAGGTACAGATTTTGTTAGCTTGCTTTATGCAAAACAAATATTGATGCAAAAGCAAATAACTATTGATACACAGTTTTTAGAAAGAGCAGAAGGAAGTTTCTGGGACAGTCGATCGAGAATAAAATATTTACGACATGAAAACAACATTAATTTTGAAGTGTGAATATAGAATATAAAAAGTTAAGATCAGCAACAAACATTTTGGGAGAATTTTGCTACGTTCAAATAAATCGCAAAATCGAAAGTGACATAGCCGGAATTCAGCGGGCGCCGTGATTAAGTTACCGCGCCATGTTTACTCGCCAAACAGTGAAGTATCTGTGTCAAATGATGGCAAGATACCAGGTTTTTGTAAGTTTCTTTTTGTGTCAAGTGTTATAAAGTTTGACAATGAAATGAGCGAAGTCAAAACAAAGATCACAATCGCCCAACTCTTGTTTATGCAAAGTCAAAATTTACTCTCCAAGACGCGTACGACGGTATATTTTATCACCAGGTAATTCCATCATTTTGGAAATAGCAGCTACTTTATTATTCATCTGTGTCACAATTTTTCACTGATTTTGGGGCTCATTTTGTTGAAACTCAAGCACGCTTCCAACAGGCCTGTGAACCCTTCCTGCTTACAGAGCAATACTAAAAAACTTCTCCCATATCACATTTCAACCTTAAGCTCGAAAATTCAATACACATGATATTATAATTCACAAAGGCAGAAAATACCACAGAATCCTTTTCCAGCGAAAAATTTATTGAAACAAACAACATATTTGTTCTTAGAGGCGAAAACCTCTTCCTATTTCATTGTGTGTGCGTGAAGACAAGAAACTCAATCGTGTCAAATTTAATACCATGTACTTCAGGTTTCCTGAAGAACCTTTTCCTTGAATAACAAGAAAATGCTTGCCTGTATATCCAATTGACTTGCCATTATTGAGCTTCATAAGGGTATATTTTGTTCAAAGATCCACTAAAACGCCATTTGCGTTACATGACTTTCGACGCCATTGCAGGCTAAGTTAATGATGCTACTGTGTCCACCAGAGAAATCTACGCAGTTCCACTATCCTCTCGATCCTAAGGAAATACGCGCAGAAGGCTCTATGCACAAAGACACCACTTACCAGGGGAGTGACAGGCAAGACTTTTACCGACACGGAAAAAACAAAAATAATAAAATAAAATAAAATAATAAAAATAAAACAAACAAACTAAACGCAGACCTCGACTGGGTTTGCCATACTGGCAACCCAATAATAAACATACCGTAAACGTCCATGTATAAGCCGCACTTTTTTTCACAAAATTGAAGCCAAAAATCAAGGGTGTGGCTTATCCATGGATACATCTGTGTTTGGAGTTTTAAAAACCCTAATTAACATTCATACAACTTCTTAAGATCTCAGTAAAGAAACATAAAAGAAACTGAGAGCATGTTGCTGTTGTTCATCGCCTTTTTAATGAGTGGTGTCTCCTAAAGGAGCCGCTTGTGTCTTCAAGTGTTTATCCGCAAATCTTGCTCTCCAAGAGTTCTTTCAAGCGATTAATTTTCGTTTTACTCGAAACAAGTAAACACCAACCTACAAGGAATCTCCATTCCTCTGCACAGCTGTTTGCAGTGACGTCTTCAGCCAGTCACTTTCACGCTTTTCTTTCCGCCATGTGCGATAAAATACCACAAAATTCGCGAGTACTCGCGAGGTAAATGGCCGACTGTTTCGTTGTCCTTGACCACAACGGCAAATTTGTCGACTGCGATATCAAGCTCCTGATCTGCATGATGATCTGTTGCGGGTACATCTTTATAGACGTAGTCATAATACCCAGGCCCTGGCCCAGACTCCTCCCACTTTTAAAGCTTGGCTACTAAGCACTCGTTCACTTTGTTTCAATATCGAAGGAATTTCAACTTTATGGTGAAACCTTGATTGTTTGTCCTTGTTGGTTTATAGCAATAGAACGTTACTGGAACTTCAAACTTTATTGTATTACATTTTTTTCCAAAATCTGCGCTTCTAAATTCGGGGTGCGGCTTATCTACGGATGCGGCTTATACATGGACGTTTACCATAGTGTGCTTAGATACAGTTAGGGTAATCATATCAAGATAAAATTTGGCCAGGGTATTAAATACTCATCATAGATTTCTCACAATACATTTTCCTCCAAAATAACGTTACCATGGCAACGATATAAGGCACTTCTTTGAGCCTTAAAATCAAGATATATTGTCTTTTTTTAAAAAATGGGATTGTGAAATCTTCCCATTCAGTGTTACCAGATAATGTTAGAAACAATCTCTAAAATATTTAAAATTTAACAAAATCTGTAGGTCAGTTTTCCAGAAAAATAAGTTTTTTTGAAATGTCTCTAATTTTTTTTTCACCTACGGATTTTTTTTAAATTTGAAAGGCAAACGGTTTAAGTTAATCTAAGCTAACTTGCAAGAAATGAAGTTGCAAAATCACAAAAAATGAGGGGGTTACAAGATCAGCATTTACGCATGCGTCACCGGCTCATTCGAGGCCGCGCGCGAGTGGCGTTACGGGCCAACACAAACGGATTTAAGTGACCATTAAACCGTTTGTGAAGAATTTTCGTAGTTTTCGTGTATAGGAGATGTCTATTTATCTTCCTTATATAAAGGAATTAGCAGAAAAATGAGCGAAATTAGCGGTATGTTTATTTCTAGTGACCTGCAAATATTTCCAAACGGTAAACAGCATTTTTAATCTTTCCTGGTATTGTGTGTGATAAAACTAAAAATTCAAGGGATAAAAATTTGATCGTGATAGCACTTTGAATCATGAGCTAACCCGAGCAGCTTACGAATTGCGAGTGTGGCTTATGCGCGTGTGCTCAGCTGAAAACCCTTTCGAGCCTCCTTAAATTCCCCAAAAATATTAAAATCAGGTTGGAGGGGACGGGAAAAGAGTGAATTGTCATGGAAACTAATTTCTTTATAGTCGTAGGTGTGTTGCCTGCAGAACTATTAGCCCACAAAGTTTCAATGGTCTCTGCTGTAAATTGACCAAGATACAATGTAGCTCTATTTATATACTTGATGTTATATTTTGGTTGAGGGAATGACGTCATCAGTCTTCTCATTTGCATATTTTACACATTCAAACTTAAATATCTCCGGAACCAATGCAAATATTTCCAAACGGTAAACAGCATTTTTAATCTTTCCTGGTATTCTATGTGATAAAACTAAAAATTCAAGGGATAAAAATTTGATCGTGATGGCACTTTAAGGACCTTCAAAATGGAAAGGGAACGAAAGTACCGATTCAAAACGTTCACTGGATACAACTTGTACGATTTTGTTACGTGTGAAGATCTCAACTCCTTTCCATGTTTAGTTTCCTTCCGCGCACAAATGACACAATGCTGCTACAACAGGGTCATGCAACACTCTTCAATGAACATTTTTTTGTAGGGAACTGTGAAACAATCCATTTTTCACATAAATGAAGAACTTGGTGTACATACGTGCGCCTGGATACAACTTGTACGATTTTGTTACGTGTGAAGATCTCAACTCCTTTCCATGTTTAGTCTCCTTCCGCGCACAAATGACACAATGCTGCTACAACAGGGTCATGCAACACTCTTCAATGAACATTTTTTTGTAGGCAACTGTGAAACAATCCATTTTTCACATAAATGAAGAACTTGGTGTACATACGTGCGCCTGGGCTGTGATCCATTCAATACTGCAGGGCATGAGTCTGTTACGTTATCAAAGGAATGCGCTGTGTATCCAAGTTGGATCTCATGATGTGCAGCACAGTTATTTACCAGAGTGCTCTTATGCTTGCAAATAATTAATTTTCAGAAGAGTTAAGTTAAAAAAAAAATTGATGAATGAACGATGAAACTTGGAGACAGACAAAGGGACAGACGTTCAAAGGGAAAGTGTCACACTTCATTTTGAGGAGTTAATTTGGCAAGATAGGGGTGACTAAGTCAATTCGCGTAGCGCAAGAATAATCGAAGCGTAAATTTCTGGCATATATTAGGAACTAATGTGTTACGCAAAATCAATCAATTTCGCGTATAAATTATCTCTATGCAGTTGCGTGAGTAAGCAAAAGCAATTTTTGATTTGTTAAATTGTATGGGAATCATCTAAATTGCAAACGTTCTCAACTCGATAAGGCATAAATTATCTGAAGCATTTGATTCTTTGACCATCGGGTTAAAATTTGCATTTAAAATTTTCAGTGCGAGTCTCCACAAGGAAACACAAACCTAAGATTATTATTATCTTGAAAATGCGTACATAATATGAAAACTTACTTTCCTTACAAAAGCGCTTGATTCACGGTTTGTCGATCGGCGAACAAAGCTTTGTAAACAATGAAATGTGCTCACCAATTGCCACATTTTCACATACGAAGATACTGCAATTTACTATAGGCACATTTTCTTCGAACATTGGCCTTTCACAAACACCTTTTACGGTTAAAATTTAAAACAAAAAGTCAATTAAAATCACGCACGAACGTCAAGCCACTGCACTTACAGATTTCTTACCATCGCGCCTGACATGATTCCTGTAGTGTGCGATGCGAATCGTGTCACGTGCGAGGGTGGTAACTTACGTTTGAGCAGTACTGTATACATTTAGTGAAACGCTTCTGCCCAGAAGGCTTCAATGATGCTGAGGAGATCATGCTTACTTTAAGGGCCAGGTTTTTCTTCCAAGATATCACTGGCAAAATGGATGTACATTTGTACATTATCTCCCCGTGGTTGATTGAAGAGTCTAACAAAAAGGTGTCGTTGCTGTCTGGAATGTCTCTCTGTACTGTAACAGTTGTTACGTAACGGTACTTTGGAAAGTCAGAAACATGCTCCCTGAAAATCCTGCATGGCAACATCAAGTTAGGCGGGAGAGAAAAGCCTGTAGAGATTGACGTGGCTGATCAAAACGCGGCCATTCAAAACGCAGTTCTGACTACATGTACATAACCAATCAAAATTTGTGTGATGTCACAGCTGTGTTTCCATACTCTCACCTAAACACCGCTATTGACCAATGAGAGTGCACGTACTATCCTAATTAGTTATAAATTAAAATAAAAAGAACGAACGTCAGCATTGTGTTAACATGAAATAGAATTACATGCCAGTTTGCAATGAACTACACTGTATAGGGCGATTCAAAATGCTTTTGATGAATGATATTGTGTCAGTTTTACCTGAGTTTGAAGTTTGTTGTTTTAGTAGCAAAACATTTGTGTAATGTTTTGTCGGTCTCTAGCCGACTGTCGGTAACTCGTCATTTTTGTAGCAAAACGTTTGTGTAATGTTTTGTCGATGTCTAGCCAACGGTCGGTAACTTGTCAGTAACCTGTTGGCAATGTGTTGGTGTCGACCAACAGTCGACCGATTGAAGGTGGAGGTGAGCTGTTCTTCACATTTACTAAAATAATACCTTCAAAATTTATGTGATATTGCGGTATTTTAGAAATAGTCGCTTTGGTTTGGAAACAGTGTTTACTTTTTACAGTGAATTGTCACGCATGGCCCAGCAGAATCTGCAAGATCTCTTCGAGATCACCGAAAATTGATTGTAATCTCAGAAGTCTTTCACAAAATCTTGCTGCAAATTGCAGTTCACTGTTGACAGATGTAGCACAGGTTGGCATTTCAAACACAGATAAAACACTTTCCTTCGTTTCAAACACCTTGGGTTTCAAATGCGTTCCGAACACAAACGCACTAGAAACGCTTTGTGGCTAAGCATCCTTTTCATCTGGACGGTCACAAATGATATGTTTCAGGTCCAGAAAGGAATTTGTCAAAGTACATCACCACCTACAGCTGTACCAGGTTCAATAATTAACAATTATTCGCCGAAGGCGAAGTGATTATCGTGAATATTCACCGATAATCACTGAGCCTGACAATTTAGCATAAATACACAGGTGATTATTTCAAAAAGGGAAAAAAAAAACATTTCAACTCGAAATCATCTTCACTTACAGTGGCAAAACGACTACTGGCAGCCATTTTGTCCGTCGAGGTGATTATCGGCTGATAATCCGAGATAGCGAGCCAGTGAGAGCGTGCGATTTTGTATAATCACCTGTGTATTTATACTAATAATAATTATTGAGCAGCAATCTACATGTACAGTATCAAGTACAATGTACGGCATCTGTGAATTTTCAACTCATGTTGAATTTATTTCAAACATGTACAGTATGTACTTACTCCTTTCTCAGCCTTTCATCGTGTGCCTTTTCACAAGGCCCTGCAAGTAAACATTAAAAATTAACATGTAATGTAAAGCTGTATCCTACTCAGTGCTTTGGGACAATGTTTCAGATAAGAGGGTGTAATGTAAAATCTCAAGAAAAGCTGGATACCTGTGTCAAGGATATCAAGTCATGAAGTGTTATACACTAGAAGCCAAGTACATGTATCAAATCCCAAAAAACAAGACCTACTGTACATGTACGGCTATAAAGTCTCCAGAAGGACCTGTTCAAATAACACACTCTGAGGGTACATGTAGGCTTCCTTTTAAACTCATCTGGAACACAGAACATTTAGATCTATGTACTGGAATGAGCATCAACATAAATTATTCTCAGTAACTACGAGCTTCAACAAAAAGCCTGGAAAAGTTTAAAAAGATTTAGGAATGTTCACCACTACAAGTTTGCCTCCACAGTATTGCCTCTTGATTAATTTGATCACTGTTAATCTACTAAAAAATAGACCCAACCACAGACATAAAAAACAGCCACTTAATCATGTCCCAGGTGGCCATGAAATGAAAGAAAGTGGCCCGGCTGGCCACCAAGCACTGGAGTTAAGTTTCAGCCCTACAACGGCTTAAGAAAATAACATAAAATTAATGTTTGATCATCTACAATAATGCACCAATCAAAAAGAAACTTCAACCCTGTATAATTATGATGATGCTGTTTTTACCAGACTTGAGTTAATACAAAAACACAACTTTCATATTAAAACTATTAAAAATAACTTGAATTAGCGGGACAACGTCAATAAGCAAGTGTAAATGCTCTAACTCTGAAATAGAGAAAAGGTTGTTTAACGAGGGTTTCAGGGGCTTTCTACACTGCTCTAACGTGGGTTAGTTTCTTCTTTTTTAAATGCATCAACCACATTAATTTTGGACTTCTTCAACACTCAAGCAACATTTCTTTGCGAGATGTAACACATTTTCTCCTTCAGCACAGCCTTGCTTGAAAGCTTCCTCAATAAGGACACTCGGTGGTAATATTTAAGCACTCTCTACTTTTCATACACACTACACAACTTTTGAAGACCTTTTTTGTTAGCCAATCACTCACAGCTGCTAGATCTTTTCCTTTAACCCATTAACTCCAGGGGGTTCCCAGATATTAGACAGAGAAAAATACTAAGTATGGCAGGTTTAGGTCAGTTCAGGGGTGAAAGGGTTAAACTCTTCCATCTTGTCCAAACACATGTTTATAGCTGTTAGCGCCTTCGGTGCCCAAAAGAAAAAAAAAATTCCAGGCTCAAATCTCCCTTGAAAGTTGATGGTAAAACATGACCTGACACCATGTGTGATTTACATGTACTTTGCATTAGCACAATTCAGTGTTCGGCTAAAGAAATCCCCAACATTTGCACAGAAAGAACACTAAAAACATAAGGTATGAGCAAATTCTTTTTGAAACCGAATGATTGAAATAAATAAAACTAACTTTAGAGCAATTTAACACAAGGGAGTTGTTTCTTGTTTCCAAATAAGTTCTTTGCAAAAGACAGTAATCAGCAAAGTGCTTTCCATTTCACATTGTTTTGTGGGATTTAAAGGCCCAGTTTCACCCGAGACGCAAAGCGATTGTTTGTTATTGTTTTGAATCTCAAATAGCGCATTCTGATTGGCCAACTATTTTTGTCACGCCAGTTTGTGCTGTTGAAAACAAGGAACATTGCCATTAGCCTGATCGTTGTGAGGTTTACCGGGTGATTTTAAGAAATAAAACCGCTAAAATTCCCTAATTTACAGTTCAGCTATTCAGCAAAAGGAATAGAACAATTCTGAAGCTAACGAGCTAGGTGACTTTATTTCAGTGCTGAAATGCAACACTTACTTTAAATTTAAAATTTATTTTTATCTTTATTTTTTTATTTTCCTCCATTTATTTATTTTACATTTACATTGTATTACAAAATTTGAAGATGACAATGCTATTTGTGGAATTAAATATCAGGTTACAAGAATAAATGGAGAGGGCAAGATATAGTTAAACTAATTACATGCCCTTTGATTAAATTACAGTTTTATTTAGGTTAAAAGAGAAAAAAGAGAAGTATGAACTCTACAACAACTATGAAAAATATATAAAGAGAGGAAAAGAGAAAACACAGACACACACACACAAATATATATATATAGCTCTTTGGCATTACAAAGCTTTTGCTTTCATGTCCAAATTGAGCACTCTACTGGGATGAGTCATTGCCACTAGCAATTGCGCATGCTCACTAGCTCGCTAGTTTGAGCACTCTGGCATGGCTTAGATGTACCACATGTGTGGGACATTTGGGGTGGCTTTATAAGCTTCACCTTCATCCCAGACATCAGCACTGCACTGATGAGGCCCAGAAGGCCGAAACAGTACTGTCTGCAGTTATATATATATAATATAAGATACATATGATAACATTGGAGAGTCGGCGTGGTGATGATTAATACTGAGCAAGATAATACTGTATTTACCCGTGTATAAATCGACCTTTTATGGCCTCAAAAGAAGCTCCAAAAATCGCCCTCAACTTATACACTGGTCAAAAATTTTGAGCCAAGTTCTAGCTATGTAATTTATTCAAAATTAACATAATAATGTTGTCTTGGGCATAACGAACGCAGTGGACAAAAGCCAACAAAAGACTTCAAAATGAATGTACGCAATTCCAGTTGAAATGAAAAAGGATTTGTCCAAATCTAAATGTTGAAGATACTCACAAGCACAAATATGAAATAGACACTGAAAATTTTCGTTTTCCAAAGGTGGAAAGCTCTAAAAGGCATTTCTGTTTCTTCAAATAAACGCGATCATTCAACAGCTTAGTAACCTAGAGCAATACCTCGTGTTTGCGTGCAAGCATTGTCACTCATGTTGCGTGAAAATGCTGGTTGGTTGGTAATGATTGTTTTTTATTCTTTATACAAACCTGGCCGATTTAAATGCTTTTGCAAACTTTGTATTGCTTGGTTTATGAGTTTTGTTTGTTATAAGTTAAGGACCAATTAAACCTTGCACATTTTCGCATTGTTTGCAAGTTATTTTCAAAGATCGAATCCTGCTTCTGTGATGTTGTGCTTATCCTTTAAACCCCTTTAACGAAACAGGTTAGTTTGAGGTTTACTTGTTCAATTTTCTGAGAACTTTTTCGAAACTCATGGACAAAATGCCCGCATATACAACAACGGCTGAACCACAAAACTATTAAGCACTTGAGGCCCTAATTTTTTTGTGTATCCACATTTCCAGAAATCGAAGAATACAAGATTAGTGTCCCAGTAACATTTAACAAAGAAATTAAAAAATTGCCTTTTTTGCCATCAAAAATGGGGGGTCGACTTATACACGGGTAAATACGGTAGTTGAAAAGTGCTCTTTTGAACGATTTTTTAGTTGTCTTTTCGCGTATAGATAAGGGAATATCATTCCAATAATAACATCCTATAACTGTTGGGCAGAATTTTCTTATATCTATTGTAAAGCTACTAGGATTTAGGTGTTGCAGGGATGCACTTCTTGTATCATAATTATATTGCTCAGATACCAAGGCCAATGTGAAATTAGATGGCTTTTTATCTACATGTACTAAGTGATCATAAATCAGTTGGCAGGTATTTAGCTTAGCAATGTCAGGGAGCTTAATTAGGCCAAGGTTTACATAATGAGGCCTAATATGATCTCGAAGTGGAACTCTTACAGCTTGGTTTTGCAGCTTTAACAATTGATAATGGAGCTTCGTAATTATTACCCCACATAAAGTATTTAATGTTATACGACTGCTCAAGATATTGGTCGCAATTTTTAGAGGAAAGTGTAAGTTAGAATTAACTTTTTGTCTCAGATGGAAAACTAGGTATTTTGTTTTACTTAAATTCAGAGTTAATCTGTTAGAACAAAGCCATTCATAAATTGCTGGCAATTCAGAATTTATTAACTGTAGCAATAAATCTAGGTCCTTACCAGCCACAGTCAGCGACGTATCATCGGCAAATAGTCTTATGGAAAAGTAGTTCGTTGCATTAACAATATCATTTATATCAACTAGAAAAAGAACCGGACCTAAGATCGACCCTTGGGGTACTCCTGAGTTTATTTCTAGGAAGTCAGATTCAACGCCATTAACAAACACTTTTTGCTTCCTTTTGTTTAGGTAAGAACGAAGCCACTTGTTTTCAATGTCTTGTATGCCATAAACGTCAAGTTTTGATAATAGGATATAATGGTTGACCGTATCGAATGCTTTACTTAGGTCTAGAAATATGGAAATGGCATAGTTTCCTTCGTCAAGGGCTTTTGTTATCTCATCTATAAGGTCTACCAAGCAGTCAACCGTGGTCATGCCAGATCTAAAGCCATATTGATTTGGTACCAAAATATCTTCATAGGTGAGATAAAATGATAATTGGTTAAGAATGCATCACTCAAAAATTTTACTTAGTGCTGAAAGGACTGATATGGGACGATAGTTATTGCATGAAGAACGAGAGCCTTGTTCAAAGATTGGTATAACTTTGGCAATTTTCAAGATATCAGAAAATATGCCATGTTTAAGTGACAAATTTATGACATGTGTCAGCAGTTGAAATATTTCAAGTGCAGCAGAGGATAATAAGAGCGGATGTACGTTATCATAACCAAAAGATTTCTTTGTGTCAATACTTTCTAACAGAACATAAACCTCAGTTTCATTTACCTGAGCCAAGCAAAAGGTTGATTTTTTCCTCTTCATATAGGTTGAGTAGTGGTGATCTGCTTTAGGCAATTTCGATGCAAGTTCAGTTGGAACATTGCAGAAGTACCTGTTAATAGCATTTGATATTGAAGATGGATGCTGGAGATCTTTATCCTTAACTTTCAGATTGTCAATGTTCGAGTATGGCCGCTTTTTATTGATTATAAGGTTAACATTATCCCATATTTTTTTGGTTTTTGCTGAGTCCTTAAGTACACTATCGTAGCATAAGGTATGAAGGGCTTTTTTAATTGAGACAA
>NC_090877.1:30366128-30376128 GCF_036669935.1 Montipora foliosa | reverse complement strand
GCGACTCCTTCGATTTGACTACTGTCTGTTTTGCTGTTATGTGGTCTCATCGACCAATGGTCCCTTTAGAAGATTATGCCAAGCCGACCATATGGCTGATGTAAAGACCAGACCACAACACTGTGTGGTGCGATCTTTAACATCTCACAGAGTTTATGAACATTGAAGGTTGTGAGACGGGACCTGCGATTTACAGTCCTTATTTGCGAAGACTTGAAAGTCTAACCATTTGCAGATGTTATTACAAAGGCAGGACCTTCTCCTCAATTATTTTGAGACCCTGAGTGTTGCGAGTCCGTCCGGATCTCGTCCATAACAAACTGAGCCACCGGCGCGATCAAGTCTATCGACGCAGAAAAGATGTCTTCTTGTAAGGCTAAAGATGGGTTTTACTGTTAAGCCAGCTTATAGCCCCGGCGGCTAAACGATTAAACATACCGTTTGTCATCCAGCAGCGTGGTTTTCATGATCGGCTATCACACAAAATTATCGGAATAAGTGAGCCGCAATGAGGGTTTGTGTAAAATCTGGAACTCGGAACTTGGAACCCGTTTTTCCCCTTACTGACCTTACGTCACAGTTGCCGGCAAAAGCAAAAGAAACCGTGAACGAAAAACCAAAATTAATTAACAAGTAAATAACAAGTAACTTCGAACGCTTGCCGACGACTCTTCGATTAACTATCAACATTCCATTGGGTGAGAACCCCGGTGAGAACCAGAACCCGAAGTGCGCAAAGATGCCAAGTCTTACCATGTAGAAGCGGGAAACAGAAGGTGAGCGAAACAAACATCATTTCATAGTGTTTTCCCTGATTAGTAACAAGTCATATTCTAGAAAAGGGTTTTTAGGCCTAGGGTTAGACAAATGGAAGGTTTAAGGTTAAGGTTTGGGTTACTTTCGGAAAGGTAAAACAATGACCTGCAAGTACGATTGACCCGTCAAACTGAAAGTGACTTTTGTTTTAGACCCGGCTCAATCTTGGTCTTAAATTTCTGGGACACTTGATGTCCCTTGTAGGGAAAAAAAACTATAGACTTTTCTCATGAATGCTTAAAGTTATAGCGCAATCAACATTGAAAAGGGGGGAAGGGGTTGCATTTTGGGTTGGTGTCACCATCTTTTTGGCTGGAATTGTAGCTAGGCAACTAGACGTCATAATCAAGCATTACTTGATTACTCGAGGTGCAAATGCTTGGAACCAACAGTCAAATCAAATACGTGAGATAAGGGATCTTGCAAGCTTTAAACGTGCGATATCCTAGGACACATTTTAAATCGCTAGGGCACATTTTTTTACATGGCTTGTTCGTATTATTACATAGTAAATTATGTTGGTTACTAATTATTACTATTGTTTAAATTTCTTTGACATTAATTAATATTTAGCGCTAAGTTATACCTAGTGTATTAGTCGTTTTAACATTTATATCTTGTAATTTTTGTAATTTTTTTGGCATTTATATTTTGTAATTCTTACACGGCATGTCTGAAAACCAGCTTGCTGAGCCATTTACCGTGTTTTAAATAAAGTTGATTGATTGATTGATTGATTGATCTTGTCTCTTTCAACTTTGCAGTAGTGAAATGGTTTTCAGACATGTGTGACTGCTGTAGGTCAAAAATGTTCACTTACTTAAATGCTCGGCTTGCATTACAAAACTTCGGTGACTAGCAAACGTGACAATCGTGTTTTAGAATTTCAGCGGTTATGAGCAAAAAGCGTAATGCGGGCTCTCTTCGTCGTCCTCTTTCGTTTGATGATCGATCATGATGCAATGATGCCGCACGACAAATACGGTTCATGGTAGCCGCCGGGCTGGCTTTAAATGGCTTACCCTTATCCCTTTGAAGACATCGTTTTGACGTCGATAGACTTTACAGCAGCAACGAGAATGATGCCTGAAAAGGTGTAATAATAATGAGATTGTTTTGATCAGGAAAGCCATGCAATTTTGCAAAAATTTATGCAAATATAGCTTTCAACACGAAGAAAACAGTTTTCGAAGTGACTTGTACTGAATATTCACTACTTTTAATTCCGAAAAACGCCAAAAACTGTAACTCAATCTTAACTCAAACTTAACTCAATCTTAACTCAAACTTAACTCAAACTCAACTCAAACTCAACTCAGCTCGTAACTCGATGAATAGCCGATCCCATTCATGTAGGGAACAACTGATTGTTTTCAAATACTGTATGCTGTGATGTAATGTAAAAAAATTCATAGCTTTATTTCAGCAATAAACTAGGGAAGTTTCAATGAAAATTCTTAAATCTCACTGGCGATGATAACAACTGACATGTAATTTTTAAAACCCTGTTAAAACTTTAAAAATACTGGTCACATATGAGGTAGATTGACTATAAATTGACTTTAACCTTTCCAGATGTAAGTTAGTTCCCCCTTTTTGATGAGCCACCCCTCAGTCAGGTCTTATTCTTCATGAACAGGGACAGATGTTATGGACATATCCATGGGGACACCCAAAGTGGACACAGAATTAACTGATGAGGTTGGGAAGATATGCGGAAGATTTTTGATGCACTTCCGGCATTCCACTGGGAAGTCATGTGTTGAAAGCTCCTCACCATAATCCCACTCTGTAAGTGCTGCAAGATGCATTAGAGGTGGCACCTGTCCAGTGGCTCTATGCCATCCAATTGTTGTAGGCCTGAATGATCTCTGTTCTTCCAAATTTACAGTTCCTTTTGTTGAAGCTTTCCACTGAAGTTCAAACTTAGGACCTTCAGCTTTAAGAGACTGGATTGTCAGTGATGTGTCTTTGTTCAGTTTCTTTTCCTCCCAAGCTTTAGGATAGACATCCTTTCCTCTAAGGGGAGCACTGACTGCACTACCTTTTCTGATGTTGCTGAGCTTTTTTCTTGCCTCTTGGAGAAGCTCTGTGGTCAGCAGTTGACCATGATCCTTCATTCTCTGTTCATGTATCTGCCTTGCTGTCTCAGTGGTCCTACCATTAGTTTTACCACTGTGAAGTGTGTTTTCGACAAATGTTACAGACGCCTGTTTTGATAGTTCTGATAGCTTGTCATGAAGATAAAGTTGGAATAGATTAAACTGTCTTTCAGCAATTACATTGTTGACAGGAATGGTAAAAATGTGCTTGGCATAAAATTAAAAATGGTGTGGTGTCTTTGTTAATATGACAGCTTTCAGGTGATGTTGCCAGTGCATTATAAACCTCAGTTAGAAGTTGAGGTTTCTGCAGCTCCCAAATATTGGCCCATTTAACCAGCCCATTTCTGTCCTTAGACACCAATCTCTGAAGATCCTGTCCATAAACTTTTACATTGTTTTCAGATGCGTTTCCTTGATTGCTTTCAGTGGATACAAATTGTATGTCAAGGACCTTCAAAACAGATGACCAGAATGGACTTTGGAATGTTTGATCAGCTCCCATTCCAAACAGCTTGGGAAAGGATAACCACTCAGCACCATGTTCTTTAACTACTTTCAGGGCTTCTTGCAACATGGGCCTCTGCACTTCCTGGTAAAAGTGTTAAATAGCGGCTGAATCTTTCAAAGATAATTGCACTTGCTCTTCTGTTAAAGGAAAATACAGTGATGGACACAGTAACATTTTGACTGAGAGTGTTTCATTGTGCTTGAGAACAGTTGCAGGCCATAGTCGTGCCAGATATCCACTGGAAAAACCAAGTTCCTCGTCACTTGCTTGTGATGAATTAAGAGATGGGATAATGAACTTGTCAAGAAATTCAAATAAGAATTTAATTTGCACTTGGATCATTGGGCAGGAGCTCAGCTTGATGACATTTTGCCAGACTGATGAGTGGTTATCTGACTTTGGCATCCTTTCTAGTATACGCTCTGCAAGCTGAAGACAGGCTTTTCCATACTTTAAATACCATTGTAGCATCTCATGGTAATATGTCCACCTTGTGTCAATAAAGGACTGTGGAAGGGGTGGCTCTTTACTTAAAATTCCCAGTGAAACATACATTGCCTTGTACTGACTTGGGCGTTCATGGTGGAGCCAGGATATCTTGTATAATAATTGCAATATGTGGTTGTTGTTCATATCACCCTTTGCCCCAAACCCAGCCTGGCACATTCTTCGCAACATTATATTAAGTATGTGTGGGTAACAGCCCACAAAAAAACATTTCCCTGCCAAATAGTTTGGAGTTGTTTGCAATCAATCCATTTGATTTACCCTTTTGGGTAGAGGCATTGTCCCCAACTAACCTGAGACATTTGATATACCAAATGTGTCATGAACAATGTGGAAATCGACATCTGACTGGTGTTTTCCTGACCCACTAGCTACAATGCTGTTAGCAAGAACATAAGCCCTTGGCTTGTTAGTTTCATGGCACCATGTGTGCACCCCCACAAATGTGCCTTTTCCTCCCCTCCTTTGTTAGAGTCATCACTCCAAAACATGAAAATCATATTTGCTGTTTGCAAATCTTTTACACAGAATTAATTTGTCTGCCTCCCCTAAAAGAACATTCCAATCTGACAAAGTAGTTGGGGAAACAATCAGATTTTTTGGGGGACTACAATTAAACAAAATACTGAAAATTAAATGTAATGCAATTGGTGCCTTTTGGTTAGATAAAAGACATGCATGTTGTAAATATCTAATGCAAGCCATGAACATTACACTCCTATGATTTGCTCCATTTTTGCCATGGGCAAATGTATCCACAAGAGAATAACTGTTTAAAACATCTCCTTTTTGTTTGAGTTGGTTTTTCAGTTTTGTTGCAACAGATTTTGCCCCCCTTAGTTTTTTTATTGTGTCGTTTTTCTTCAAGGATGTGGTCTTCAACAATTTGTCTTGCTTTGTAACTTGTTTTGTAGGGTCAGAGTCTCTTTCTTCAAATCACTGTTCCTTCTTCGCAGAAATACTGAAAACAGGGGAAAAAGTCACACAAAAATTTTATTGACTTGTGGCTTTGAAAACAATTATTTCATTAAATTCACGTTTTGAAAAGTGTGAGCCTTAAACTCTCTTTTCTACATTTAGATGTGGCTACTTTATTTACTGATGTTTTCTTTCAACCTTGTGAAAGTTATTCGTCACTGTCGAGAACATTGGTTTTTTTTATCAATTGGAAAGGTATTTACACAGTTCTCTAAGTAAAGGTTTTGTCCTCTTGAACTCAAAATAAGCTTAAATTTATAACTCGAGAAAGGTAAGAAAAGTCTAAAAATTTAAATCTAGATCGCATTCGACATGAGAAGGACTCCTCCGCGGTCCGCACAAAATCATCTACTGTGCCATTTAAAAATATTTTTCACGTTTTTTTCCTCCGAGTAATGTTTCTTTGCGTTAACAGAATTCTGTGTTGGCATATATCGAAAATGCTTTGTTTCTTTCAGCTCTGCTACATTATTTAGTGTCCAAAATAAAAGCAAAGTCTGGATGCACAATTCGCGAATTAACACAGGATTAATATAAATAAACAGCTGCGAAATTCGCTGGAAATTATAACAAGACCTTTTACAGCGGTCAATTATTAAAACATAGTTTTAAGGCGTTTGTTTTTCAGTCTCTCTAAAGTAAAACTTTCTTTTACCCCATTTTAAGGAGATCACGCTAACGTTTTTCACCCCGCTAGCTACCCGCAAAAATGTACAAAGGATTTTCACTAGCTCCGTGCCTTTTCGTCGTGAAATTATTTTTAAAAAATATTCAACGTTGTTTCACTCAAATGTCGATGAATGTCCGTTCTGTGGTCCAGTTGAACTTAACTTTCAACCTCAAGCTTATAAAGCCTTGAAAGGAATTATAACTGTACTGAATGAACAGGCCGATGCAGGTCAGTTGTTTCACGCCAAAATTTGCGTCTGTTTACATTTTCCTTGTTGGGAAGCCCACTCAAAGCAGCCGTAATAATAAGTATGCCAATTCCAAAAAAAAAAAAAAAAAAAAGACTTGAGTTATACATTTACCCATGTTTTCCTTAACCAATGCTTACCTATACTTTTTCGAAGCGTTTGGATTGTCCTTTTGAGTCCTGCATTTTCTGATGTTAGTCGTTTACATTCACGAGAGAGTTTGTCGATCCTCGCAAGCTCGCTTGCAAACTTGAGAAAAACACTTTCCGGAGTTGCTGCCGCTGAATCCTGACCACCAACACTACAACTGTTTTCGTCTGGTTTCTCTTCTGATTTTAGTTTCTTCGCCGGCTGATATTTACTAGAAAACTGCCCGCCGATAAATTTTCTTCGCCCCATTGGCTGACATTTTTTTTTCGCAACTTTCGTTGTAAACAATCCCATACAAACTCTCTATTTCCAATATGCAAAATTTATGCAAATGCTTTGCAGCCGTATATGAGCGATTTACACTACTGTGGTACAGGCCATTATATTAAAGGAAAAATTCTTCGTCAGGAGAAGTTTGTATATCACTTTTACACAGCCTTTAATTGACCGAATGCATAAATGGCGGCAAAAATGTATTCTTTTGTTTATGTGCTTATGAGACTCACTAGCCTCGCTCTCAAGCAACCTTTCTTTTGTATTTTGTCCATGCAAACGAGGCTAGTGAGGCTAATTAGCTCCTAAACAAAAGAATGGTTTTTTGGCCGCCATTTATGCATTCGGTCTATAAAAGATAAATTTTCTTCAGCCTTTGCGATTTAATTAAAGTGCTTCTGCGACGAAAATCAGTGGGTTTTTTTACTCGATTTTTTTCACCCTTAGTTAAAGACTAGACCCTAAAGTTGACAAAAAAAGGTGTCCACAGCTAACCTGACGTTGTGATTTACATCTGTAAAGACTGCCCGAAAAGTGTACAAAAAAAGGTTTTGTGTCCGCCATTACTCGAACGACAAGTACTTGAGGCCACAATTTTGTCAAGCGGCGTTCCCCCTCCTTGACTTCTCATCATCCAGCGAAGTCTTTCTGCATGGTTTTTAGTAAATAGAGTAAGAAGAAATGTTTTTTTTCTTCAAGTTCTTCGTCTTTTTTCGTCAGAGGACGGTTCGGAGTTGAGTTCAGACAGGAGTAGTGCGATTTTCGAGGAAAGTGAGGCCAGTTTCGTACCCCATGACGAAGATTAGAGCCACTCGCAACTCAAGAAGAAGCTGCCGCCTACAAGGCAAACCATGAGAACCAAGACAGCGGTTTTTTTTTTTTTTTTTTGCCAATTATTCATGAATGGCTAAAAATTGAAACAGAAATTTTAAGCAAAGCCGTCTCAAAACCTATAGTTTGGAAACGCTACATTGACTATGTCTTTTCCCTGTGGGACATGAGTAAACCGACATAGCGACTTCCATCGAACAAGCAAATTTACATCACCCTACGATTAAATTCACGGCAGAAATATCTGCCACTGAAACTGTGTTCTAGACACACAATAGTATACAAAGGAACGAGATGCAAGGATCAAAAAACACACATGTTAAACCAACGGAGACCTTCCAATACGGATTTCACCTCTTGTCACCCACCAAGCAATAAAAGGTGAAGCTCTATGAATCCTCAAAACACACTTTCAAGGAAAACATTTGAAAATTTAAAATACATTTGCGGGATAGAGGTTACCCACACAATTTGGTAGAAAAAACTACTATCAGAAATCAAATTGACAAAGAGGGACTCCGTGCTTAAAGGAAATACCAAAACAAAAACAAAAAGCTTTTTGTAAACACAACACCAGACATCAGTGTCAAACCTGGAAACAAGTTTTACTCAGAAAATGTCAACCCCTACTTGGCCAAATCTTTAAAGAGCCACCTATTATTTGAAGTAAAAACTAACGGTAAAAAAGCGCGCGACGTTTCGACCGAACTTCGGTCAGTATCAAGCCAAAAGTGACATAAAATTTTTTTTGCTTAGTATAAATATAAAACAAAGAAGTGAAAGTATGTTAAGTTTGAAAATGTAAAAAAGGGGTGTTAAAAAAACATGCAAGAATAACACAATTCAAAATGTAAAAAACTTTCGCACAAATTGAGTTTGACTGTACATGGAGACTTGGTCTCAGTTCATTAAAAAAATAAAAAAAAAAATAAATGAGGCAGTCAAACTTGTTCTTGCACTTTTTTAAGATGGTAAAATTCTTGCTAAGATCATTTTTGCACATAAGAACGTTTCAAACGGAAATGTTTTCCAATAGAGGAAGACGCATTCTTGTGCTCGTCTACGCGTTGATGCAAATGCTGCCGCGTGTAACCAACATAACCTGCATCACACAGGTCACATTTAAATTGATAAACAAGGGATAGTTGGTCGACAATAGACGGCTTGACTTCAGACGGTTTCAGATATTGTTTGATCTTGTGGCTGACAAACGTGGGCTGGAAGCTAGGTCACTTGAATTTTCTGGCTCAGATCTCTGAGTTGCGCTCTTTCTGTAGAGTATGTGAGCACCTTATGTAGGAATGTTTGTCATGTATCATGTATTGTTCTCTTCGTATAAATTAGGTAGCCATTCGTGGTCACTAGTCCCTCTTCCACTTTGGATCCAATAAACTAATGTGTTCTCTCAAGTGTTCTCTCTTTTCTCCGAATCGACACTTAGAATATTGGCTGAAGTGACCGTCCAGCCCACTTTGTCAGCCACAAGATCAAACAACCTCTGAAACCGCGCGACGTCAAGCCGTCTATTTTCACCAACAATCCCTTGTTTGTGAATTTACACGTGACATGTGTGATGCAAGTTATGTTGGTTACACGCGGCGGCATTTGCATCAAAACGCGTAGACGAGCACAAGAATGCGTCTTCCTATTGGAAAACATTTCCGTGTGAAACATTCTCATGTGCCCATGATCTTACCAAGAATTTTACCATCTTAAAAAAGTGCAAGAAGTTTGACTGTCTCATTTATGAAATGTTTTTTTTTCATTAATTAACTGAGACCAAGTCTCATTGTTCAGTCAGACTCAATTCGTGCGAAAGTTTTTTTTTTTTTTTATTCTTGCATGTTTTTTTTTACACCCCTTTTTTACATTTTCATACTTTACATACTTTTACTTCTTTTTTTATATTTTTATACTTATGCAAAAATTTTTATCTTCACTTTTGGCTTGATAATGACAGAAGTTCGAACGAAGCGTCGCGCGCTGTTGCCCTTAGATTTTACTTCACATTGCTTTCAAAAACCTTTACTTGTAAGCACCTATTATTTCCTACAAAAAAGGGGAAAATCCTTAAAGGATCTGCTCGTTAGAGCAAAACTATAATAGGTTCTATACATGTTTTCAAACAGGAAGGGAATCAGTGTGGCCTGTAACCTCTTACGTTACTTTATCTAAAAAACGTATATTTCGCGCAAGCTCGTTCCCAGGGTCTCTCTTTGTCTTTGTCTTCTCAACGACAATGGAGACCCTGGGAACGAGGTTGATATTTCGCGTACTTGTACTTGTATTTATTTAACTCTAAAAGTTCCGTACTCTTAACCTCAACTATCCCAAAAAGTAACAAAAATATTAATGCTTATTACCCTGATGAACTGAGCAGATCTTGAAAAGCCCCCCTGGTGTTGAAGTTGGAGCTGTGAATGCGAACAAAGGCTTTCCACTTGGGCAGTTCATAATTGCTTTTGGCGTTTGCAAAGAGATTCCAATTCGCGGATTTGACTTGCTGCAGTCCTGTACAACACAGCGACAAGCCGGTATATTTGCCAATTTTTTTTTTACAAACGATGAGCATGCACAACGGGATGTTTTTCCACTTGTGGAGCTGTCACCTCGCCTGAGAGCACTTTGTTTTGATGATATGACGACGTCACGGACTCCCTGGGATCTTACTGGGACAAGTAATGGCGGACGCTCATTCACGAAAAGCATGCATCGAAAAAGCGCACTTCCATTTGGAATTCCAACTCAAATTTGGCAGGCGTAATTATTGGCCTTCAAAGGTCACGAAAAGCAAAAAAAAAAGAAAAAGTCAAAATTTCGTTTCAGAAGCACTTTAATGATACAAATTTCTCAAGAGTAGAATTACTGAGAATGTACTTGAAATTCCCGGAATTTCTAATACCAACTTTTTCTAA
>NC_090877.1:30351128-30361128 GCF_036669935.1 Montipora foliosa | reverse complement strand
TTGTGTGTCAATTTGGAGATAATGGAGCAAAATTGTAATACCTTTGGAACGCGATCCATTCCCTCGATCATTGACTTAAAGTGCGTTTGATTTCCACTCTCAAATTCCGGAATAAGAATACGTGAAGTGATGAATTCAAAACGGTATGTCTGGCGTTTTGAAGCAACAAGGATAATAAAGATATGTTTAAAATAGCATTTTAGCAGGTGTTCGACATTTTTAATGTGAATCTCCGTAAAAACGAAGGATTTATAACTTGTATTCCATGTAATCCTATTCCGGAATACGGTCAATCGAACGCGCCCTTAGTTTCTTATCAGTTACGTCATTTGCTGAAGTGTAACTGTTTCTCGTCCAATGGAAAGCATTGTAGAAACAAAAAAGTGTCCAGGCTCATTGGCTTCGAAAAAATGCGCGGAAACTGTGCTTACGATCTTTCTTACGAACTTTCATCTTGCGAACGAAATGGTGTGTTTCTTCAATGTTCAGGAAAATAAGCGTTTCAAAACAGTCAATTTCTTCGGCTTTTATGTTTTTGAGGATGTTAAGGAGCTGCTTTATCACTAATATCAGGCTTTTTCTTTCTGTTTTTTGCGGAAAATATCGGAATTATGCGGAAGATGCGGATTTCAGTGAATTATGCAAGTCGCATCTTAGTTGTCTGGCAATTTACATGTTACTGGATTTGTGTACTCAACTCTGCACAGCCTTACATAAACAATTGGAAAATGTGACAGTGAAGAATTATTTGAATTAAAGCTTGAACATTGTCTCTTTTGTGCTTCATTATTTACAGTCAAGGTTCTTTCAAAAAGGGTTTGATGTAAACTGTCAGAAATTTATTTATTTTTAATGCAATATTGCGGCGTGTGCGTTTTATATTTTGACACGAATTGTGTCTCTTGTTTGCATGCACGCAATTGAAATAGGAAGGGTTTTTTGCCTCTAATAGCAAATATGTTGTTTGTTTCAATTAATTTTTCGCTGGAAAAGGATTTTGTGATATTTCCAGTCTTTGTGAATGATAATAATTTTCGAGCTTAACAAATTTGCACACCTGGGTTGAATTTTGAATACGAGATACGGGAGGATTTTTTGGTAGTGCTCTGTAAGCAGGAAGGGTTCACGAAAATAAACAAGTCTTTTGGAAGCGTGCTTTGAGTTCAACAAAATGAGCCCCAAAATCAGCAAAAAATTGTGATGCTGATGAATAATAAAGTGGCTGCTATTTCCAAAATGATGGAATTACCTGGTGAACCTAACTTCGTCTTGGAGAGTAAATTTTTTGACTTTGCAGAAAAAAATGGTCAACCTCAAGAGTTGGTGATTGTGATCTTTGTGTTGAATTCGCACATTTCTGTCAAAACTTTATAAAAAAAGGTGAAAGAAAAAGAAAACTACCGTTAACATAAACTAAAACCTTGTATCTTGCCATCATTTGACACAGATGCTTCACTGTTTCGCGAGTAAACACGCCACAGTTACTTGATCACGGCAACCTCTGAATTCGATGTTGCAGCCAAAAGGACAAATTGAACGTATCAAAAATCTCCAAAAGTGGATTTGTGTTTTTCGCTGATCGTAACTTTTTATATTCGCAGTTCAAAATCAATGTTGTTTTCTTGTCGTAAATTTTGTTGCTGATTGCAAAATATTAATTTTATTCTCGATCGAGTACCATCCTCGAAACTTCCTTCTGCTCTTCTTCCTAAAAACTGTGTATCAATATTTGTTTTGCATAAAGCAAGCTAACAAAATCTGTACCTTGCTTACATGTAGTTCGCATTTGTTAGCGTTAAAATAGCAATTTCGGTCCTATGCTTCTGTTGCAAAGTGGTATATTTTTTAGGTCACCCATCCAGATACTAACCCCGCCAGGACAGGGGAACTTGAGTGAACTTTTGTATTACAAAGCTGTCAGATGCTCAGAGTGCATGCTTAAACTTGTGGTGAAAAGAAGTTGTGAGGGAACTTGAAATGATCAACATGTCAGCCCATTCCCTTTTTTTCTTCAAATGTTTCTGGTTCAGTACCTTGCTAATAACCACATGTCTTCTCAGGGGGCCATTTATCTAAGACTTCTACCATACATGGCACCACAATGCATATAGTTCTTTCAAAAACACATTGTGTACTGTTAGAGCTTGCATGTAAATATTATGTTAGAAGACAATTGAACAATTGAATTTCCTGGAAGACAAAACACAGCTCAGTTGACAAATGGAATAAAGCGCTGTGTACTGTTACTTCAGTACCACACATAAGCAATGCGTGTCTATTTTTTTCTAAAGATGACAGGAATTTCTTCTTTCTGACAAATGATTAATAGGCCAGTAGCCAGGTTTTTAACCTCAGAAAAGGATTTGGAACTGGCAGAGGTGAATGTTATTTATGTAAAGTAAAATAGAAGAGGTCCTAGGACCGATCCCTGGGGCACACCACAGGAGAAAATAAGTTTTGTTGATAAATACTCTCCAATTTGAATTGTTTGCATTCTATCTTTTAGATACTGTATGATTGAAACCAATCATTTATCAATCAACGGAAACTGTAAAAGTTCAATTTATCAAGTAATATTTGATGATTAACTGTATCGAATGCCTTTTTTAGGTCAATGAAGACACCGCATGAGAAGTAACGCTTATCCATATTGCTGATGTATGTTTCGACAATATCAAGTATGGCATGCTCTGTGGAAAATGATTTGCGAAAGCCATACTGTGAGGAGTACATTAGATTATTTTTGTCAAAAAATTCCTTCATCCGGTAATATAACAGTTTTTCAAAAATCCTATTAAAATTAGACAAAAGAGATATTGGCCAATAATTCACTTATGTCCAGGTTTGACCCTAATTAGATGCACGCAGATTTTTTTATAAGCATCACAAAGTGTCCCCTTGCTCTTCTTGCCAACTTCAACATCACTTGTGTCTCAGAATACAGACAATTAACGTCAAAAAGTGTCCCCCAAATGCTGCTCTTTAAGTAGAGATTAACTGCTGCATTTACCCAAAGCTAAAAATAACGCTAACCTTTACCCTTACCTATTGTTGAAAATAGGTAGCAAATGCTTAGACTTAAAGGGACACTTCGTGTTGCATGTCAAAATCGGGCGTGCATTTAATTAGGGTCAAACTGGATAATTATATCTATAGGCACCAAGCAAGGAAACTTAAATACACACGAAATCACGAAATAAATAAAAAAGCAAACAAATGGCTAATAGCGCGGGGAGGGGGAGGGCAAAAAAGATTTCTGATCTTATTTTAATACAATTAAAAAGTAACAGTCTATTAGATTTGTAAGGAGCATAACATGACGTTACAAGCAAATTTTCAACTTTGTATTTATAATTGATTCTAGTAATAAACTCGGTTAGTACAAGTGAACTGTTGTGTTTAGTTTACTTACATACACAGAGAATTTCATGAAAAGGAGGTGTAATTGAATTTTCTCACTGGCTTCATGTATGTTGGGTGCTTAAAGGTGGCGAAAAGCATTTCTTTTGTATCTGGTTGAAAGTTGAAACCGTGCTGAGTGTTAAACCAATTAATGACTTTGCATGCGAAGTTTGGGTAAATTCGCAGTCGATAAAGGTGTGATTTATGGAGTCTGGCTCACCACAGTAGATGCATTCACTGTCTGTACTTATCCTATACTTGCAAAGTTCTTTCTTTGTAGTAACAATCCTGTGGATAAATTTGAATTGAAATTCTTTCAACTTATTTTCTTTGCATGTTTTTGAAGCCATTTTAAAAGCATCTGTCCAAATCTCAGTATCTATTGAATATCTCTTTCCCATCTTTCCGGTCCAGTATGGGGTGATTGGTGTTTTTTAACGAGAAGTAGGCGATAATAGTCTCTTGCCCTATATGTTTCAAAATTGATTTGACTTGTTTCATTCAGTAAAAAATATTTTCAGTTTTCTCCGTAATTGAAGCTCGAATTGTACCCTAGGGCTCGCGCTCTGTTCTTCAAACGCACAGGGATTGCATGCACTCAAGATTTGATAGAACTGGAGAAAGTTTGTGTTACAATGGTATTTGGCTTGAAATTCTTGAAAAGTTAGGTATTGGCTGTTTTCATTAAAAAGCTGTTGGATCGTGTGGATACCCTTGACAAACCATTCCCTTTATAAATAACGGGTTTCCCATCAACTATGATGTCTTTGTTATTAAAGAGGATGGTGTCGATTCCTTGATCATAATGTGTACAGAGTGTTGATTTCATCAAATGCAATAAGTATGTCTAGCTATAGAATGTCGGAATGTGCGTTAAATATTTGACATCATAGTTACATCGAAGCAGGAAATTAAGGCCTCCATGTTTGTTAAAAAGTAGTCCGGTACTACTTTCCAATTGCAGTTATCTCTAAAAGAAGTCTTTTGATCCACGCAAGTCTAAGCGATTTTATTGTAAGTTCGATGTCAACCATCCGTAGGCCCCCTGTGGAAAGGTCTTGATACATACTAGTGCGTTTTATTTTGTCCTTCTTATTTTTCAAAGGAACCGAAACATTTTATCTTTTACCATTGACACTATTTCCTTAGGGACGTTAACATTGGAAATTGAGTATATTAAGCTAGACAACCCCAAAGATTTAATTATTAATACTTTTCCATAGAGCGTTAATCCTCTCTCGATTTCCAAATGTCTAAAATTGGTCTGTAGTTTTTTGTACTTTCAAATTAAAGTTCATCTGGTTGTTACCTCTTTCATCATAGGAAACGTAGATTCCTAATAATTTGGTGGGAGTGTTCATCCATTTCATCCCTAGGGGTTTGGTTCTATTATTCAACCATTTCCCAAGCCAGAATGCTTTTGTTTTCTCTACGTTGAGCACTAATCCGGAGAAATTCCCAAAAGCGTTCATAGTTCAAATAGTTTCCAAGGCATGTCCAGCGGAAGCCACATCAGCACAGAATAAGTTGGTATCGGCTGCAAATTGGCTTAGTTTGATCTCTGAGCCAAAAATTCTGATTCCTTTTATGGTCGAGTTTTGTTTTATTTTGTTAGATAGTATTTCTGCTGTTAAGATAAACAGATATGGCGAGAGTGGACATCCTTGTCTAACTCCTCTAGAGGGCTTAAAACCAGTCCGTTGCAAAGCCGTTGTTCAAAGCTGCGCTTTTCTATGTCCATGTAGAAAATCTCGATCCATTTTCTTAAGCTGTCACCAAAATTGAATTTTTTTGAGAGCACTTTGAATACAAGACCATTCCAGGGAGTCAAAAGCTTTCTTAAAATCAACTGATATTAATATACCTGGAGTATTGTTCACCCGAGTTTGCTTCATAATAATATCACACTTATTAATCTTACATTTTCTCCAAATATCTTCCTTTTATGAAGCCCGTTTGGTCCGGATGTACGAGCTTTGTGAGCATTGGTTCATTTCGCCTTTCAATGGCCTTGATGAATGCAATTTTATGATCATCCACATTTAGTAAAGTGATGGGACGCCAATTCTGTAAAAGCAATAATTCAGCGTCGTCTTTCGGTAAAAGCGTAATTATGCCCCTACGCTGAGAGACCGATAACCTCCCAAGCTCATATGCTCTATTAAGGCTTGCTAATAGATCTGCACCTACGAGATCAAAGAAATACTTATAAAATTTCTACCGTAAAACCGTCCTCGCCTGGCGATTTCCCGTTTCCAAATGTCTCCAATGATTTTTTACATTCTTCGTAGTCAAAGGACCCGTCTAAAACATCTCTATCTGCATCGTCTAATTTAGGAATTTCCATGCTTTCGGTAAATATTTCAAAGCTGTCCTGTGCATCTGTTGCTTGAGAATTGTACAAATTACTATAATACGTTTGGATCATTGACAGAATTTGAGTCTCATCAGTAGTTGTTTCGTCATTTTCCAATTTAATTTCGTTTATGGTTTTTCTATTATAGTTCCTTTTTTCTAAATTAAAGAAATATTTTGTAGCTTTTTCGCCCTTTTCTACCCAGCGGCATTTAGACCTGAAGATTGCAGCTTTGCCTTTATTTTCATACTGATGTTGAAGTTCCTTTTTGAGGTCATCATATTGTTTAAGAATTCCATCAATGTTATCAAGGTTCTGGCTATTGCAGATTATTTTATCCAGCTTATCTAGTTTGTTGTTTGATCTCCGCTTCATGCTTACGGATCGCCTGTGCTTTTCCCTTAGAGACCGAAATGGTTGTGCTTCTTATTTCCATTTTAATCAGTTCCCAAACAGCTGCTGGTCATTTACATAATGATATTTTTCGCGAAGCTGAGGATATAATTCTAGAATTCTGGTTGTGTATTCCTTGTCCTCTAACAAAGAATTATTAAATTTCCAAAAACCGGTCCTCGAGGATTCTCGTTCGGCCGTGAACGACAATGATAGTAATATTGTGTTGTGATCAGGGGCTATTGAGGTTTGGATGTCCACTTTTTTAACAAATTTTGTCAAGTGTTTGGATATTAAAAAAAAGTCTATCCTTGATTTCACACCTAGCGTTTTAGACCTGTACGAAAACTTATTGACATTTGGATAACGAGTTCTTTGTATGTCGACAAGGTCAAGGGTATCCATTGTGATATTTACCAAATTCCAATATACACAGTTGGCCTCCAAGGGGAACCACCCTTTTTGTCTTTCTTTGATAGTGTACAATTCCAATCATCACCCCCTACAATAAGAGTTGTAATTTCTGATTTGTCGATTAAGAGACAATTTAGTTCTCGAATGAAATTTACTTGTTGTGTATGGTCGTTAGGTGCGTTTATATTACAAAAAGACAATTTTAGACCGTTGTAAGTGAGATTGATTAAAATTATTCTACCGTCCGCGTCACTGGGATGTGAAGGTCACTTTTTTTTACCGCTCGATTAATCAAAATACAAACACCTTTGCTATGAGAAGTCCCGTGAGAAAAGTAAATTTCACCTCCCCACCTTCATTTCTCCAAACGGCTTCGTCGCTTACGTTTCTTGTAAAAAATAGAAAAATGGGCTCCTGATCTTTCAAATACGTGAAGATGCTCCTTCTCTTAACCGTATCTCCGAGACCTCTTACATTTAATGAAATTACCGAACATTTTATGCTGGTGTAATTTATGCATTTAAGAATAAGTTTTTGGAATAAAAAAAATTCGATGCGCATTCCCCCTCGTACAATTGTAAGCACCAAAAGCAACAAAAACAAAACAACAAAATTACCAATAATGAATTTAAAAAAAACAGACCTATTTTAAGTTCCTTCGCTCAGCAATCTAGTCCGTAGTCCCTTCTTTTATTCAGCAATCCTTTGAATACCATTTTAAAGATCATCGAAGTCCTCATCACAATGAATTCTTACCGGTGCTCCGCTTGGCGATGTCTTTACGAATATTTTTCCATCCATTGTCATTGTCCATGTGCTAGTAATCATGTTATCTTTCTTCATCTTGTTTGCTTTCCAGAAAAGCTCTCTTCGATAGTTCGTAAGATTCTCGTTGATAAAAATACGCTGGTCTTCTCGAGACGCGGAAACATAGCTTGGAAATACGTCAGAGGTTTTCACCTTTTTAAGCTTGGTTCTCGCTTTATAGAGAAGAGATTTTACCTTGTGACTCACGAATTTGACAATTACAAGTTTAGTGGTTTTTTTTCTTTTGAGTTTGTGTGATATTTCTATGTCCTCCGGTTTGATATCGACGTTTATGGCTTCTCCGATTCGGATAACAACTTCGTCAGTTGACGTGTACGCGCCTCAGGTACGCCCAAAATTTCCAACGAGTTTTTACGTGATTATTGCTCCAGGTCGTCATGTTTTTCATCCAATTTATTCATTTCTTCAATCTGATCTTTTAGCTTCATTCTTATGTGGTTAAGCTCGTCCCTCAACGTGTCGTTTGCTTTCTCGGGCTTTGGTAAGTTGCGTTTTAAGCTTCTCCGTTTCCCTTTGATTGACTTTTAGGGCGGATTTCAGCTCTAGGATTTCTTGCTTCAGTTCTTGGTTTTCTCTGAGAATCGTTGCAACTGTAATTTGGATGTCAACTAGCAACTCCTTGATGTCAGTTAGGTTTAGTTCGGGCTGAGTGGCTGCAGCAGTTGGTGCCTCCCCGACACTATCCGCCATATGCATCATCGTTTCTAAACGTTATCTTCTTCTTCCAATGACCTCTTTCTCCCCTTTTATGTTTCCCACTAATCTTCTTCATTGAAACTGGCACCACATAGCATCACTCCAAGATGTGATTAAGGTCGAAAATACCAAGGAAATATTATAAAGAAGGGAACTTAAGCTCCGCTCAGAAACCATGCACGTCCGACCTTGTCGGGCTCACGCATGCTCTCCAAAATTTTCATTTTTGGTGTCTCCCCACACTGTGCAACAATATTCAAATAACGGCCGAATTAATGGATTGTATAAATAGATTTCTTAGCCGATGATTAAGATATGTCTTAGCTCTCTTAAGCAAGCAAATTCTAGAATTTAATTTATCAATTAGGAAATCGATATGATTATCCCAGTTCAAATGTTTGTATATCTTAACGCCTAAAAGCTGCCTTGGCTACTTCAATCGGAGTGCCACAAAGAGATAGATCAAGAGATGGATTACCAGAGTGCAACAGTTTTGTACAGTTCCTATGATCAAATGTTTAGTCTTTTTCGTGTTCGGAACCATCTTATTCAGAGATAGCCATCTACTAGTTCTGTCAAGGCTGTCTTGAAGACCACGCTGAATAAGCAGCGGGTCACTGTTAGTCTCCCATATGGTAGTGTCATCTGCATATATGTCGACATTTGAGTTAGAGATTCCAATTGGAAGGTCGTTGATGTACAGCGAGAATAGTATTGGGCCCAAAATTGACCCTTGCGGAACTCCTCGGGCCAGCACCAGTGCATCAGACAGTGAGCCCATTAATGCAGCAGCGTTTTGTTCGATTACTAAGGTATGATTTAAACCATTCTTGAGATGTATTGGTGACATGGTATTTGTCGATTTTGGATAGCAATAAATCATGCTCTACAAGGTCAAACGCCTTGCTTAGATCCAGCAGCACTGAATCCACAAGCTTTCTAGACTCCATAACCTTAAGCCAGTTATCGGTGAGGTTCAAGAGCGCAGTTTCACACGAATGGTGTGGTCGATAAGCCGACTGGTTTCTATGAATAAGATTGTTTGAAGTGAGGTACCCGAGATACGATTTTGCCACATGCCTCGAGAGGTTTAGAGATAATTGGCAAGATTGAGATTGGGCGATAATTATTTCTGTCGTGAACTGAGTCCTTCTTATAAACAGGAATCAGTTTGGCTCGTTTAAAATTAATTGGAAAAGTACCCGCTTGCGATACTTGAGTTGTAAATATGGGTAAGAGAGGGAGCAATAGCATTTAATGCCAGCTTTAATGGTTTTATTCCAATCCATCGAGACCAGTTGCTTTGCTATTTGGGCGGATGCTCTTAAGGTCCTCGATGACTTGTGTGTGCTTATTGGCGGGATGTGGAACACGGTTGCTTCGCTAATGTGGGACTTAATAAAGTTTACAAGACGTGCATCTTGTTCATTTGAGGCTATGCAGTGTGGAGCAGAGATATTGGTATGTTCAATGTTGATAAAATGTTCGTTGAAAGCATTTGAAATTCCCACAGGGTTACTGATTTGCTCGCCATTCACTTCAATAAAGAAAAATTGGTTGGTCTTGGCTTGGTTGGAGCAACTTGCTTAAGTATTTTCCACAGTTTTCGGATTGTTCATGTTTTTCCATGATCTCATTTCTCACATATGCTGCCTTAGCATTCGCGATCTTTTTAACCACCTGGTTGCGTAAATTCTTATACATTGACCTGGCGAGAATATTTGATTTCGCACATGATTTAAACTGGTCTCTCAGGTGTATAAGATGCATGATCTCTTTGTTCATCCAAGGTGACAGGCATTTGCCGTTTTACTCTTTTCTTGACAATGGGAATGTGACGATTCACAACAATTCACAACGATTAACAAGTTTAGTGTTTCACGATGCACCGCAGAGCAGAGCAGTACGGAG
>NC_090877.1:30326128-30338628 GCF_036669935.1 Montipora foliosa | reverse complement strand
CATAAAAATAACGACGGTTTAGTGCCCAAGGAAAAGAATTTTTTTGCTAAGTATGAGCTATTACTGGTATTCTGTTTTGTCGTTGTCCGTCCTCTTTTGCTCAGTCCTTTCGTTTCTGTTCTAGACATAGGTCCTCCAGGCATGGAGGGGTGGACGTACGTATGTACGTATGTACGGACGGTTGATGACATCACGGTTGTAAAACCAAGATTTCTCACATCGATGGATTACCATATTTTGTTAACAATGGTGCTCCACGCGCGGGCAGCTCCACTAATAAAGCGTTATTTGTTCTGAGGAATAGAGCGCACTCTTTTGTGGCCGAGAAGTGGGCCGGCCCGTTGGCTGATAACTGGGCCCACGAACGAAGCCTCCATTTTCGTTATAACTCGGGACAAACAGCGTTGAGCAGTCGATAGCTTTACATGTGTGAAATAATGCTGAAGCTAGTTGTCTGTGAAATTTCAAGTCCTTACGGTTATTCCAAGGTAAGAAAATACAAGTTTATGTTTTTTGTGGCCGAAAACTGGGCCCCATACTGTAGTGCCCAAGGAAAGAATTTGTGGAGTAAGTAAGTATGAGCTATTACTGGTATTCTGTTTTGTTTTTGTCTTTCTCTTTCGCTCTCCTTTCATTTCTGTTCTAGCCATAGGTCCTCCAGACATCATGTAACCTTATCAGAGCTTCTAGAAAATTGCAATACAGAGAAAAAAGCAGCTCTAAGCAAATTAAAAATAAACACTCAGCTTTAAGTTTATATCCCTCCGATCCTTGACTTGAATAACTGCGTAGCCTCAGTGTGGACGACAGCTCTCATGATATGTCAAACTGAATTGAATCAGCGAAAATTGCAGGAAGAAAACATTTTCCAAACCGTTTCCACCTGAACACGAAAAGCGTTGACGGAGTATGGCCGTGTAGCCGCGTCGAGCCACAGAAAGTGTGCGAAAAATAAAGCTGTGCTTATGTTTAGGTGAGTTAACCTCGGTTGAGCCTGCAATCCAATCGAAAACCAGTACCTGGTCAGTGGTTGACTTTAAAAGAAAAGCTGGCCGCGGTGAGCTCTATGATTGAGCCATCGATATGGTCATGTGATACTGGTCAGCGGATACCTTGTTTCGACAGGCGTCAATTGAGCAATGTCCAATGTCAAAGATGTATGCTGAAACTAGCATGATACTGGTCACGTTGGCATACATGAAGTGATGTACGTACGTACGGACGGTTTGATGATGTCATGGCTATAAAACCAAAATTTCTCTCCCCCGCTTATGCTGGGTCATGACTGTCACCCCTTGCTGACCCCTTGGGTTCCCCCACTGACATTCTGTCATTTATTCGTATTTGTGATCGGAATGTTTTCCCTTCCTTTCCTCAGAATTCTTGTCATCTGACTTGGGATTGGGAGTGCGAATTTGAAGGGAAACTTCATGCTTACACTCAGTATTCTCCAAAGTCAATTAATTGGGTTGACTGGCTGGGGAACTCAGTTGGGTCGGCACTGGGTGGCAGTCTTAGGGCTTTCGAGAGAAGAAATTGACCGGATTTGCCATGAAGATAGACTTGGAGACCCTGCAACATTACGGTTTAGAGATCCTGCTAATTTTCGTGCTGGGGAGGTTCACAATTGCTACCATCAATGGCAGGTAATCGGCATTTCCCCCTCCGCTCAACAAGTTCAGGTCTTAAAATGGATAAAAGATAGTCTCTATTTTGAATATTTCCAACCCTTCTCTTGCAGTTTTAAGGGGAAACAGTACAGTTCGGATTATCCACCTTCTGAACATTTTAGGACTAGTATTTCGTGTTGAACCACCCCATCTGGTCCTTCCTCTGACTGTGGAGCCCACAAAACCCAAGACTATGCCATGGCGCTCGTTTTTTAAATATATGGATGAGGGATATGCCTTTGAAGTTGGATACCCGTTCGGTTTAACCACAATGTGTGGGGCGTCATACGTATCAAACGATACTTGATGACAAGTCTGGGTATGACCATCTCTTGTCCGTGGAAAGTAGAATCTTTGGTATACAGTGGGGTGGGTGGTACTTCGTCCCTGCCTTTTGGCTGGAAGGTATCCCCTTTTGTATATCACTCCACTGGTCTGGTGGTATCTAATTTCTTGCAATCAATAGGGATACCTTGTTCATTGTACATCGATGACCGGCACAATGGCCAGCTTCAGATTCTGCCCAACCAAGGAGCCTATGCAAACCTTGCAAATCTCCCTGAACATGATTTAACAGCTGCGAAGTCAGCTTATTTTTTTGGTAGCTTATCCTCTGATCAGGCTAGGATATTTTCTTGGTTTGTCAAAATCCATCCTGTTGCCTCGGAAGATTGTCCCATATTTGGGTTTCCTGTGCGACTCCTCTCAGGAGGTATTCCATCTTATCCCCGAAAAGAAGGAGAAGTTTCTTGATCTTATTGAACAAACCCTCACATGTTCAATGGTCTCCGCCAAAAGCCTCCAGCATTTGGTGGGCAAATGTGTGTCATTTTACTGGTGGTCCCAGGAGCACTTCTGTTTACTAGAGAGATGAATAATGCTATTTCCAAGGCCCTACGCACATCCAGACCTATCAAGTTACATGACGCATTGAGGGAGGAAATCTTTCATTGGCTTTTCCTGCGCGCGTGGGATGACCCACTTCCCTGGAGAGATAAACATGATATCTGCATCTCCTTAGCAAGAGATACAACCCTTTATTTGCAAACTTCCGCCGATGTTATAGCAAAGGTTACAAGAGGAGTTTGGTGGTCCTTGATGGCACTTGACTCAAACTCAATGACAGACCAGGATGGCTCGCCCTTACCGCATTTTACGCCCCACCCGTCGCCGCAGTCTTGGGTCAGTTTCTTTGCACAGGATCTATCAAGTGGAGTCCCTTCTTTCCGCCTCTTTCTCTGATGGGTCTTGTCCTGCTATGACCGTGGTCGTGCACGGTCATAACCTTGGATGTTTAAAACGTATTGGTGGCCTCTTATTAAGAGTTGTGCCAGAAAATCATGTAGACTAGCAGTGAAGGGGGAGGTTGGAGCACTTCTGCTACCTTCCAAACAAAGGTGGAGTCGCCGTCCAGGGATCGCCGGGGACCTCTGGGCTTTTGGTGTGCAATGTTAGACATATTAGTACATATCTTGTAATTGACTTTGAACAGTATTACGGTACTATAAACGCATTTGCAATTGTTTTGTAAATTTCATCTTGCCCTGCGGCAAGTGAAAGTTTTGCAAGTATTGTATACTATGATGGAATAAAACTTTAATGTCTCTTGTATGAACGTTTCCTTTCCTTCCTTTTACTAGGATTTACCTCTGGTTGCAAAGCTGTTCACTCCTTCTGTGAGATGTCCAAATTGTAGCTATTCCAATGATTCCTACTTCCACTTTTGCCACCGATGCAGCTATAAAAGAAGAGCTTTAAACAACAGGACTAGTATGCCTTTGGGTGTGGATGTGAACGCTATTGACAATCGTCTTCGCCAGTTGGCCTTGTTTGACCAAGCAACTTGTTACTCTAAGCAAAAAGCTTGGCTTCAAAGGGAATTAGAAAATTTACTCTCCTGTCTGCCAGGCTCTATTACCGTGTCAACTGTTACACCACGCGATATTTTTTGCCGTTTCTTGGTACATAAAGACAAGAATGGGAAAACCCAGGTTCATCGTAACGGGTGCCCTCATCTATGGAAGAGAGGCACATTTGACTGTGGTTGCCCCACTGTAGACTTGTATATTGGTAAATTACGGGCGATCTTCCACTCTTTTGGGCGTGACGGGGAATGGGATAGACGCCTTGGCTTTGGAAACCCAGCTGCAGATAAGTCTGTTAAGGACTATCTCCGTTTACTTACGGCTGAGCAGCTACAGGCAAGAGTAACGCCAAAACAAGCTTCCCCATTTTTTGTGGACAAACTTTCTCAATTATCTGACTACATTGATAGAAACCTGCACAGCATTTTATTCTCGCAAGGGACCAGGCGTATTTTAAGGCGGTATTTTTTAGTGGTGATAGGCCTGGAGATATGGGCCTAGTGAAGGTACCTGAAATTTTGAGATTGCTGAATGATGATGGTTTCCTGTTTAACCACGTGTGGGGCAAAACCTTCAGAAACGGTGATGATAATGTCTTTGGGATCAAACGAAACCCACAAACAAGGATCTGTCCTGTTAGGGGAATACCGGTAGAACATTGTATGGCAGTGGCTCAGCAACTAAGGATCGATTTAACGAGGGGATATCTGTTTCACCCATCTGCTCCTCAAGAGGGCATACTTGATGCACCATTCAGCTCAACTGCGGCGGAGGCTCTCTTAACGGATACCTAAGGGAGATGGGGTCAGATGATGGGGAAACTCTTCATGGCTTTAGAGCCGGGTGTGCCATAACCCTGGCATTGTCAGGAGCTGAGTTGTCAGAAATCATGGATCATGTTTGGTGGACATGACGACATACTGCTTTTTAGATTACTTGCAATTGGCCAAAGTTGTTAATCCGATGGGGGCATCGGCTCGATTATCGGCAGTAGACATGCCTGCTGTCACGGCTGGGTGGAATGACATCAATGTTTTAAAACGTTTCGTCTGTGCCTTTCCTTCTCCCACAACAGGGAAAAGATCGCTTCCGGAAAAGTAAATATTTTCCTTAGAATAAAATCTTGTTTATAATTAACCCTCTAAAGTGAGTTTGGGTGAGAGTTGGGTGATAAGGATGGGAGGTTTAAGGGGCTGTTTGGGGGTCTTCTGTGTATTGCCTTGTAGTAGGTATTGTGGAAACGGAGCTGGTTAGCACGTAGATCAATTTTGCCATATCTTAATAACAATGAGCGTGAGTAATTGAGTGTTATGAAATAGGATACTATGGTGCTCTGCTGTGAATCTGGCTTATACAACAGTGTTTAAGGCACATCAAAATTAATATTAAACAACTTCACATAAGTTAAAGGGGCAGTGTCATGCAATGGCATGCGCAGTATTTTTCACACGCAGAGATTTTAACAGACGTTAATTTTTTTGCTTTTTCTGTTTAAGTCTAGACTAAATACGGCTTTAGAAAGTCACTAAAATGCAAATTTATCTATTATCGCTGATTTGGAGACCAAGAAATGAAATCGAACACAAATATGATGTGATGTTTGTTTTCTGCGCGACAGCTGAATTCAGTGAAGTGTGACCGGGAACACTGTTGGCGGTTCAAGCACTCACACATAAATATTTTTTTTCTCTGCGATAAACTAGACATATTTTCAAGATTAACATGCCATTTCAAAGCTCAAAGAAAGTGGATTTATTTCCAAGAGACGACTTTGAAGTCAAAAGACAACAAGCAGCGAAAAAATTCATCCCATGTTTTACTCACCGCTTGCGGTTTTATAATTCGTGCAACAAGTAAACGTAATGAGTGCACCCAGTTCCTATCGTCTAAATGCAGCTTTTTCTTCAAAATATTCAAATAGACATTGTAGAGCGAAGATAGTAAATGTGTCATCAACAAATAATGATGTGGTGGTCACTAACATTTAAGCAACTCACAAGAAATGAAATACCAAAATGGACCTTGATCCATACGTCGAATTTCTCATGAACTCACGTCTTAAAAAGTTTCTCTTGATGGTAGATGCTGTATTGGTATTTTGACTGCTCTTCTTTTGCTTTCTTGAGGAGACTGAATCTCTCGATTTGTCAGCGTCCAGCTCAATGGCCGCCACGACTCTACATGGTAACACGTACACGATGAAATCCCCTTCAAAACAACAAAATCAAAAAAAAAAGGAGCAAAGAACAACAATGAAAATATAGTGAATTTGTTTCTGAAGACCACAGGATATTTGGTTAGTTCAAACTGGGTGTGCAGTCCCAATGTCCAGCCACATGACATTAAACCGTAAAAAGGCAACAGATAATCGGACAAAAGCAATTTATCACAATTAGTTACAATGAAATACTTCCTATTCGAGGCTATCAAACACATGGTTACTGTATCTGGATAGGATCTGATAAGGGATTTCAGTGTTTTATTAGTATTATTTTGTGGAGGCACAGAGGTATCCTTATTACACAAGGCATGTTTGAAATATACGTTTTCAGAATAATTTTAAGCAAGCTCAACAAAATTAATTCATCACGTTCAACAAATTTTCTTTCAAGGCCAAGAGACGTTTGAGTCAAGCTTAAGAATGAACTTTATTACTTTCAACGGAAGAATTATCTTAGTTTCGGGCTTGGTTCCATATCGACACCAAAATAATTAATTGGCATGTGACAACTTGGACCTTCAAGATCAAGCAGCAATTGTCATCGCGCTCAAGGTAACCAAACTCTTGCATCAAACAACCGAACTATTTTGTCAACAACTACCCCAGACACTGCCAACAAAGAAAATTAACCCACATTGCAAGTTGTTTCAACAACTACCTTGTATACTGTTCCGGAAGTATTGACCTCTTGCTCGCCCTATGTAAAGGAATCCAGGTGGCTCTCGGATTCCAGATCCCAAATAGTGGTCCTGGATCCTGAGTCGTATATTCCGGTTTCCAAACTCACGGGTTCCACCGAAATGGATCCATCATCATCATCAAGTCGAGTCTCCTCGGGAACCACCAATAGTGGCAGTCGTCATGTTTGAATCTTTGTTGAAAGCGGTGGAAGGCCTCCGTAAAGCACCTCATTGGGAATCCGGTCTTGCCAGGTGACGTTGAGCAGTTTCCTAAGCATGCGTGTGTAGCAACCGTCAAGTCTTGACTTGTCCCGAACCATTAATGTCCAGGCCTCACCTCCGTAAGTGAGCATAGACTTGACCGAGGCCACGAAGATCCTCCTTTTTAAGGCGTTCGATATATTTGAGTGCCAGATGTTATTCAGCTTATCTAGGGCACGCCAGGCCTGTGCCTTCCTCACGTCAATATCTTTCCCAGTCGAGCTGATTTATGAAGAGAGATACTTGAAGTCTTCCTTGACGCCTACTACTTCACCACTAAGCGTGGTGAGCTCTGCGTTGCCTGGGATGTTAAAGGGTACAACCACGGTCTTTTTTGAGTTCAGGGTCAATCCCAGCTTCCCGCATTGATCCTCTACGCTATTGAGTAGATCTTCAGCTTGTTCAAACGTGTCGCTTGTCAGGGCAATATCGTCGGCAAAGTCAAGGTCCGCTATTGTGACAGGACCGACATGTCTGCTCCGCCTTGGATAGTGAATCCGAATTCTTCCTCACAACCGTTTATCACTTCCCGCAAGGCATAGTCGAGGGCAATCACGAACAGATATGATATACGATCAAAATCTGTCATTTCTGGATTCCATACAGTGGATTCCGGAATCTGGGCTCCTTCACTTCGGGTGACCTTGCACTGAATGCGCTCATCTTGAAACAATAGCCCATCTGATGCGGGAATTATGCGGATTTACATAGTTGCCCTTACTTTGGGGAGCTGTAGTCTGGAGCCAAGTGACTTTTATAGGAAACCTTGGACTATGAAAAAACCCATAAGACTCCCGTGCTCTTCAATAAACTGTTTGGCATAAGTCAATTCGTTCATCAGACAATTCAGAAAATCCTGTTGTTTCCTGTAAACCATATTCAACAACACTCCTTCTTAACGCCTTCTTATAGCGCACCCTGGTACAAGGACCATATCTGCATTTGTCGGTTCCAGGTGAAACGACCGCAATTGAAGGAGAACATCCGCGTTGATTTCAAACTTTAGCGTACCCGGCCGACCACTTACCCAACTTTTGGGAATTGTAATGAACAATTTGCCAGGTTCGCCACAGGGAAAACCTGTTTGAGTTTCCTTTCTTCTTGCCCATTCTGTAAAAACAGACTATGAATGTTGTTGAGAATTTCTTTCACAACGAAAGCACAGTCTAGTCTTTTTTATTTAATACAAATTGGACCTTTATGAATTGACCCTTTGACTCCCAAACCAGCATGAACCGGCCAGACTTTGTGTTTTACTCTGTCTAATCCCAGACAATTTTACTCGTCAATGGGGAACCGCCAATGTCCCATTAAGAAATTACAGATTGAAAGTTGGCTTTTATGATAAAGATGTAAAAGGTTTACCATGTATGTAGCCAACTTAATCACAGATTTGCTTCAAAAATTAACAAAAGACCAGGAAAAAAATTGATGCAATAAACACACAACAACAGCGACGATTGAACAACAGACGAGTAGATTTATTGAGCTGGTGTGAGCACCCAGTTCTTTTGAAAATAGTCCTTCGTGTTATAGAAGGAAAATTCTGAAAGGCATTAAGGATTCATAAGTTAATAAGCCAATTGCAACACCCCATTCTGGTCACGCGGACGAGTTTGAACCCAGATGAAAAACTACTTGTCGATTCGCCAAATGAATTTCAAACACACGTGTTTTGAAATCAATTAATGCCAATGAGTGCTTGCTCACAGCTCTCACATGCATCTGAGCAACTGTGAGCTGGACAAAAAATATTTGACTTGAAAAAAGTGATTGAAATTGTAATTTCTTTTGTTGGAGAAGTAATTTCAAAAACTTGTGCGTCGTGCTTCATTGGATTTCCAACCGCATGAAAACATTTAAACCACTCGGCCTGCAGCCTCATGGTTTCAAGTGTTTTCTTTCGTTTGAAAATCCAATGAAGCACTCGCACCCGTATTAAATACTTCTTAAAAACACTTTAGTCTTGCCTCGATTTATATATGACTTGCTGAAGAGCAAGCAGGGCGTACTCCCTTCAAATAACTAGTCTTCATAATTAGTCATAAAATGGATCAATTTTTCTCCATTCTACGGGGTCTGCAGCCATCTTCATTGTTTGGCGGGAAAAATATTGAATTGCATATGTGTACTTCGGAATACTGTAGTATACGAGGTAGTGATTGAAACAACTTGCATGGTGGTTTGATTAATATGGTGTTGATATGGAACGATGCCTGAAACTAAGATAATTCTTTCGGTGAAAGTGATTTAAGTTCTTTCTTGGGCTTGCCTCAAACATCTCTTGGGCTTGAAAGAAATTTGTTGAATGCGATGACTTAATTTTGTTGAGCTTGCTTAAAATTATGTCTTGACCTTGAGAAAAAATCCATTGAACGTCACTTGACTTTGTTGAACTTGATTGATATCTGTCTTGGCCTTGATAGGAAACTTGTTGAATGTGAAGCCAATTTTGGTTCCTGAATTTTGCCCCATTTGGCTTTCCATAGTTGACATCTTGGTTTCCGATTTTTACGTGGCATGCTGTAGGCAGCACGTTTTAAAGATGTGGACGAATTCCGTTTTATTTTTTTCATCGTAGTCACAAATCGACGTGTTTTTCTATTGTGCGATTTCATTGGCACCAGTCCACCTTGGAATCACGTGCAAGATCAGGAGTCGATCAGGGTGGATAAACACTATGTGTGATTTCATTGGCTCCAGTCCAACTTGGGATCACGTGCAAGTTGGTAACCGGTTGTTTCGTCAACAAGTCGTTTCTCCAACGACTAGTTCGCAAACAGAAGATGGTATAAAGTTTCCTTCTCATGGTTGCTGAAAGAGCAATAATAGTTTTCAATGTAACCGATCTTATACAATTTATCCTTAGTGTACAAAATTGTATTTAGGGCTTTATATTGAAATGCCTTTAGGTAAGGCTCACAAGTGACAGCATGTGGAAGATGATAAGATTTTTCAAGTTGATCTTTAGTAATATTAAATTCCTTAGCAAGTTTATACTATTGTATGGAAGGCGAGCCTTAGCGCCAACTAAGAGGGTGTAATAGTGTTTTGATTTTGCTTTAGATACATCAAATACGCATTCAGAATGTTTGAAAGAAGGTTTTGATAGATCGAAAATAACACTTGAATCGAGATTTCTTAATTTGGGCGGTACAGAATTGCGTAATCCGGTCAATGTTAAAAAGTTACATTTATCTATTAGTGAAGTGATCCTATTAAAAGAAGTTAAATTACCAACGTCAAAGTGAAGATCGTTTGCACAGATGATACCAGCTCTAAAATACTGTCTATAATAAACAGGTTTGTTATCGATTAGTACCTCCTTATTATTCCAAATGATAAATTGCCAATCCTTTTCTTCTGCGAAACTTTCACGAAAATCGGCACACCAGTAATAGTTTCCAATAAAATTTAGAAGTGAAAATCAACATTTGACTTGATTTGCGTTAATTTTTCATCCTAGTTTACAGTGTCCCCAGTTAGTGTTCAGCGTTAGAACGACTAGACACTTGCATTAAGTTCCTTTTCCTTTCCCTTCTGTTGTTGCCACTCCACTGTTCAAATTCCAGGTTTCTCTCTTTGCCACTTTATTGCAAGCAGGAGCCGTCCTGATGCAAGCCTGTTTGCTAGGAAACAGACTGATTATCACTACAAAAAGTAATTCATACAAAGTAAAGACCTAAAAATTTATAGCGAGTTCTTATATAGTAAGAGTGTGTATAAGTCACGTTGGATATGTATAACGAGTTCTTATGTAGTAAGAGTGTGTAGAAGTCATGTGTTTAACAATTTGTCCATGTGTCATTGATGAACACTAGCACTCCGCTATTGGAAACAATCAGAAGAGCAAAGATCTTCAGGAACAATTTCCCATCCTTAAGAAAGGTTGTGGGAAACTTCAATACCTAATTTATGAAATTGTCTGCATCCAACAAAATAAACCTAAACTCAACACTCAGTGTGACTCAATTAAAGCAAAACTATTTAGTACTTAATCAACACCCTCTACATTCTACATTGTAGAGTCTTTAATCAGCCGCAGCATGACTTCTACACATTCTTACTATATAAGAACTAGTTTTTATAAATTTGGAAATGATGAACGAGTCATTGAAACATCGTTCAAAATTTTTGTCGCTGAAATTTTATTGTTTAAATGTCTGTCAAAAGCATTCGTTATCATATGGAAGATTCTTGTGAAATATTCAAATGCTACCAAATTACAAAAAAAAAAAATGCAGTGCATTGGAAAATTGGAAAATTCAACCCACATTGTTTTTCAGTTGATCATTACTTTGCAATATTTGGATTTGAGACTGATCGTGTTGATTGATTTTAGGTTGAACAGCTTGGATGTGAAGGAAAGGTGGAAGAAGCGCAAGGTGTTATGAAATTATGTGATCAACTTAAAAATGAACGAGAGATGCTGCAAATGGTGAGTTGTTTCTTTGGTTTGCATAAGCTTAATGGGAATTTATACTCAGATATTTGAAGTGGCGTTGTGATACTCCAGTTTGAAAAGTAATTAAATAGTGTATCAAAGTCAAGGTGAAGAACCCGACGTTTTGACATTTATGGTAGCGTCGTAATAAGGAGTGATCCAAGGGTAAGGCCTTTTATACTCAGGGATTAGCATTAATTCCTTTTAATGGGATGTGAAAATACGTGTATGCTGAAGTGAAAGGCTGCCATTGTCGCCACTTAAGGAGCACTGGCAGAGTTTTTGTGCCAAACTTCAAAACAAAAGTGTTGATGGAACTGCTGGCTGCTATTATTTTGGGTTTGGCAAGCATGTTCAAACAAGGCACACTTTTCGTTTTCCTTTTTACGCTTTTAAACATTGTCAAACTGGGGTTTGGTTTGTCTGAGACTTCAGAGATGTACATAACATGTTCGTGTAATTTTTTTTTTTTTTGTCAATCATCGCATGGCATAGAATAAAAGTCAGTTCTTTGTTTCCTTGGTTCAAGATCCGTAGCTTTGGCAAAGATACGACTTACTTTAGTGTCATGAGGAGTGTTTAAGCAACTTTTCCACTGTGTCATAAAAGAGGTGGTTATTGCTCATCGCGATGGTAAATAAATAATAAAAAGTATAATCATTTCTCTCATGATGTACTATTAGTCACTTAGGTTGAAGATCGCAACGTTTCAACTGCATACTGCTGGTCTTCATAAGGTGATATATAAGGTCGCCTGGTTACGTGATACTATTATGTATCATGGTGGTCGGTCGTGAGGGTGGATTTCGATCTTTATTGTTCCTTTGATTAGTTTCCCCGAAATGTACAATTTAAAGTTGCTTCCCTGGTGATTTGTTGATGTACCGATTACTGATTTCAATTCCATTACCTCTGTTTTTTGTAAGAGTGAAGTGTTATATGGATGGCTTCCTCCCTCTTCAGGTTTATTAGTGGAATTCTTGGTCAATAAACGTTACCTCGCCCAAAAGCAGGTGGTGGCTGGTCTTCTTAACATGCTCGGAAGCAGAGGAGGTCTGGGTACGGATGAGTGTTCCTTTATTCTCTCCTGCCTAGATCTGTCCTTCTCACCAATGTAGACTTGACTGCATCCATAGGGAATCATGTAGACTACACGGTACCATGTACATGTAGAGATTACCAGTAACCACAGAGAGGGGGCGACCCATGGCTGCGTCTTCTTGTTCTTTGTAAAACGATCCATTGTACTGGAAGTGCATTTTATGTAGATCTTACTACAAAGTCTAAGTGGTCTGCAATGTGAGCAGGTATTTGCATCGTGTAGTCAGCAAGGCATGGGTCACTTTCTGGCCTTCGTTG
>NC_090877.1:30306128-30323628 GCF_036669935.1 Montipora foliosa | reverse complement strand
TGTAGGTCTGCTGTTCCTGAAATCAACTTTAGGTGTTGATTTTAAGCTGTCTTTGGTTTGTTTTGTAGCAATCACGTGACCTAAACTTGATGTCTGCTCAGGAAAAGCAAATGGAAGTTTGTGAAGTGTGTGGTGCATTTCTAATTATTGGTGATGCACAAACACGAGTAGATGATCATCTACAAGGAAAGCAGCATATGGGCTATGCCAAGATCAAGAGCACCATTGAGGAACTTAAGGTGATCATCTCACAATTTTAACAGTTTTACTAGATGCTAACCAATGAATACAGGAGTTATGTCAGTTGAGTCTTAATGGAAAATCAGTGGATGAAAGGCCATTTCAGTTATAAGTGCATTGTCGGCAGTATCAAAAAATCTTGTTTGCCATCAATAATACGTCTCTCATGGGTTCTTAAAACAAGACTGGCATTTTAAAACACGCAATTTTTATATAAACGACATGTCATAGTCTTGACCAGAAGTCTGAAATGTCTGTCGTCTTCTTCCCTCGTCAGTCTTCGGTATTCCCTTGATCTACTGTAATAAACCCGAGGAATGCTTTTAAAATACCAGTAAGTTGCAAATAATTTTTTTGTTTGTTTATTGGTTTGATTTGTTGCCAGAAACGGAAAAATGAAACTTCGGACAAAGATGGTAAAGAAGGTGAAAAGAAACCTGAAAAGGAGCCAGAACGCAGTCGTGACCGTGACCGTGACCGTGACCGTGACCGTGACCGTGACCGTGACCGTGACCGTGACCGTGAACATCGAAGGGACCGAGACAGAGGTCGTGACAGGGACCGTGAGAGGGACGCTGACAGAGATCGGGACAGAGACCGTGACCGTAGGAGAGACCGTGAGCGTGGAAAGGACCGTGATCATGACAGAGACAAGGACCGAAAAAGGGACCGTGACCGTGATAGGAGCCGTGATCGTGACCGAAGCCGTGACCGTGGCCGGAGTCGTGACCGTGACCGGAGCCGTGATAAGGATCGCGATCATGATAGAGATCATCGTCGTGACAGGGACCGCGACAGAGATCGGGACCGAGATAGAGAGAGACCCAAAGACAAAGACAAGCGCCGAGATAATGACGACAAACGACATAGAGCCAAGGTTGAAAGTGACGATGATAAAGAAATTGGTAACGAAAAAGCAGGCAAAGTTGAGGTTTCAAATTTGGAGACGACGAAAAAAGAAGAGTCCCCTTCCGAGGAAAAAGATAAGTCCAGGTCCCGTAGTAGGTGAGTACATCGCTTACGCCAATTGGAGAGGGGCGGAGGGGAGGGGAGGGGGTTGTGTTAAAGTTGGAATGGCGCATGGAAGGGGGGAGGAAGGGTAGCTGTATTGTTGATCATACCCGGCACCGTGCGAGCGGGAAGATCTGAAGCCTGCTTTGACCAGAATATCAGAGCACAACGGAACAACGAACCTTGAGGTACCCAATGCAGTTTTAAAGTGTGAATTTAAATGTCATCAGTTCATTATTTGTGCAAAAGTATGTCAGGAGACGCTAGCCATCTTGACAGAGGAACTTAGCAAGGTACACATACTATATATTAATGTTCTGTTTCAATAATTTTCATCAATAAAAATGTTCACTGAGTTCAATACAAGGTCATTTTTTGCCACTTTCAAATTAAATTGTCACTTCTGTTTTTTTTCCAATCTGCGAAAAATCCGCTAATTGCAACACTGGAAAACAAGAACTCAAAAAAGGATCATCCTCGCAAAGTTATCGTTTCTTTGCTTCAGTCGACGTGGATGATGTGTTTCAAGGTAAACTTTCTGTTATGTAAATCAAAAGATCGCAATAAGAGAGCATGGAGATTTGCAGCATGTATGACATCGCCGTTCGGCAAGCGAGCACTGGAAAGCAAGGTACCACTTTTTTGTCGATTTTGGTCAGACTTCAGTAACTTATATTTCCAGTGAGTTTTCAGTCAGTATCCCGTTTCAAGGAGATAATAGAATTCATTGGTTCCTCTCCAACGGAACAGCCATCCAGGTATCCGGCTTGTAAAAGGTATTCTCTCAGGTATTTCAGACCATGCATGATGTGTATTGAAGTTCCTATCATCATCTGATAGGTCTGCGCTATGCGTTTATTCTGCATGACTACTGTTTATTAGTTAAATATGCTTTACTCCGCACATTGTTGGTGGGACCTCCTGAAATGTTATTTATTGATATGCGACTTAATGAAAGCAAATCCAATGTTTAGAGTTGCAGGCATTCCAGGCATCCTATTGATTAACGGTTACTGCATTGATTTCTCTGTTATAGCGCCGATCATTCGGGTGTTTCATCTATATTTTTAGCAAGCGCCCTCAGGCAGCACATGGCCAATTTGGCTTCATTTTGGAAGGTGTGGCACTTGTAGTTTAAAAGGTCTTTTAGTTTGGCGAAGTCGACTATAACATCACAACTTGCCGGCCTAAACCCACGTTGGAGGACCAGAGACTATTAATTTTCTTCAATTTCGCCTTCGTTTTCCTCCTAATGATGTAAATACCTGTTGAATCAATGCGGTTCTGGACGCTTATTATTTTAGAAGTTCAAGACAACTTCAGTCTTTCAGGGATCAGTTTTGAATCTCGGTCTTTTAGAGCCAGCATTGTGCTAATCAAGTGGTTCGAAACTAGAACCAAACGCATCTTGAAAGTTAGAGTGGTCAAGCTTTGCTTAATCATTGCATGTCATTTACAGGTCACGTGAAAGACAGGATGGAAACGGGCAGAATATTCGCGGGTCCTCAAAGACACGTTCTCGATCCAGATCCCCTTTGTGAGAGAAACAAGAAGGAACATCACTGTACTTGACAAGAAGACGCAAGAAAGCCATGCGCACGATTTCTAAGAAAAGTTTTCATTTCAAGTAGGTTAGTTTCAGTTAGTAAACAATCTTATTTAGTTGTATCAACGCGTATTGAATCTAGTGGCACGTTTTTTGTATTCCTGCGCATAGTGCTTTAATAAATTGTAAAAATTCTTTTTTCGTTTCGGTATTGCTTTTTTCTTTTTTGAGATGGTCGACGGCGGGAATTTTGGCATCTTGGGTAAATATGGCGATGTTTCCAGTTTTGTGCTCACTTTGTTAGTTTACCCATACCCATGTTTTGCAATGAAAAAACTTGGAACTGGCCGAAAAAGTAGAGCGCTTGAAATCGTTATTTTAGGCATTTGTATTTGTACCCTAAACTCAAATAAACGTGTTTAATTGACGATTGGTTTGCCTTGCATTGTGGTTTCAACTCCGGCCCGACTAATACTCCCGGTGTTAAGCTGCAGTGTTTGGGACGTTTTCCCCGTTTCTAAAACAGTCTAAAAAAACACCTTTGCGATCAGTATGTGGTTTCTTTCACTACGACACATTTATGACTATGAAGGACCGGTTATATAAGCAAAGTAGAACTTAAACCGCGCTTTACCGCTGGAACTTTCGATTGGATTGCTTTAAGATGATAAGTCTTCCTTTCTTTCTTTCTTTCTTTTTTTTTTTTTTTTTCGTTCTCTTTGCTCTTGCCTTCTCGACAATGGACAGCCTAATTTACAAATTAAAATTGGCCAAAGTTGAAATGACTCGGCACGCGGTTTGCTTTAGGACCGAATAAACTCAGTTTCTCGTCTTTGCCAGACAAGAGTAGAAATTTTAACCTGGTTGCCACTGTCAGATCGTTAATGGCCCAGTTATGGCTGACGTTATACGGTCCATGTGTGACCTTGGAGCACAGCTTACAGCCAAGCTGGAATCAGCTATGTGGGTTTTTGCTGAGGGGGAAAGCCGGAGGACGTGGAGAAAGAGATGCTTCCGTGAAGCATACACTGGGTTGCCTGTGGTACGTGTTACAGAAAATCAGAAGGCACTGAATTGTGTGGTATTGAACTACAGCATTCCAGTCTCTGAAGAATAACAGATAAAATAGAAGCGAGAAACATTGGCTTCTGGGCTGACGTGTGGATAATTTTCAAGTTCCCTCACAACTTCTTTTCACTACAAGTTTAAGCGTGCCCTCTGAGCATCTGACTAAAGTTTACTGAAATTATCCCTGTCTGGCGGGGTTAGTATCTGGATGGGTGAGCTGAACAATATACCCCTTCATAAAACAGAAGCATCGGACCGAAAGTACTATTAACGCTAACAAATGCGAACTCAGCAAGGTAAAGATTTTGTTAGCTTGCTTTCTGCAAAACAAATATTGATGCAAAAGTAAACGAGATGCTTCTGTGAAGCATACACTGGGTTACCTGTGGTACGTGCTACAGAAAATCAGAAGGCACTGAATTGTGTGGTATTGAAATACAGCATTCCAGTCTCTGAAGAACAACAAATAAAGGAGAAGCGAGAAACATTGGCTTCTGGGCTGACATGTTGATAATTTTCAAGTTCCCTCACAACTTCTGTTTACCACAAGTGTGCCCTCTGAGCATCTGACAGCTTTCTAATACTAAAGTTCACTGAAGTTAAGCCCCTGCCGGGCGGGGTTAGTGTTTGGATGGGAGACCAAGACAACATTCCCCTCAAAAAACAGAAGCATCGGACCGAAAATACTATTAACTCTAACAAATGCGAACTCAGCAAGGTACAGATCCTGTTAGCTTGCTTTATGCAAAACAAATATTGATGAAAAAGCAAATAACTATTGATGCACAGTTTCCAGAAAGAGCAGAAGGAAGTTTCCCGGACGGTCGATCGAGAATAAAATATTTACGACATGAAAACAACATTAATTTTGAACCGTGAATATAGAATATAAAAAGTTACGATCAGCGACAAACATTTTGGGAGATTTTTGCTACGTTCAAGTAAATTGCAAAATCGAAAGTGACATGGCCGGAATTCAGCGGATGCTGTGATTAAGTTACCGCGGCATGTTTACTCGCCAAACAGTAAAGCATCTGTCTCAAATGATGGCAAGATACCGGGTTTTTGTAAGTTTCTTTTTCTGGCAAGTGTTATAAAGTTTGACAATGAAATGAGCGAAGTCAAAACAAAGATCACAATCGCCCAACTCTTGTTTATGCAAAGTCAAAATTTACTCTCCAAGACGCGTACGACGTTATTATCAACAGGTAATTCCATCATTCTGGAAATAGCAGCTACTTTATTATTCATCTGCGTCACAAGTTTTCACTGATTTTGGGGCTCATTTTGTTGAAACTCAAGCACACTTTCAACAGGCCTGTGAACCCTTCCTGCTTACAGAGCAATACTAAAAAACTTCTCCCATATCACATTTCAACCTTAAGCTCGAAAATTCAATACACAACATGATATTATGATTCACAAAGGCAGAAAATACCACAGAATCCTTTTCCAGCGAAAGTTTTATTAAAACAAACAACATATTTGCTCTTAGAGGCGAAAATCTCTTCCTATTTCATTGCGTGCGTGAAGACAAGAAACTCAATTGTGTCAAATTACCATGTACTTCAGGTAAATAATGCTCACTTTGATTTCGTCTCGACGGGCGATAGATTGTTGTCGAAGTCCAGTACTCGTCGCTTTTGAGATTCATGCCTAGTTTATCCAACTGACTTTCCATTATTGAGCTCCATAAGGGTATATTTTGTTTAAGAATCCACTAAAACGCCATTCGCGTTACATGACTTTCGACGCCATTGCAGGCTAAGTTAATGATTCTACTGTGTCCACCAGAGAAATCTACGCAGTTCCACTACCCTCTCGATCCTACGAAAATACGCGCAGAAGGCTCTATGCACAAAGACACCACTTACCAGGGGAGTGACAGGCAAGACTTTTACCGATACGGAAAAAAATACTAAAAAAAAAAAAACGGAAATCTACCTACTTTCCGACTGGGTTTGCAACCCAGTAATAACTATTGATACACAGCTTTTAGAAAGAGCAGAAGGAAGTTTCCGGGACGGTCGATCGAGAATGAAATATTTACGACATGAAAACAACATTAATTTTGAACCGTGAATATAGAATATAAAAAGTTACGATCAGCGACAAACATTTTAGGAGATTTTTGCTACGTTCAATTTTGTTATTCTATTTTTCGCTGCACAAATAAATCGCAAAATCGAAAGTGACATGGCCGGAATTCAGCGGGCGCCGTGATTAAGTTACCGCGGCATGTTTACTCGCCAAACAGTGAAACATCTGTGTCAAATGATGGCAAGATACCGGGTTTTTGTAAGTTTCTTTTTCTGTCAAGTGTAATAAAGATTAACAATAAAATGAGCGAAGTTAAAACATAGATCACAATCGCCCAACTCTTGAGGATGACCATTTGTTTATGCAAAGTCAAAATTTACTCTCCAAGACGCGTACGACGTTATTTATCACCAGGTAATTCCATCATTTTGGAAATAGCAGCTACTTTATTATTCATTGGCGTCACAATTTTTTGCTGATTTTGGGGCTCATTTTGTTGAAACTCAAGCACGCTTCCAACATACCTTTTTATTTTCGTGAACCCTTCCTGCTTACAGAGCAATAGTAAAAGAATTCTCCCATGTCACATTGCAACGTTAAGCGCGAAAATTCAATACACAACATGATATTATAATTCACAAAGGCAGAAAATACCACAGAATCCTTTTCCAGCGAAAAATTTATTGAAGCAAACAACATATTTGCTCTTAGAGGCGAAAACCTCTTCCTATTTCATTGCATGCGTGAAGACAAGAAACTCAATCGTGTCAAATTACCATGTACTTCAGGTTCAAACCCTTTCCTGAAGAACCTTTTCCTTGAATAATGATGCACAAAATAGTCGACAAGCTTTCTTTTAAATATATAATTCTTGACTGTCACATTTTCAATTTTTTTTTTTACCTGACTTTCTTGAACCCATAAGTTACCAGATAATTTTCCATTTGGTTTCAGTGTTCTACATAACAGCACAGTCTTAATAAAATCTTAGAAATACAGCTCACTTTGATTTCGGCTCGACGGGCGTTAGATTGTTGTCGAAGTCCATTACTCGTCGCTTTTACGATTCCAGGTATTTGTTCTCACCACCTGCCTAGTTTATCCAACTGACTTTCCATTATTGAGCTCCATTAGGGTATATTTTATTTAAAGATCCACTAAAACGCCATTCGCGTTACATGACTTTCGACGCCATTGCAGGTTAAGTTTATCATTCTACTGTGTCCACCAGAGAAATCTACGCATTTCCACTACCCTCTCTATCCTAAGAAAATACGAGCAGAAGGCTCTATGCACAAAGACACCACTTAGTAGGGGAGTGACAGGCAAGACTTTTACCGACACGGAAAAAAAAATGGAAAACACCCAACAAATGCCACCCTTTTTCCGACTGGGATTGCCATACGGCAACCCAATTAAAACCATCGGAGCAGAGTAGAGAAGTAACAAACTCAACCCTTTCGATGCCAGTTGATTTTGAGGTTTTTTACGGATTGGCTGGCTGGCTGGCTGGCATTTCGCGTCGATTTCGTGCTGTAAATCGGTAGCCATAGTGATCACAGGCATCCCGTCATGCCCACTTTCACGCTGGTTCTATATGTGTTCGCGTATTATTTTTGTGGTAGAGCTCTGCAACACTACATACTATGTCACCGGGTTGAAAAGAGTGTAATAGCCCTTTTCACGGTTAGTTTTTCTCATTTGCATTACAATGTAATCTAACGTGGGTGCGAGGCAATTTCGGGTTAAAACTACAAAACAGCCTGAAATTGCCTCACATACATGCTAGATTACATTGTAATGCAAATGAGAAAAACTAACCATGAAAAGGGCTATTCCGTGGTGACAATAGTTCCGCAGCGCGTGCATACCTTACAAACGCAAACAGGTCTGTTGGAGGCACATTTCTTGTCAATCTTTAAAACACTTCAAAGAAAGAAAAACCAAACTTACAAAAACAAAAACCCCGGTGTCTTGCCATCATTTTGACATAGATGTATCCTTTCCTAACCACAAGACATGCATCAGAATTCCGAATAATAACAATAATGGATTCGTGCTTCTTGAAGAAAAAGATTATGTAAAATTCTGGGGAGTGCTAATTGACAAGAATCTAACTTGGAGGCCTCATATTGATTGTGTTGCTTCGAAGATTAGCAAAATAGTAGTTATACTCGCAAGGCTAAGACATCATGTACCTCTAAAGACGCGTTTACACGACAGAGGAAAAATGGCACGGGTCCGATAAAAAGTGGCACGGTTCCAATCATTTTTGTAAAGAAACAGTGAAAAGTTATTGTGTAAACGCGCCTTAAATATCCTTCTTCAAATCTACCGCTCCCTGATATTTCCGTACACGCTCTACGGTATACCTGTCTGGGGGCAGTCAGCTCAGCGTGATTTGAAGAAGATCCTTACCTTGCAAAAACGTGCGCTCAGTCTTATTTTCTTTTCCAACAAAAGATCTCGTGCCATCCCTCTTTTTATTGCTTCGAACATTCTTCCTGTTGATATGCTTTACTTTGAAACGGTTTCCACTATAATGCATGATGTTTTTACTAATTCAACACCTAAGAATATTCGTTAGCTTCTTATTCATTCATCTGATATCCATGCACATAATATTTCATATTCAGGAATCTAGAGTGGGTGTGAAGCTTAAATCCTTTTCTGCGTTTGGTGCGAGATTATGGAACTGTCTACCCCCCGACTGGTGTAAGCTAACGAAAATAGTATTTAAAAGAAAACTTCATAAATTACTTTTCACTGTACTTTGGATTAAGGACGATTATGTTGACGCCTGTTCTTTAATATCAAAATTTAATACCAATAATTATTATACTTTATAGCTATGTATTTCGCTCTGTAACTTCATATTATAATATATTTTAGCTTACAACTGCGTATCATAATCCTGTACTACACTATTAACATTAATACCAACAATTATTGTATCTTATAACTGTAGTAATATTGTAGACTAATCTTGTAATCCTTCAACTTTTATTTAATGTTTATTACTAATGTCCGCCAAGATTAGCTAATGTAAATTGTGTGAATAAAATCAAAATCTGTCAAATCAATTTGTTTCGCAAGTAAACATGCAAGGCAAATTGATCATGGCGCCCGCTGAATTCGATATCACTTTTCGCTTTTGCGATTTACTTGTGCAGCCAAAAGAACAATAGTAAAATCGAATGTAGCAAAAATCTCCCAAAATGTTTTCGCTGATGTTAACTTTTAATATTCTCGGTTCAAAATTTCAGTTGTTTTTGTGGCGCAAATTTTGTCGCTGGTGGTAAACTATTTTATTCTGGATCGACACTTCTGAAAACTTCCTTCTGTTCTTCCTAAAAACTGTATATCAATATTTGTTTTGCATAAAGCAGGCTAACAAAATCTGTACCTCGCTCAGTTCGCATATATAATTATCGGTCCTAAGTTTCTGACGGCAAGTCGTATATTTTGAGGTCACCCATCCAAATACTAACCCCGCCCGACAGGGATTAACTTCAGTGAATTTTTGTCTTAGAAAGCTGTCAGGCGCTCAGAGTGCGCGCTTAGTTGTAAGCGAACTTGAAAATGATCAACATGTCAGCCATGAGGCTAATGTTTCTCGATTCCCTTTTACCCTTCTTCAATCTTTCTGGGTTTAGTATTTTACTAGTAACCACATGTCTTCTCAGGGGGCTATTTACCTAAGACATCTTCCAAGGCACTATAATGATCAAGAGAAGATTTAAGAGCCAGTCTCTGTAAGATCCTCATATCGAGTTTTGCCCACAAAATTGATTTCGCTCATAATTTTCCTGTAGACTTCCTTAAATAGGTATATAACAAATATGAAACTAGTTTTTTTGACTAAGTTTCTTTTGGCACCGCATAAGCCCGCCGCACAAGGTGAGGAAAGAGCTGAGCAAACTACCTCGCGAGGCGGTTTCCTCAGCCGTTTTCTCACCGTCAGCCATCGTGAGAATCGAGTTGAGCTTGGTCAATGAAGCATCCAATAAAAATACATGGCATTCTCACGTGACTTCAGTAACGTCGGAATTTCTTCCTCCGACACCATCCTGAACCGCTGGAGTCACGTGAGTATGCCATGTATTTTTATTGGCTGCTTGATTAAACCAAGCTCAGCTCGATTCTCACGATGGCCGCACACATTAAGGAATTTGTCTCGCGAGGCCAAAAATATCAAACATGTTTGATTTTATCCTCACGGCTTCGCGAGGCGAATTTCTCACCACAATTTCCCCGCACACGTGAGGAAACGGCTGAGCAAACCGCCTCGCGAGGGAGTTTGCTCAGCTCTTTCCTCAAGTGTGCGGCGGGTTTTTAAGGACCTGAGATGCTTGTGAAATATGCGAATTTTAACAAAATTCAACCGATTGCTCCAGATAAAAGAGCGCGTCCCAAAGCTTCCAGTTTACCAGTTATTTCAATTGAACCTTTATCTTTAAAATAATACAGGTTAGAATCATGGACACTTTTTTGTATAGAAAATCCGAGGGAACACACTTAGCCCCGAAACATGCGATTTTAGCCAAATTCAGTGGATTAAATTTCAAAAGTGGCTCACACTTACTGGCTCTCCTGCATATCATTGTGTAGTTCCATCCTTCAGCTACTGAATTGTGTTAAATGTTTTGGCCGCCATTCAGTTTTGGTACAGGGGTGAATGGTGGAACTTGCCCTACCTAACCATTTCGCCAGCGTTTCTCCATCGCGAATGTCCAGAAGGATTGTCAGAATAGAAAGCGAGAAATCGTGTATATGCCAGTCGAAAATTGTCCATTCCTAAAAATGGTATACTTTCAATCACTGTTTTCCATGTGGCTATGGTTTTAACCCAACGAAGAAGGGACACAAGGCGGTGAACGTGGACTTATTTACTGTCCGCCATGTTTTTGGAGGGATTTGTGGAAGGTAAGGAATCCGGAATGCGGAAATCTCTCAAATGCTCACCTGTTAGTCCTTTTTTATTTGTCGAAAATCATTTGGCATTTACAATATTTTTTTCATCTCTCACTTTTAATTATAGGATATTAAGCAGGAAATCTCAGAAGTCTTCGTAGTCTGATCTAAGCAAGGGGGATTGCCAATCGAGACTTTCGCTACTATCATGTGTCTCAATCCTAATATTGAGATACCTGAAACTGATAACCTATAATTCAAGTGAAATAAAGAATACGCGTAAAAACTCGCTGAACAGTCCATATGTGAAGTGTCAATATGTCATTTTAAGCTTATCATTCCCTTGATCAATTATTATTTAAACAAACATGAAAACATCTCATTCGTCAACTTTTTTGTTTGCCAAAAATTAACATAAATAATATCTCACATGTAGCGAACTAAAGAATGAAGTTTGTCTTTTATTTCATATAAATCTTCCATCAATACTATCACAATTTTTTTTTTAACAGAAACACATTTATGTTTTGAATACGGAAGTTAAAATTTAAAAGCAGGTTATACTATCATGATTTACTAAAGGCTGTTCGTCTTACCATTAAAGAAGTGTTAGGAGCTTGGGAAGCGCTTGATACAAACTCTTGCTTCAGCATGCTTAGCCCTGGCTTTACCAAATCTCTACAGTGCCTGGCATCGGCTAACTTCGTTTTATCAAGCTGTTTGTTGAGAAAGTTTGCTAAAACAGAGTTTTTTTTACATCAAATTAAACAATCTTTTTGGTTTGTTCAAAAGGCGGATAACAACATCATAGAAACAATCGTATAGAACTGTTCAGTCACGAAGATATCTAGCTATTATATTCTGACTTGCGACAGTTTATCTCGGCTTTACGGCTTAGTTTATTTCTCTGCTGAATGTGTACAAGAACACTCTTCGAGCATCAATGTCAGCTTGTCACCAAAGCACCTGCTTCCTGTCCTTGGACTTGAAAGTTATGCCGAAGTGCTTGCAGAGTGTTTTAAGCATTACAACGTTGAATGAGGCAATCGTCTTCCTTTTGTGCAAGTCGCAAAGATTATATACGTCGTAGTATATTGGATACTGAACTGACAGACTTTCGTACACCTACCCACTTGTAGTAACCAGTCATCCTCTTGAATCAAGTCATCTATATCAACTAGCCCAGGTTGGTTACAAGGAGGCCCGCTTACTTGTTTTCGTTTTAAAGCAGACAGCCTCGAAAAGTATGATTGCACCTGGTTTCTTGTTAGCCATTCCTCTCTCGAGAATAGACGTTTGTTCTCTTCTGTTCGAGCATTTCGCGTGTCCATTGAAACCTGCTGTGGGTCGGCTTTCTGTCCAGATTATTCCCCGGTGTCAAATCGCGCCTTCAGATAATCCTTGACATGAGGAGAGTATCTTTTCCCTCCTATCCTTGGTTTTTGAAGTGCCCAACCCATTGAAAGTGATGAGTTTGCCACAGAAGAAATGTGCACCTTTGGTTTGGGACAATTCTCCGAGTGGATAGTAGAAAATCGTGCTGCCCAATCGCGCCGAAATTTATCGTATGTGGATTCCTGGCTGGTTTTAATCTCATGTTGTTCATAGTCGAGATGACTTCGTAGGGAATCAAAACTCGTAAAGCTCAGAGAGCAGCCGGCCTGTGGACATGAAAACATAGTCGCACGGCTTAACGGCTCAAAATCCTCTTCCTGGCAAAGTTGCAAGTACTGACTAACCATTGTAGACCTCCTGACTGTTGAAATTAAGTCGTTAGTGATTCGTACAATTTGTGCATTATATTTTAGGAATGTTGGGTAAATTGCTTTAAAGCCTGTGGAATAGTCATTTTGCAGTAAACATTGCGTGACACGCGACTCCTCTAACTACTTGAACAAAACGAAGCAAATGTGAATGTTCCCTATACTTAATTTACCCTTTTTCCCCAGTATTCAGTGCTTGTGGAAAACAGAATGTGCCGTAGTCATCTCAAGTTTGTAACCAAGGCGGGGCAGTGCGTCATCTGTAAAGTGCTACAAAGTATCGCAACTTTCAACCCTTGGTTTCAGACGAAACTGGATGGCCGCTAAATGTATTAGAATGATTCAGTAGCTGAAGAATGGAACTATACAAAGTTCTGTACTGTTTTGACAACTTATTTTCTATAATTACTTATATAACAGCTGGAGTCACGTTTGAATAGCAGTAAAATCTCGATTAGGGGTTTTGATTGGCTGTTGAAATTACAAAGAAATCAAACCGGAAGTGATATGCAGATATCCGCATGGCCTTTGATTTTAGAAATTCTCAAGCGTGAAAGAGCTGGGTTGCAGAACGTGTAACAGGAATTGTCTTAAAAACCCACCCATTAGATTTGCTTTGTAACAAGGCAAAGGAAGAAGAGTATTGAGAGATTTGCAATTTTTTTTCGGGTTAAAAGTAACGTGGGATGATAGTTTGCTATCGCGTATTCGTATGTTAAGTAATGGTCCGGCTAAGAAGCAGGCAGCCCAGCGGCAAAAGTACTTAGAAGCTGCGAAATATTAATTTTTAATTTCACTCCAATCGAGGCATCTGATTGGCTAATATCGGAAAATGTCGAAAAAAGATGAGAAAAAAATGAAAAAAAAACCTTTTTTGGATTTCTTCTTCCCCATGCCCTTGATCTCTGTCTCTCGGCCAAATTTGGGCATTGTTCTATGCGCCAATCAAATGGCGCATAGAATCTTGACGATATTTACAAACATAGTTTTTGAAGGCATAATGATTTGTTCTACGAAACAGAATCTAATTTTTTAGACGGCAAGTCGATTACATTTTTCATTGAAATTCAAATTTCGCGTTTTTAGCTGCTTACACCAATGGGAACAGCCGAACTTAATTTGATTAAAAATGTTGGCACATTTTAACTAACCGACGCTATTGCCGCGGGCTATTGTTTTTCTGCCTGCTTTTTAGCCGGACCATTACTTAAATCCTGCAAAAATTCAGGACTTCGCTAAAAGCTGCTAAGGCTAGGTTGCAGAATACCCGGCCCACTAAATGTCTTATTTAAAAAACTGCCACCGCAGTGCCATGGTAGAGAAAATGATATTCATCCAAACAACTCTGTTCCTAAACCGGGTATTCTGCAATCGCTCCTTAGCGGTTCGGTTAACTACACTTTTCACGAGATTGTATGAAGAAGGAAACACTCATAAAAATATTCAAGGTCCGCAGCCAGGGTGAAACATAGTTGAAATTTAAAAAACTATCTCTGGCTAAAATGATTAAAAACTACGAGCTTTCGACTGCCGAACTGCAGTCTTCGATGGGTAAAATGAATGATAAGAAAGCGATGAGAAAATTTGAATAAAAAGCGTAAATTGTGAAATAATAAAAATGTAAATGGTTATGAACGTTTGCTAAAAAGAATGTTGTATTGCCCAGGTAACGGGCAAGAATTGTTATCTGCGTTAGGTGTCACTCTGGTATGCCACGCTTCTTGTGTTTTTGTGGTTCTAAAAGTGCCTTTGTCAATAATTGACGCATTTTCAAAATCAATGGCGTGGTTGTGGACCAGGCGTGATTAGCAATTCTAGAACCTTTGGCCGCAGTTTTGGTGTTTCTCAAGTGTTCTTTTTTCCGGGCCAGGCTCTGCCAGTTTCCCCAATATAACACCACGAAGAATTTGTACAGGGAATTTTATACACGACGTTGGTCTGAGATTCCATCGAAGGTCGGAATTTCGGTGCTGGGAACTGTTGTTTTAGAGTGGTAAATGGTTTGTTTACAACGGTGACATCGTCACGGTGTTTTTTGAGGGCACGTGTCAAGAGTTCAGTTACTCCTTTGATGTAAGGAGGCGGAAGCGAAAGACTTGCGTGGCTCGGTTGGTTCAACCATCTTGAAAAACATTCCAACAAGTTCCTCTGGGGATACGTTTTTGATGAACTTAGATGGATAACCGTTGGACTCCAGAGCTGCATGAAGATAATTAAGTTCCCGATTTTTTCCTTCGGAAGCATTGGATAGATTTAGAGCTCTGTGCAGGAGAGTTGATGCTGTGCTGACCTTGTGTTGACTGTCGTGATGGGAATTAAAATCGTAGTATCTGTCTGTATGGGTGGGCTTCCTGTAAAGATCAACAACGATGACTCCATTTCTACTGGGAGACCAGAGTGTCGAGAAAGGAGATCTTTCCGTTGCATTCGGTCTCGATGGTAAACGAGATGTTTGTGTCAATTGAATTTAATGTGTCATGGAAGGCTGAGACGTTGTCTTTTCCAATGATGCAAAAACTATCGTCAACGTACCTTTTCTAAATTTTGGAGGGAACGGATGAATTACTGATTGCGGGCTCTTCGATCTCCTCCATGCAAAGATTGGCCACAACGGGGCTGACAGGACTGCCCATCGCACAGCCATGGAGTTGTTTGTAAATTCTGTCATTGAAAATAAAATAGTTGTTGGACAAGGTGAATTAAAGAAGTTTAGTGATGTCATCAATGTCCAGATTTGTCCTTGAGGAAGGAGTGGCATCTTGTTCAAGTTTCTTTGTTATGTACTCACACGCTTTATCTACGGTGTACAGTGACAAAACATCAAAAGAGACCAAAACTTCGTTATCATCAATCTTGATATCAGATAATTCTTTGGAAAACTGCAAGGAGTTGGCAACAGAGTATCCGTTACGATTTTGAAGGGGAGAAAGGATATTCGTTAGAAATTTGGACGTGTTGTAGAGTGTTGAGCCAATACAGGTGACGATGGGCCTCAGAGGGTTCCCTTCTTTATGGTGCTTAACAGAACCGCGAATCGCTGGTGGTGTGCCATCAATTGAGTGAAGTTTGCGGTATGTTGGTTCATCTATCATTTGCTGTCTCTTTAAGGAAAGAAGCATAGCGTTCAGTTCACGTTCAATTCGGCAGGAAGGAGACGTGGAAACTACTTCATAGGTGGATCTTTCGTTGAGTAAGGTTTCCATCTTGTTGTCATAGTCAGGTCTATCCATGACAACAAAACAATTCCCTTGTCGGCCTTCATTACGATTCTGGACTGGTCTTTCTTAAGGTTGTTTAAGGCTTTTCTTTCCTCTTTGGAGACATTATTGTGTGCCGGTAGTCGTGCCCTATGAAGAACGGCAGCAGAACGTGTTCTAACTGCATCTTTGGAATCATCAGGCAGGTGGTGGATGGCAGCTTCGATTCAGCGACGATGTTCTTATGTGGTATGTTAGTTGGCGTTGGGGCAAATTTAGGGCCTTTCTCCAAGAGAGATCGTTCCTCTGGTAAAAGTGGTTTCTCGGAGAGGTTCACAACCCAGTTGTTTTTGTCGATGTCAGCTTTTTGAGAACCAATGCTATTCAAGTTAGCGAGTTTCTTGGCATGTCTGGAATTGATGTTATTGTGAAAAGATGTTGCTCTGCTTTTCAGGAACGACATTTAAGTCGAATAGGTGTCCTCGTTGATCAGAGGACAGTTCCCGCTTGGTGTTTTTAATGTTGTCCTTTGATGATTGGATGTGATCGTGGCAAATGCTTTCTGCCCAGCCTCTTGGCGTATACGTAAAATATTGACCGCAGTCCCTGTAGATAAAGCGTGTGAGTACATAAAAAAGAAACTCAAAGACAAATCTGGACATTGATGACATCACTAAACTTCTTCAATTCACCTTGCCCAACAACTATTTTATGTTCAATGACGGAATTTACAAACAAGTCCATGGCTGTGCGATGGGCAGTCCTGTCAGCCCCGTTGTGGCCAATCTTTGCATGGAGGAGATCGAAGAGTCCGCAATCAGTAATTCATCCGTTCCCCCCAAAATTTGGAAAAGGTACGTTGACGATAGTTTTTGCATCATTGGAAAAGACAACGTCTCAGCCTTCCATGACACATTAAATTCAATTGACACAAACATCTCGTTTACCATCGAGACCGAATGCAACGGAAAGATCTCCTTTCTCGACACTCTGGTCTCCCAGTAGAAATGGAGTCATCGTTGTTGATCTTTACAGGAAGCCCACCCATACAGACAGATATTTAGATTTTAATTCCCATCACGACAGTCAACACAAGGTCAGCACAGCATCAACTCTCCTGCACAGAGCTCTAAATCTACCCAATTCTTCCGAAGGAAAAAATCGGGAACTTAATTATGTTCATTCAGCTCTGGAGTCCAACGGTTAACCATCTAAGTTCATCAAAAAACATACAGGCTAAAAAAACTCGATCCTCGGCAACAAATGTATCCCCAGAGGAACTTGTTGGAATGTTTTTCAAGATGGTTGAACCAACCTAGCCACGTAAGTCTTTCGCTTCTCTTCCTTACATCAAAGGAGTAACTGAACCCTTGACACGTGCCCTCAAAAAACACCGCGACGATGTCACGGTTGTAAACAAACCATTTACCGGACTGCATAACTGTACAGGGAAGCCGTCCACTCCAAGTGGCTTCCTCCTCTCTCACTGTGTGTACATTTTCGAAAAGATTTTGCATTAAAAAGAGGCCAGTATCCTTTGATCTGTTGTGAGTTTAGAATAATTTATAAATCATAAAAACATAGATAATGAATCAAGATTTCACTGTTAAAAAAAAGCAATATTTGTCAAAAAAAAAATTCGTGCAGGGGGTTTCACCTCGGAAAAAAAATTCCGGAACAAGCAGTGCGCGAAAAAAAAAAAAACTGAACCAGCTGAAAAT
>NC_090877.1:30298628-30301128 GCF_036669935.1 Montipora foliosa | reverse complement strand
TTTGTAGGATCGCGGTCCTTCAGGAAAAGGGTGTAATAATCAACGTGGAGCTCAATGTCGTTTAGGAAGAATCTAACCAGGTTTCACACATTGCGAAAATATCGAATTTGTTTGCTTGTATGAGCCAAGGGGGATCTAGGGGAGGTGCACTGGGTGCACGTGCACCCCCCTCGGTTACCAAAAAAAAACGTTTTAAAATGGAATTGAACACAAATGTCATTATTGACAAGTTTGCGCGACAACATCCCCAACGGATGGAACTCTTGGATATTTTTTATTAACTTAAATTTTGAATCAATAGAAATGATCAAACAAAAGGTTACTGTATAACGAGGGCGAGCCTTTAAAAGTCATTTAAACAGATATAAGTTTGAACCATAACCGTCTGACATGTGCACCCCCCTAGCCAAAATCCTAGATCTGCCCTTGTGAGCAATTTTACCTCTTCAAGGTGGCGTGGTAAAGATCTCACGTTGAGTTGATATATTTGTAGCCCTTTGAAGTTCAACTCTGGAAACCACATCACCTTGTAAAATTAAAGCTGCCGAATGACTGCTATAGTAGGCACTGCGGGATGAGCGACAGTATGAGGTGCGTTTGATTATATCAAGATGGCGTCTTGCCTGCACGAGGACCGATTGTTGACCACTCGTTACTCTCGTCAGTTCGCGTTTGTCGCAAGGATACTTGAAACGTAGGACCTCGTAGCGGTTGCAGCCTTGAAGGATGGTGTCGATGATAAACATAGGTTCGATTTACGCCGCTCACTCGAGTTCGGATATCCTCCCCGACAAGAGACGGCTGGACGCGTCACAGGGAGCAGAGGAGTCCTATTTCACCGTTTTTCCAGTTAAATTCACCGTACAATTGCAGCGCGAATCGATTTGCGCTGCAATTGTAAGGCGACTTTAACTGGAAAAACGGTCAAATAGGACTCCTCTGCTCCCTGTGGTTAACGCTTCGGAGAAATGGCATTAGACTTCCCAAAACATTAACAAAACAGTAATTACATAACAATGCTCAAAAACGAAGAAGATGATGCGAGCTCGCGTTTGTGGTTAAATGATCATTTATGTGGGTTTGAATTCAACGGGCGAATCATCAACAGAATCTTCGATTGCTTCAGCTCTCAGTCGGCCCCCTCGTTCTACCACCAATTAACTCAGCATTAAAATAGGCAACTTTCACGATAGCGTCATTTGACTGCAACTACCAGAATTCAGTCTCTTTTTCTTTTTTATGTAAATTTTGCATTCCCAGCGGGGTAAAAATAGCAATAGCTCTAAGAGGCATGAGACAAGCAAAACCTGAAGGATTCTGGGACTTGTAGTCAAATGGCGTCATCATGCAAATGTCCTATTTCAAATGATCTCGAGTTACTAGCTTTTACATCAGAGACGTCTGCGGAGAGATTGCAATAGCAATGGATTTGAAAGCCGTATTTTGCCCTTGGCATCAACTGGAAAAGTTGTGAAGTTTCCGAACTCATAGATGTTTCCCACCTTAAAAGCACTGTAAAGCTCGAACAGGTTTGGTCAAAGAATACCTTCACAGCCACACTTTGAATCAAAAAAGGATAATATTTATGCCTGCTCGATTTGTGCAGGTGAGCTTCTGATTGGCGGAAATTAACGCGTCCAGCTGAGATTTTGGGAATGAGCACTGGCTCACTTCCCGAAACAGCGGCTGGTAATCGAGCCTATGATAAACACGAAAATGAGAAAAAAGAATGGAAGCCAATAAAACGTGACTTGCATGATACGTATAGGAAATCGTATGAACGCGAGTGCATTTCATGATTTATGGGCGTGATTTATGGGCATGGTTTTGAAAGTTCTCAAAATTGCACTCGCCAACATCACGAGTGACCATAAATCACGAATTGCACGAGCAGGTTCATACGATTTTTTATTTATTATATTCTGAACAAAATAACTCAAACGCACTACTTTGTTCGTGCTCGTATTCTTCCAGTTTTGGGTTTAGTTTTCTTTCAGTCCCTCATGTTTGCCAGACATTCAACCAGGTCTGTGTAGCTTTCAACGTGTTTTTGTTTTTCGCATTTTCTTTGAGTTGCACAACGATGTTTTGGTTTGACAAGGCAAACAGACTGTCAGCCATTTTTTTTTTTCACTTTGGTGTTCAAATTTGGCGCTTCCCCGGTGTTTCCATAGCAACTTCCGTATTGCACTCTATAACCTATTTATGCATTCGCCATTGGCCAATCAGAAACAAGATATTTTGTTGAGTATATAATAAATAGACATATTGTAATTTATGAAAAACAATTTTAAAAAACTGCTGCCGTCAAAACTGTACCATTACATTTGTTGTAGTTTTTGAAAAAGAACACCCTATAGAAAGCTAAGAAACAAATCAATTACTATAACCATGCAAAATTCAAATATCAATGGCTGTATTATTGTAATGCAGTGCACTGAGTGCATATAAGAGACGCTACATTACTTATGTACTTATGTACAACCTTATCGCAGCACAA
>NC_090877.1:30266128-30291128 GCF_036669935.1 Montipora foliosa | reverse complement strand
GATTAATGTTTGACTTTTGGAGGGAAACACTCTCAGCCTATGTGATTGATAGCAGAGCTCCACGCGCTGAAGTCGTGGGCGTGGAGCACCATGGTTAAGAAAATATGGTAACCCATTTGTACGAGAAATTTTGGTTTTAGCTATGATGTGATCATGCAATCGTCCGTCCGTATTTACTTCCACCCCTCTATGTATGCCAATGTGACCAGTATCACATGACCATATCGCAGGCTCAAGTTTAGAGCTTGGTGTAAAAATGGGCACCTCAGTGAAGGGCTTTTTTCATGTGGTTCGTATGTGCAAACATAACTGCTCTTTAGGGACTGTTTGAAATGATTTTTCACGGAAAAACCTCTGCTAAAGAATGGGAAAAATATCAGGGAAACAATTTCAAGCAATTTTGGAATGGCAGCTGGAAAATAACATTGAGGAAATTATTGAGGTTAGTGATGAAGCAGACCTTCCAACTCTCATGATTTGGTCGTGAGACTCATGATTTCAGGACTCATCTCACAGTCTCATGGTTTTCAACAATAAATACAATCAGATGTGGCCTAAAATTTAAAAAAAGATTCCTTTGTTTTAAACCATGTTTTGCAAATCTCACTGTTTGGGACCCAAATCTCAAGATTTTTTGGGGCAATTTTTTGAGACCTCAAGATTTGGGGGCTTTAGATGTTAGGAAGGTCTGATGTCAGATAAACATTTGTGTACGAACCATTTTGAGTACGTCCACAAACTACTTTGTGGCAGTCTTTTTTGGGTTGAAAATCACGCTAGATCATCAAATTAACCTCTCATTGAATCAAAACTTCACATTTAGGACTCTAGTGTGTGGTGGGCTTTACAAATAGAGCAGCTTTAGCATACATGTATGATAATTAATGTTGAATTGAAGAGAGAACAAATCCGTACTGAATATGAAAAGGAGTTGCACGGTTTGGTGTCGTTGGCAAATAATTTTTATGTAGATTGTTCTTAAGGAGTAGAGGGTTGATTGTGGCGGACACGGTGGTGTATTAGTCGAAAGAGAAGGGAGTTTAAGCATGTGACATTTTGAGAGATGCGGACGGCAACCAGAATTGAGCTGTTTTCACTTTTAACTTGTCTTTTCACAACCACATATATTGCTAAGTAATTTTTTTTTCTATTAGAGACGATTAGTTTTAAAATCTGAGAAACATGCACACTCCCGGGGGGGGACTCCCATATGAAACAGACGGGGATGCTCGTCGTCTCGCTTAGGGGTGTAAATTTTGGATTTTGGTCTCGCTTAGGGTGTTCCGGGCAAAGTGCCAATAATTTATGCCACCAAGGTCTCGTTTAGGGTTCCGCGAAGTAACACAGAATTACGCGAAGAGAAACAGAAGTCAAATTTCCTTTTAAATTTTCTTTTTAGATAAAAGCATTCGATGATTATGCCTTTTTATCATTAAAACTCATTGCGTGTCGTATTTTTGTGTTTTTAAACGGTCTCTTTTAGGGGTCAAAATTTGCTTCAGCCACGCCTAGATTGGTCTCCTTTAGGGGTTAAATTCAAAATTTCCGACGAGCATCCCCGTCTGTTTCATATGGGAGTCCCCCCCCCCCCGGGTGCACACTGTCCTGGCAAGCAAAATGTTCGCTTCTGTTCGCTGTCCGGGTTTCAAAAAGGTGGCTCACACTGGCCCCTTCTAGGCACTAAAGGAAATGCAAGGTCAATTTTTACAGCATTGTGGCCACCGTTTTTTGAAAATGTAACATACTGCAATGGATAAAGTTTGTCAGGCTAGAATAACATTATATATCACCACCGATGTTGCAGGGTTTAATGTCAATGCTTTACCGATATTTAGACGTCCTTGATCTGGATTATATAATCGTAGGTATAGGATTAATTAAATGACCAAATGAATAGTAAGAAACAGGGTCTTGTCTGAGCAAAAACAGATTTGACCAGACAACTTGACCGGCACGGCCAGTGTAAGCACCAAATCATAGACAATTAAAAAAGGTTCCATTTAATGCTTACTACAATTGAAGTGATCAAGAGGTAATCCGAATGCATTCGAAGTCAATATTTCAAGATCAGCAATGGCAATGACAATAAAGAAACACTGGTTCGACTGACAGGAAATAAATCACAATATTTCTAAGAGACTGATGCACTGATTGAAAAACACAGCATAAAGTAAACTTACAAATATTCCTCTGATCTGGAGAAGCGAAGAAATACACGAAGAAAGGTTAATTAAACAGCTGAAACTAAAACAGAACACTAGCGAGTGAAAGCACATGGCAATTGAAAAACTTGATTGAAAACTGATCCAAATACATCAAGGCGTCATGATGTAACGCAATGTCATGCGCGTAAATAAGATAGAGTAACAATCACATGCGGAAAAAACAAATAAACAGATAGAGACGTTTGAATCTAACAGCCAGGAATTTACTTCAAGCCCTGTCTTCACTTTCTAAAAGGGAGGGCATCTCCTTTGTAACTTCTTTAATTAATCTGCTTAAAATCTCTCTTCCCTGACATGTTTTAAGTGTTAATAATGTTACAGTAACTAACATTGTTTACAGCAGTAGTTTTATTTATTTCCACTCTGGGGTGTGCCTGAGAGTTAAAGCAATGTTTAGGTTCTTGCTCGGAACATATTTGAACATATTATTTTGTGGTGTTGGAAGAATATATTTAAATGGTTTTAGGAACAAGACTATCCTCTAAGCGCATACTGTCTGTTTGTACCTCTACCCTCGTGGGTTTAAGTGCCCCTGTAATCAAAGATCGTTTTTACTGGGTTGCCAGTATGGCAAACCAGTTGGAAAATGGGTGTCATTTAGTCGTTTGAATCTTTTTCTTTTTTTTCTGTGTCGGTAAAGTCTTTCCTGACATTCCCCTGCTAAGTAGTGTCTTTGTGGGTAGAGTCATCTGCGCATATCTTCAGGGGGTAGTAGAAATGCGTAGTGCAGAAGTAAGTTGACAGTCTCTTTCGAGTCTCGATTCTTGACTCTTGATTCTTGCAAGGACCGAGGACAGACAATTGAGAATCGAGTCGAAGGAATCGAGAATGAGCTGGTCGCTTGACTGATTCCATGATAGACTAATAGCACAAACGCAACTGGGAATACGAATAAAAGAAAATCTTGTCAAAGTTTCTTGGAGATTGTTGTGCGGGAGTAACGTAGAAAACCGAGTGAGTTTAGCCCTGTTCCCAATCTGGTTGATGAAATTGGGAAAAAATCACAATGAACGACACTATTCTGTGCGATTGCATGGTATTTCAAGTTTACTCCGTAGGCTTCTAATCGAGAGCGCGATCGGCAATTCGCCTTTGTCACACGGCGGCCATATTGTACCGGGAGACCAAAAAAGCTTTGTTTTACCACACCAAGCCTCGCAGTGGAAACCATGGGGGTGAGGCTTGGCGTGGTAAAACAAAGCTTTTTCGGTCTCCTGGGACAATATGGCCGCCGTGTGACAAGGGCGAATTTAGCTGTAACCTACAATGTAGCTTGTTGGTGAAAATTACTTCCATAGTATTTTGAGAGAGGAAAGTCTTTGAAACTACATGTATTCTGTGCGATTGTGGAGGAGATCATTTTATTCTTCTTCCGTACAATGTATGATCGAAGCATACTCGACAATCACACGGAACTTGTGAACAGTCTTCGACACTATACACCGGAGTGGCATTTCAAGTTTACTACCTGGGCAATTTGTAGACCTTACTGGATACATTATATCATCAGTGACACTGCAGTAGCAGACCTTTCTGGAAACAAATGTCCTCTGTATACATGTATGTTAATTTCAGATTTACAAAAACTGTTTCTTTGAACATAAAACTATTCCGTAATGACTCTCTCGAGACCCCGAGTTTCATTGCTCCGCCTTGTTTGTTTGTCAGGTTAATTGGGGAAATATTATTTACAAAAAGGGCAGGAGAAGAGAAAAAGACAACACATTGCTCTCATACCAATTCTCAACTGGAGGTATCAAAAGTTGGATGGAACAACTTTTGCTACATGTACTTTGTTCCTCCTGCGATGATCCCATTCTCGGTTTGCTCGCAACGCTTGTTGTTTTCAAAGAATGAAACCTGGTACCGGTGAACAAGTCTAGCACTGAGAGTCGACGATCAATATAAGTTTCCTTCAAATCACTGCATTTAAGAAGAGATGCAAAAATACATGAATCGTTGCGTTACTTGGTTGGGCTGGCGGTATGCAAATATTTCTTTATGTTTACATTGGAAATTTACGCTCGATTCACAATAAAATCCATCGCGCTGTAAAAGACAGGCAGTAAAAAATAAATATCTGGAATCTTCAAGGCGACGAGTAATTTAATGGACTTTAACAACAATTTGATCTTCGTATCAACTGAGTGAGGTTTGTTTCTAAATTATTATTTTACTAACTGTGGGCTTATGCACAAGACTGAAACCAAATGGCAAATTCTGTATGCGCTTAAAAAACATTGAGGGAATCGAAGGCCTTGAATGCATCTGTACGTGTTTATACTGAAGTCGCATCTCAGTTGTCTGGCTATTTGCATTTACTTTGTACTCAACTTTACACAGTCTTTTGGTAAAACATAATTGAAAGTATGACAGTGAAGATTTCTTTGAAAGAAAGCTTGTCCTCATTGGTCAAGAATTATTTTGAAAGAAAGCTTGTAGTCCATGTTTTGCTTCATTATTTCAGGAAAAGATTTTTCAGAAAAGGGTTTGATCCTGAATTTACTTTGTTGCATATATAGTTGATTTGACAGGGGTTTTTTTTTTTGTCTCTAATAGTAAATATAACTGTATGTTTATATTTTTAAAAATACAACCATACTTTTGAGTAAGTGTGGCTGTATTTTTAAAGTGCCTATCACCTCAACACACTTTTTCAATATATTTATTCTCCGAAATCATCCCAAATACATGGTGTTGTTTTTAGAACATTTAGATTGAAATTTCACTCTTTCATTGGCTTTGAAAAATGGGAAAAGTGGTCATACCGTGATTAATAACCGAGCAATGAAAGGGAATGGGTCCGATACCGGGTTGATGTCACAAATTAATTTGCATTGCTGTTTTCAAAGAACTGCCTCAATGCAAATTAATTTGTGACGTCAACCCGGTATCGAACCCATTCTCCTTCATTGCTCGGTTATGGATCAAAATATGATCACTTTTCTTGTTTTTGAAAGCCAATAAAAGAGTGAAATTTCAATCAAAAGGTTCTATAAACAACACCATGTATTTGGGGTGATTTCGGAGAATAAATAAAGCGGAAAAGTGTGTTGAGGTGATAGGCACTTTAAAAATATTAGTAACACTGGTGCTATCCAGACCATTTGGAACTGTATGTTTCAATAAAATCTCTTGCTGGTAAAGGTTTATGTGCGATTTTCGGCCTTTGTTGTGTCATGTGATTTTGCTTACTTGGGTTAAAATTGACACCCTGCGAGCAGTTTTCATAAAGATGACGGGAAGTCTTGTTCTTTCTGGCAAATGATTAATAGGTAGCTACATTATGTGTAGTTTATAACGTCAGAAAAAGATCGATCTCTTTTGTCACTATCACAGGAAACTTTTGGTAATTCCCTAGTTGTGAATAAAGTGGGTACATGTAAATACAGGGTTTTCATTGTGTTTCCTTTGTGAATTTCCCAGATTGGAAAAATGGTACCAAACCCATTCATGGGACAAAAGTCCCATTTTTACCAAACATGGGAATTTAGTGTCTCATTATTTTCCTTAATATGGGAATAAATTGTCCCACTAATGTCCCACGCGTGGGTTTTGAATGTCCCAATAAATTCCTTGTCTTGGGATTTTTGTGCCATTAATTTCCCTAGTATGTGGTTTTTAATGCCCCATTAAAATTCCAAATATGGGTATTTTATGTCCCATTCATTTCTCTGTCTCAATGTCCCAATCATTTTCCTGCCATGGGGTTTTGATGTCCCATCAATTTCACCGATATGGGTATCTTTCATACCATTAATTTCCCTGTCATGGGTATTAAATGTCCCAATAGTTTCCCTTGCCTGGGCATTGAACTACTATAATAAACATGAAGCTAACAGTTACCATCATGGCTCACACAAAAAAATAGAACACAAATTTCAAAGCAGTTACCTCGTTTTATTGCATGTACCTAAAGATTCACAAAAATTCAGATAAAATCTTTGGATTGGGTTCTAGAATCGTCATAATAAAGGCTTTCATTTTCATTTATCCTTGTGTAACAGAGTGATTTTATGTTCAAAGGTTGGATCCTTCAAAGGACACTGCCTAAGCTTAGAGTAGAAAGAGAGAAATGTTAGAACAGGGTCAGTTTTAACTCGAAAGATTATTGATAATTTCAGTCTTTGAATAAGACCAAATTACGTTATATCAGGTTGAAGTTAAGCTCTTTTTTTTTAAGCCACCAGATGAAATGCTAAGGCAAATCATTTAGAGCACTTATTTAAACCCTTGATTGTTGTCTCACAGGTCCAATAGACCTTTTTGCAAATACGGCGACCATTTTGTCTTTTATCATTTCAAGTAGCTATTATGGGATGCCCAGGGGGCAAATACATATTAATTTGCCCCCTGAGCATCCCATAATGTCTTTCAAAACAATAGAAATCAAAATGATGGCCGCCGTATGCAAAAAGGTCTATTTCTACTCAAATTGATTAAGTGGAATTCCTAAAGAGTCCCATAAATTCCTGCCCTAGCTTTTTAAGCTTTCACTTCCCAAAAATTCCAAATGCAATAATTTGCAATCATGAATGTATCGAGTTATCTTGTGGACTTACTTTTTTCTTCAACCTGTGCAAAATCTCCATTAATTGTAATTGCCTTTTGTTTTTTCCACCTTGAGTGAATTTGCAATTATTGTCAATTATTATTATTTTTTTATTATACTTGTAATAGATTTCACCTACGGTATTGATCTCTGAGTTTGTGTAGTCAATTTCTTTTTTAAATGTAACTTGCAGTGTTTTAATTACTATATTAATCATTAACTGAAAAACTATGTCCCCATTAATCACTCACTGAAAAACAATGTCCCCATTAACCCTTTGACGTCCAAACCGGGGCCAAAACCAGCCAGACTTAGTATTTTACTATGTCTAACGCCAGAGGAGTTTACTCGTTAATGGGAAACCCCTGGGAGTCCATGGCTTAATTAACCCTTTGACGTCCAAACCGGGGCCGAAACTGGCCAGACTTAGTATTTTACTCTGTCTAACGCCAGAGGATTTTACTCGTTAATGGGGAACCCCTGGGAGTCCATGGCTTAATTAACCCTTTGACGTCCAAACCAGGGCCGAAACCAGCCAGACTTAGTATTTTACCCTGTCTAACGCCAGACGATTTTACTCGTCAATGGGGAACCCCTGGGAGCCCATGGCTTAATTAAGCCCTTGACGTCCAAACCGGGGCCGAAACCAACCAGACTTACTATTTTACCCTGTCTAACGCCAGACGATTTTACTCGTCAATGGGGAACCCCTGGGAGTCCATGGCTTAATTAACCCCTTGACGTCCAAACCGGGGCCGAAACCGGCCAGACTTAGTATTTTACCCTGTCTAACGCCAGACAATTTTACCCTGTCTAACGCCAGACGATTTTACCCTGTCTAACGCCAGACGATTTTACTTTGTCGAATGCCAGCCGATTTTACTCTGTCTAACGCCAGATGATTTTACCCGTCGTCAATGGGAACCCCCTGGGAATCAATGGGTCGAAACCGGCCAGACTTAGTATTTAACTCTGTCTAATGCCAGACGATTTTACTCGTCAATGGGTTAATTTTGGTCTTTTTAATTCAGAATAACAGAATGATTGTAACTGTGAGCAATTCTTCAGCTGTTACTCCATCATCAGCAGCTGTGAGTCGTGGAAATGGTCCAGATGACAAATTAAATTCAGGCCTGCTGATTTCTGTGACTGCAATAAGTGCTATTCTTCTAGTGGTGGCGGTAGTGTTGCTCATCTATCGAAAATTCAGAAGAAAGTCTGTGGAAGTCTGGGTGTCCAAGGTACAGTATGTCTTGTATGTTACCATGGTCTCTTTTTCCATTGTTTTCTCTAAAAATGTACTGTGCCCTTATTTATGCCTTTTGTATGCCTACAACATCATACATGTATAGATCTTTAAATTCTTGAAGATCAACATCTTGTTCCTTTGCCATGTTCTTTATTCTCCCAAATACCACGGAGACACTCACAAAAGAGGCTTTGTGTTTAATTTCATTAGCTTTAGAGCCGTGCAAGCTAATCAAGGTTGTCTTTTCTGAAAACGAGTTAAGATACAGGGAACATTTGACAAGGCTGTGCTCTAAAGGCGGCCGGTTGCCTGAGGGGAATCGGTAAGCACTTCCACGGATACACCTCCAAGTTGAACAGTTAACATCCCACCTATGTTTCCACTGTCCACAGTGAATGCATACTCATCGTTTTCGCTATCAGCTCCGGATGTGCTGTCGCAAATTGAGTTCACACCATACTTCCCCTTTTTTCGCACACAATATACAATACAATACATACTTAATTTACTGCTCCCCATCGGGGCTTTTCAGGGCCAATGAAACACAACGAAATGACAGAACAGAACAACAACTGTTAAGAATCCCAACTGGCTGGAGGCAAACCAGTTGGCTATTTACAAGTGCAGCTGGGAAGTTGAACCAGGGACTACCAGGATCAAATTCAACGAGTGGTCAGAGCGGGTCTTGAACCCGGGATGTTCGGTTCTCAAGGCAAGCACTCTAACCACTGGGCCAAAAAATCTCAATGTGATGTCCAATTAGAGTGCAAATTTACCCAGGGTACGGAACGAAGGGAACGATCCTCTCAACACATCAAATTTGTGTGAATTAATCCTGAAAAGACACCAAATATGGCAGTTTGAACACTGCTAGGCATTGTTAGTGATGAGATGACCTTTTAAACCACTTTTGCAAATCTCACTATCTGGGACCCAAATCTCAAGATTTTTCTGGTGAATTTTTGAGACCTCAAGATTTTGGGGCTTCAGATGTTGGAAGGTCTTTTTTTCCCCAGTACTTAAAATGACGAAATAAAAAAGGGAAAGATATCATGTTATTTGCTGTTGCTTTAAAGACAGAGCAATCCCGCGTTGTCTTGGTGATGTACGTGACACACCGTCACATCCTAAGGACCGAATACACAAAAAGCTCATTCAACAAAACATTTTACTGATAATATAGGGTTATGTAAGTGTTGTTCTGTAGTGATGATTTTCGTCCAGATCAAGATGACTTCTTTTTAGGAAAACTGATCACTTTAGGGGCACCGTGGTTTCATTGTTTCACGGCAGGTAATTTTCACAGAGAGGTCCACATGAACTCTGTCATTTATCGCAAGCAGCATTGATTCATGTTTTGAAAAGTTATTTTCAACCTAACTAAGCAGTGAAAAAGTTCACCTGTATTAGAGTCAGTATGAGATAGGTTTCAGGTTTTTCTAGCTCTAGCGACTTCGCTGACCACCAGACAGACAGAGAGAGAGAGAGAGTTCTCAATTAAATATTAAATAAATACTGGTAATTAATTTGCGCCACCAACTCAGAGGGCTGGGCACCCCTTCTTAGATGCTTTGGGAGCCCAAGGTGCTCCCTGGAATTTTCTTTAGGGCACAGGCTTGATTTGATGCCCAAATGGAACATAATTATTATAATTATATTGAGTCCCAGATGAGATCTCCAGTTCTAATCGCTGGATGCTCTATCCTTTGCTGCCCCTGAACAGTACACATTATATATATCTGCCTTGTGAAATGAAAATGAGACATTTAACAATTATTCCAGGAGAACACTTGGAATAAATAGCCCATTTATTGTGTAGTCACAGAGTTGGCTATTGCCAATGTCATTGAACAAGTGGAAGTTTTCCGAATTTTGCGAAAGAGCTGGCCTAATCAGTTTCACTGTAAGGTCGCACAGTATTTGAGCTGGTAACCTAGATTGACTGAGGAACACTAGATTTACAACATCATATATAAGAAACTATTGTAATAAGGTAGGATAGTAAGTGTCTGAATTACCAAGGGACCAGGTGATTATTGGTGTTGCTAGGTATTAGTCTGTTTAACAGGATTCAGTTAAAGATCTTCTCTTTAGTAAGGGAGCATCTCCAAATTAATAATTTTATCGGAAATTTTGTTACTGATGTAACTATCGGTATTTTCTGATTCTGATAAGAAAAGAGCGGAACTCAAGAATGTGTGTTTCATGGTTTCTTACTTCCGATGCAGTTGGAGAATCTCAAGATTTTCCAGTTGCTTAGTCATCAAATGTCATCATGCAGTATCAGCTAGAAGAGTGGACTTGAGCCGGTTTCATGCAGGCACAATTTCTAAGACAGACTGCTTTACAAAGTTGAGGCTTCACTATGATCACTTTTAATTAAACATTATGCAAGTAGGCTCAAATGTGAACTTTTGTTGCCTTTTGGACGTAAAATGTCATTACTAGGTTGCCAGTAATGTTGCCAGCTTTGTTTCTAATATTTTACTAACTTGGTATTACATGTATATAAAACACTGAAATCAAATGGCAAATTGTTTATGGATTTAACACACATTGAAGGAATCGAATGCCTTGAATGCATCACAGTGTTTACTGAAGTCGCATCTTAGTTGTCTGGCAATTTACATTTATTTTGTCCTCAACTCTCCAAAATGGTAAAAAAAAATGGAAATGTGACCGTGAAGAATTATTTGAATGAAAGGTTTTCTCTTTTGTCCTTCATTATTAACAGTCAAGGTTCTTTCGAAAAGGGTTTGATGTGAACTGTCAGAAATGGACTTAATCGTTCTTTTTCTTCAAAATATTCAAATAGCCATTTTAGAGCGAAGATAGTAAATGTGTTATCAAGAAACAATAACGTGCTGGTCTCTGAAATTTAAGCGACTTGCTAGAAATGCAATACGAAGATGGCCTTTGATCCTTGATAATAGTGAAACAGCTAGTGCTTCGATTACACCATACGTTGAATTTCTCATGAATTTTCTTTAAAAGGTTCTCTTCATCGTAGATGCTGTATTGGTATTTTGACTGCTCTTCTTTTGCTTTCTTGAGGAGACTGAATCACAATTTGTCCGCTTCCACCTCGATGGCCGCCACGACTCAAAATGGTAACACAAAATGGTAACACACAATGTTGGAAGAAAAAAATTGCATGCAGCACAAATGAAATAGAAAAAAAATTCGTGTACTACTGCAAGCAAGAAAAAAAAAATGTTGCAAAGCTATTTCATCATTCCTGGGGGGCTTTACAAAATCCCAGCAAAACTGCAACCATTCTGGATAATCTGCAAGCCAGCGAGCCACTCTGGTTAGCCTATTGAAATAACACATTGATTGGCCTACATGTAAATAACACTCTGGTTAGCCTAAACATCACACCGGTTGGCAAAACAAAAATTACTAGAGCTACATGTATTTTTCAAATTAGACCATGATCAACTAACTTTAATTCTGCTTTCACATTTCTTTTGGAGATTTCAGTTCACTTTTAAATTGTAACTAATGATTCTAGCAGTAATTATCATGCTATGAGCATTTCTGAACTGCTTTTTGCTATTTTTAGCTATTTTTTTAAATTAAAAAGCTGAACATTTTCAAATCTACCTGTGGAGCATCACTTTTATAACATGAGAATATTGTTATAAGGTAATATTAAATGATTCTAAAGAATGACATTCCGAAAACATGTAGCTATACAAGAATGATTTTGTGTAACTTACAACATTTTAAGGCTTTGCAGCTCCATATTAGAACTACAATAACCACAATGTAAATACATTCTGTAAATGTAAACACGACACTTTTTTGAGGGGAAAAAAATCCTGCAGAGAAATGAGAAGAGAAAAAAAATATCCTGCAGAGCATTTAGGAGGGAAAACAATATCCTGCCCACCAAGCTTAAGGTTGCTAGGAAAGAAAATCTTGATGACCAGAAATCACCCCCCCCCCCCCTCAAGAGTTAAATGGTCGGTCCCTAATTTTGATTTTGTAAGCAGTAGTTAGCTACCGTGTGGTTACTTTCTATCGGTTGGCTGTTATGCAAAATTCCGATGTCGCCAACTGACCCTAGGCCTCCGAATTGATCGGCGCTCTCTCACCAATATTCCGATATCTTTTGCAAAGGATCGGAAATTCTGTTTCCGATATTTGGAGATGCTCTCTAAAGAGCATAGCGATGCCAAAACAATCACCCTTATTCGTACATGGTGTCACTGTGTTACAGAAATCGTTACGCAGTGAATTGTGGTCCCAGCAACTGACAAGGAATTCATGGAGTTTGGTGTGGAGGAAATGCCATCACCTCCTACAGCCTTGCTAGACCTTGGGGTCTTGATGCTTCAATTTATGGTTTCTTGGAGTGTTGGGGGCTTGTTCAGCAAGCTATTTTAATTTTCTGGTTTCTGTGGGATGAGTTTTTTTTGAGCAAGGATGGCACAGTCGGTTAGTGCGCGGCCTTGGTGCAAGAGGTCTTGAGTTCGATTCCCGGATCTCGCATCCTTGTTTCGACTCCTTTCCTTTCCGTGTAGCTACGTAGCTTTAAATACCTGTAAAACGGAGCACTGATGGAGTGGGGGGAGTAAAATGAGCGCACCGTTGACCTCAGGTTTGTCAGTGATTAAAAGTTACTGTTACGAGTTATCGACATTAAATAAGGTCTACTTACTTACTTACTTACTTAATATCTTGGAGTGACTGGTTCATGTTGAAGAGTCTTCAGACCAGCATCTCAGGATGGAGTTCTTATCCGATAGAAGGATCATGCCATCCAAGCTTCAGAGTAGGTTCAGCATCTGGTAAGATGGTCCATACACTGCTCTCAAGGTTTGGTAGAACAGGCCATAGTTCCCAATCAGGACATGATTGTATTGTCTCTGCTGTGTCATTCCACCACTTATCTTGGATCTGTCTGAGCTTGAGCTGAGCATACTGCAGGATTGGAGAGGAAGAAGTTCTTCATCATCCTTTTCCCTCTGAGGGTAACCATACTCCCTATAGGGAGTGGATAACATACTGGCAAAGGCTATCACTGTCTGGGAACTGTATCTACGAAGACATCCTGTTGACCAATATTCTTTACGACTTTGAATTGTGAGTGATTGATTGCTTTCACCTTGGAAAGTATCCTCACAAATCATTGGAGTGACAATTTAGAGGTAATTGCAAAGCCTGAAGGTCACTAGCATCGAGGCCATCCCTCATAAAAGACATAAAAATCACACCATTTGGAGAACTAACTTACCATCATGTAATTTTCATTGGTCTCTTTTTTCCAACCTTTTGCCACTCACAGGCAACAAGAATGTTTCTTACATTTTTTCCGGCAGTATATAGTTTTGGGGCAATGTTAATTACACCCAAAATTACTGGTTGATGCCAATATAGTCTTGAGCAATAAACTTGTAAAAGATAATGCTTAAATGGAAGATTGCCATGGATTTGATCACAAATACTTACTTTTTCAGTTAGGGTCAAGTGGCAGTCCTTACCAAACCATGAGGGATGAAGATGGAAGAGCTGCACATAGTTTCACAATGGGGTTTAATAACCCAAAAGCAGACAGCAGCAACTCGTTTGAAACAGCAGTCATAGCAGATAATGATGCTGATGGCAAAGTGACAGTTTTAGGTTACAGACCCCTGAAGGAGGATGGTGATGATAATTGCAAAGGTATCAGTTTTTCACTTGCAAGCCAAGTGAGCATTTTAATTTCCTTAGTTTGTATTTTCCCAGGTGGAAATCTTATTAAGATCTTAGTAAGATTCATATCAAGTTCTCATAAGATCTTATCTTACTTCTTAAAGGCCCACCTTCAACCGACAGGCTTTGCGTGCTGTAGAACAATTTTCATACATGAAAATCCAGCCAAAGCTGAAATTTATCCAATCAGATCGCTGTGATAAGCAATGCGAATTTCCATAACAAAAACAAACGGTCGAAAAGCCTGCCGGTTGAAGGTGGGCCTTTAAGTAAGATTCTTACAAGACCCTTATTACAAGATGTTGTAAGAATCTTGTACCAAGAATCTTACAAGATTCTTGTAAGATCTTGAATGGTTCTTACAAGATCTTGTAAAGTTCTTGTAAGAATATATCTTACTTAAGATCTTACAATTTATGGGCATTATCTTACAAGATTCTTGAAAGATCTTAGTTATCATCTTACACGGTTTTATACAAATCTTACAACATTCTTACAATATCTTTTAAGGTTCTTTCTAAGATCTTGCAAGGTTCTTATAATTAAGATCTTTGAAGATTCTTACAAGGTTCTTGCATAGACCTTGTAAACCTTGAGGGATATTCTTACTAAAATGTTAGAAAGATCTTGTGAGATTCTTACCTCACTTTTACAGGATCTTAGTCAAAATTCTTACTTATCTTCTACACTTAAATTTTAATTTTCCTTTTATTCCGAGGGGCTTGATTTCAGTCTGTTTTGGAAAGAAAATGTACCTAAAACCTGTCTTTTAAGCTTATCAACAGTCAGTATCTAAGGTGAAGATTGGGGCTTTGTTAAACCAACATAATTATTCAAAATTAGAAAATTCTCTTTATGAGCACTTTATTATCATGTCTTATTATCATTAGTGCTAATACAAGTGTTAATCAACTTTGATGATGTTAAGAGGAAATAGTTATCCATTTTGTACAGTTTGAAACAAGACGTTTCAAGCAGATGTTCAAGAGAGTGGCATGAAACTTGTCTCCTATTCACATCAGTAATTATTACAGAGAACTTGTAGATTTTGAAGACTTATAAAGGTGTTTTGAGATTCTCTCTTCCATCATTTATCCCAGAATGGGGCAGGATTATTCGAATTACAACTTACATGTACAATGAATTTGGCTGCAATAAACCCTAAGATAGCACATGTGGTCTTAATTAATAAAGCTAGTTACTAGAAACAAACTTGAGACATATTTGCCAGTATTTCTCTAAGACAAAAGTACCTACAAATGAAATTGGAAATTTATTGTAATAAAAAATTAATGCCAAGAGATTATTTTCTCTGTTGCTTGTAAACCAGAAAATACTTAAAATATCAGAAAATCCATAATAATTTGATAATGGTATTCCCCCAAAGATCGTGCTTTAAACACTAATAACAGATCAGTATGCCTTTCACATTTTTATCACTTCTACTTTTTGCTACTTTTCATTTGGAATCTAGGCACTTTTGATTCAATGACTGGCAGGTCATCACCATTTCTTCATAAAGTAATATTTGCCAAGCTTTTCTTTAACTCCTGCCAAAAAAAGAAAAGAAAAATAAAGCAAGATTAACAAACTTTTAGATAAATTTAGTCGATTGAACCAAGACTATGACTTACTTTTGAGCAGCATCATTACAAAACTGTTTGTTGTGTCACATATACAAAAATTTGTATATTTTTTCGTTATTATTGTTACCACACACTTAAGACAAAAACAAACACAGACATGAAAGCAATAATTTATTTGATTATCTAATAAAATTATTAGATGTTTGGATTATATTTTCTGCCAGTCTCACTTACACAGAAATAAGCTTTAAATCTGTCCACAGAAAGAAAATCAAAACGTATACATTTCATCAATTATTAAAAACTTATTAAGAGGAATCTGACTGCAACTAAGTATAATTGTTCTTTGATGCTCAAAACGTTTTTACAAATATATACACAAGTGGGGTGAGATGTTTGCATAAACAGCAAAGGTTCAACTCTTTTATAATGGTAAATAACAATATTTAATGGTTGCATGCAAGATTTAGTTGAATTCAGGAAGATAAAGAGCAAATAAAAAAAAGCATGATCGGGATTTACAACGTGCCACAGAGTTAATCCGGTTAGTTTATGAGTTAGTTGATCAATGTGTGTGTGTCACAAAAGCAGATTTTTATAACAGCAACCACAACGATAACCTTTACCAGAAACCCATAAGGGTTGAAACACGTAACGGCCTCTTGTGTTCTGGGAAACAAGCTTCTGAATATTCATTTTGCTGAGTACCATATTTGGAACAACAAGAGCGAGGGCTTTCCAAATATGGTACTTAGCACTGAAACATTCAACCAATCAGTTCGCACTGAATATTCGGAAGCTGTGAGCGTGCGTTACACGTTTCAACTCTTATGGGTTTCTGCCTTTACCCAATTGCTCAATAAATTATCTCAGTCATAAAAGTAGTACATGCATTAAGCCATAGTTTAATAGGTAGCAAAATTAATAACCAAAAAGGACATTGTGGGAGCTCTTAACCATATTTAACCCGCGTTCTCAAATCATTAGTCATTATTTTTTAATTTGTTTAACCTTTTGTATTATCACGCTGCGGAAATTCTCATTTAAGTTTATCCAAAGTCATTGGCCATAGAGAGGGAGTCATTACGTGGGGGATACTCTTCATCTGAATAACCACCAAGAAGAGTACTGGCAGTTTTAAATAGCTTCCTTTGGTTATCGCTGTTCTTATCAATAAACGTTTGTAATAATTACGTCTAGCTTGGTCAATTAGGTGAACAGTACGGTTAGTAGCTTTGACAAGTAACTCTTTATCTGATGAAAGACGTTTTCTTCTCCATACATGCTCACGTTTTCAAGATAGTTGTTTTGCCGTCTTAATTTCATCATTGAACCACGGAACACAAAGGTGCACAGTTATGGTCGTACTAATTAAAGGAGCGTGTTTATCGAGTAAATCCGACAAGGTAGTATCATAGCAAGTCATTAGACCATTAATAGCTTCTGGTGGTTACAGGCAGTGTGGCTGATCTAATATCCCTCTTGAAAAACTCAGTATGAATGGACTTAATTTTCCTATATCGCACTTCTCTAGTCAATAACAGTGGCTTTCTATCCCGTCGCCTTGCATAATACCATGCAATGGTCTGACATAAAGCAGTCCGAGATTGGCGTGGTCAGAACTATATTGTCTAATTCACAAGTTATTATTAAATCGAAAGTGTGACCCGATTCATTTGCTGGTGTTTTTACACATTTAGCACCATCAATAGACCAATTCGGCTAACTCAATGTTGTACCCAATTCAAATCTCTCGGGGTTAAGATTCTTTGTGTGTGGAATTTGCATGACAATGAAGCATTCACATTTAAGTGATATGGAAATCTTGGAACAAAACGTTTTATTCCCAGAGGATTTGAATTGGGTACAACATTGAGTTAGCCGAATTGGTCTATTCCAACAGATCTATAAACTTCACATCTTCAGCATTATTGTTTACATCCACATGAATATTCATGTGACCAGTTATCAAGAGAGGTTCAGTTGACAATACAATGGACTCCAAATAATTAGCAAATTCATTCAGAAAGGTAGACACCGTGACATGGTGTGTTGAAGAATGCGTGATGCAATAAATATAATCACCAATCTTATTTTAAACGAGTCCCAGCGAACCTCAAGTTCAACAAATTCAAAGGACGGCATGGGGTCTGTTTTTCCTAACGATACAAGCAGCCCCTCTCTAGCAACCAAAGCAATACTACCTCCTCCTCTAGAAGTATGTGGGTAATCATAGATTTTATATCCGCAGCCAAGCATTCAGCCTTAAAAGCTGCATCATTTGCTGACAACCAAGTCTCAGTTAGGGCACACAAATCAACTCTCTTTTCGCATAAATAATCATGAAACGTAGCTGTTTTGTTGCGGATATATTGACAGTTCCAAAGACACATGAGTAGTAGACTTTGTTGCAATTGTTATTGTTTTCGTGAAAAAGTATATCAGTGAAATCTTGGTGATTTATCTCCATGTTATTTCGTCGTTGATTAAGTCGATTTGTTAACCGTACTGGGATCCATTTGTGATTTCCAGATTCAGGACTGGGAAGAGGATGTAGATTCTCACTTAATAAGATAGTGAGCACTAAATAGTTGAATGTAGCAACAGAGTTCGGATAATATCATATGTGGGATGCAAACCATTTGTTTTTAAATGAAAACTTTTGTATTTACCGTTGATCACACAGAATAGTCGAGATCCAGTGCGCTTTGTTACAGGATACAAAGGGCATTGTTGGGATGGTACGCTTGCAGGTAATGACTGGAAAATTATATGGGTTTCCTGAGAGTCATTCATGCAAATTTTGACATTTTCAGCCCTTGAACGATTCTCGGTTCTAAAAGGCAAATATGAAGAAATCAGCTTTTCGTCGGCTGTAGCTTCTGTATGATGATGCCAGATAGGCCCAAAGACACTTTGTGATCTTATTTTGCCAGGACAGCATTTTTGATTAATCCATAAGCCGTTTAAGAGTAGATTCACGATGATTCTTACGTATCTTCTTACTGCATGGCTGCAGTAGCCCATGCATGCAGCTCCCTCGAAATACAAAACATCGACTTTGTCTGTTGCTCTAGACATTTCAGAAAGTGATTTCATGGCTGACAAAACCCCGAAAAAGATCGTTAAAATTGGTTAATTTTTCTTTGTGGGTTTTCGTGTTATTTTATTTATTGACAATTTATTGGAAGTTATGCGCCGATCAACTCGAAATTTCAACATTCCCCACCCCCCCCCCCCCTCCCCCCGGTATTTGACCTTTTGAAGATTGGATCGTTCAAATTCCGGCCCCCTTGGGCCAAAATGGTGTTGAAATGCCCTACCCTATCGTCAGATTTCTCTGTCATACCCTACTGAAGAACTATCGTCGTCGGCTGCTGCCGTCTTTAATGAAGACCTTTTCAAGACCTTTTTGTAAGCCAATCGCTCACAAATGCTACATCTCTTTAAACACTTCCATCTCGTCCAAACACATGTTTTATAGTGTTAGCGACTTTGGCGCCCGAAAAAAAAATCATTTGAAACCTGACATTTCTGGTTCAATTTTCCCCACCGCACGCAGGCAATGGTGAGGAATTTTTCGTTTGTCTTCGGAGACTGGTTTTAAGGCACTGTCCAAATGAAGTATGAGGTGAGAGTTTTGACTTTGATGTGTGATGTCCTTCCATTCTTAACATATCAAAAATTCCTCACACGTTTTTGAAGTGCATTCATCTGTGACTAAGATGCAACAAAGTGCAGTTATTTTGGCAATAAAGTGAAGGGGCAGGAGCTTCTGCAGCAGACTTGTTCGTTCTGAGTTTGAGGCCTTAAAACTAAAAGGCAATATTAAATACCAAAAAACTTTATACAAATAATTCAATCCATTAGCTTTCATATGATATGTAGTTTGACCCTCTACAAAAATAGTGGTGTGACCCAAAGACTTTGTCACACATGACTTAGGAAGTAACTTTGTCATTACTTACACATGGCAATCCAGCTGAGAATCAACCTTTGATACATTGTTTGGTTTTCTTTTGTACGCTGTGGTTAAATCTGATAGAGCAATTTTTTTTTTAACGTTTTCTTTTTTTTAGAGAAACGTTCTAGCGCCAGCCTGTTTTTCGTCTTTTCAAAATGTACTTTCATTACTTTATTTTCTTCCTCTTGAGTGAATAGTGCTTTTGTTACTGACTGACGCTTGAAGTGCAGAAACAGGGAGTTCATTTAAGAGCAAAAGCATTCGCAGATTCTAAAAAGTGCTACCCAAACGCGGACAACCGTGGCAAAGTCTGTCCCATCTGTGCCATTTTATTAAAACCTAGCCAGGGCAGGTGGCATGATAAACCAGTCAGAAGCAAAAAATCAGAGAAGCAGCGGAAAACCCAAGTGTTAGATCCTGTAATGATTCTTTTTTCGGATGTTATGTCATTTTCCCTTTTTTTTTTTTCGTGCTCGGATTGTTAGCCTTTAGAGGCATGGTTTTAATATCAACCAATCAGGACGGCCGTTCGCTCCGTCGGGGTTGATTGCAGGTGGTTTTTCTCTCTTTGTTTCCGTGAGTCACTCCCTCATTTTCTCATTTGTCCTCGATCCATTTACCCTTTCACGTGCTTGTTTCTTATCACGAACGCGAAATCGTTTAACTACCTCCAGCTACGCAGACCAGAAGCAAGTTTACTTACTAATGTGTTCTGGATTCTGTTTTTTAAAAGCCCTTTAACTTCTCGAGTAGAAGTTTTCAAATATTCTTTTTGTCCCAAAATGTTTTGTGGATTTTTAGAAACTGATGCCAAGCACAGGGTAAGGATTGAATTGATGGTGAGCCTTTAAAGAACTGGCTTTTGGTTTTCAGTCACTGTTGTGTTTCGTTAAGCAGATAGCGGTTGCTCATTAACCGGCTTTTCTGACTAAGTTGTGTGTTCAAGGTGCTAGGAATTTAAGCAAGATTTTTTAATGTAAATCTGGGGTTTGCATCAGCTAAGAATGGTAATAATAACCCCGATATTTTCCTTGGTACCCGTTATGTTAGAGCTGTGTTAAGTACTTTTCAGCTGTCAACGCCTAACAATTTTTGTCCTGCCTTTGCAGCCAATGCGGAAGCAAACATCCCATTTCGGCCGACTGCCCTGCTTCAGCCATTTCGACCTGCCAGCACTGACCTAAGGGCAGAATCTCATAGTTCCTGTGAAGTCTCGGAGCACTTCTCTTCTGAATCCTCACCACCGGACACATACATCGGTGACCCCTTGAATTCATTCGAAATGAAATCGTCGGAAGTGACAGTGCCAGATCGTGAGCCGTCTGTCATCGAAGAATCGGGAAGAGAAAACTCTGAGAATGTTGTGTTTCCTGGTTACGTTGTACGGAGGAGAGGATCTATTTTAAAAACCCCAAACACTAAGGTTTGTGTTTTAAGCAAAAGGTTTTGTCTAAATGATAAAAAGGAGAGAATTCATCGTGTGTTCAAAATTGAATATTTTTTATCGGCGCACATAAAATACCCAAACCCGAAGACCTTCAGAACTGACAGACCATGTTGGTTAGGCCGTGAATAAGAAATCTCGAGCATGCACGCTTCAGTAACTTAGAGGTGGATCTGTCTTGATGATGTCTAAAAACATTGAGAGACATGTTACTTTTGGCACTTACTTTATTCCCAGTGAAGTGGTATTGCAGTATCTACTGGGCATGCCGAGTTGTTGTGAAATACGTCTTACACTTTGAACTGCGGATTGTGTTGTTTTTAAGTGGAAGTTCTCATAACAGTTAAGAGAGCAACTTAAATACCTATGAAACTAAAAAGAAGCCTTCAAAAGTCTAGGCTTTAACAGGACTAGGCTGACAACAGTGCTTTACTCCTCAACCATCTGTGTCACAATAAATCCATCTGGCCTCAGTTGTTCAAAACTATCCATTGGATGACCCAATTGGCTTCACTACGAATTAGCCGCTGGATAGTAATTTATCCAGCGGATAGCGCTATCCATCGTTTGAACAAATGGGCCCTGTTCTTCGAAAGCCAATTAACTTAATACAGGATTAGCGTAAACGTTTATGTTTTCATCTTTTTGGTGAAAGTTTCTGTTGTGTTCTTCACCTCACAATGATTCTACAAACACAGTTTAATTTAAATGGGAAACATCCAACATTCAACATCCAACCTTTTACATAGAGCGAAAAGCAATAGATATATACATATTCTTAAATCCTAAAGGAATACAGGGGTAACAAAGTAATTAAGGTCCTATTCAATCGAACAAAGGATCAAAGTTGTACACAATAGACCATTTCCGAGTTCATGACTGCCTCCTCTTCAAAGCGAGTCTAAGTGCAAAGTTTTTGTGATGGTAATAAGTTCTACTTTACATACGAATGAAAACTAATTTACATAAGAAATACTTCGCACTTAGACTTGCTTTGAAGAGGAGGCAGACATGAACTCGGAAATGGCCTATTGTACACAACGATCAGTCTACACAATACTGAATCAGTTCCACAACAGTTTCTTTTGCCTATTTTTGTTTTTGAAGATTGACTTCTTCTAATGTAAAGTTTTGGGAGTAGAAAAATAAACTCCTTGGTTAATTTTTAATCTGGGATTGGCGTTAATCGGCTTTTGAACAACCGGGCCCTGGGGCCTGGAATTAACACGATGGAGACGGCAACCAAGTTTCATTTAAAGCAAATCAACAGTTATTTGCCCAAGGCAGCACTAATCGAACTTTCCCAATTGAATGGGTTTATTATTTTCTTTTTATAGTCCAAGGCAACTAAAGTAGTACATTTTCCCGTAAGCATCCTGGCTTTACGAACTGTCCTCAAGTATGAAAAGATGGAATCATATGAAGAGCACAGCAGTTCTGTGCAGAAACAAGGAGATGACTGTGAAGATGTAGAGGTAACCAGACTTCCATCGCGTGATTATGCCATCGCTAAAAAAGAATCTGTTGAAGACATGTCTAATTTTCCTGTCGACAAAAACTTTGTCCGCTTAAATAATGCTGGATCGATTGAAGAAAATGACAATAGTGAAACAAATGGTGTTCCATTGTCTGACCCGTCGATAGAGAAGATTAGGATGGCTGTTTACGGAAAGAAAGTGGAGGAGGGTGATCAAGAGTGACTGAAGCAACAAACCCCAAGTTGTAAATTCCAACATTAGCTTGTGAAGTGTGCTCTTCATCTAAGGAAGCAAGTAGTACAAAAATAACAATGTTTACCTTCACGAAGTATGACGAATGAATGGAAACCTAAAAAAGCCACATCAACCATGACACCGATCAACCTTTGATGCATGCTTCCATTGATCCATGCCTCACTCCTAGCTACAATACAGAGGCATGATGGCAGAACTAACATGTGAGACAAAGGACTGCAAATATTCAATACAGCAGCCCTTTTCCCACTTTCTTCTTCCTGGTTACCTATACACCATGTGATTTAAGCAGTGCTTCAAGGATCACAAGTTAAGTCGTGAAAGATTTATTCCAGTTTGTGCTATCCCTCTCTACTTTACGGGTTGCTGTGGGCACAGGTTCCAAAAGGGGACCATCCGGCAGGAAAGAAAGGCTTTTCTGTGGGGCTATAATCCTTAATTGCTAAGTGTGATAATCTGAGAGAGGTGCAGCATTGCAGTTTATCACTATATCATGACTAATTATCACTTATGATATATCAAGAAATATCTTGTATGTTTCTTGTAAGCAATGTTGATAATATCATGATTAATCAATGGTTTTACAAGGGACTGATTTTTTGATATTCCGCATTAGGTTTTTATCATATAAGCATAATTTATCATGATATTATCAGAATATTTAATTAAGTAAGAATTTCTTCTTCCTCCTGTGATATAGTGATAAATCATGATATTATCAGAATATTTAATTAAGTAAGAATTTCTTCTTCCCCCTGTGATATAGTGATAAATCATGATATTATCAGAATATTTAATTAAGTAAGAATTTCTTCTTCCCCCTGTGTTATAGTGATAAATCATGATATTATAAGAATATTTAATTAAGTAAGAATTTCTTCTTCCCCCTGTGATATAGTGATAAATCATGATATTATCAGAATAGTTAATTAAGTAGGAATTTCTTCTTCCCCCTGTGATATAGTGATAAATCATGATATTATCACAACATTTTTATTAAGTAAGGTTTTCTTCTACCCGGTAATAGAGTGATCAATTGTGGTATTCTCCAGCTTTATTAGAGAATTTTGATATTATCATGATATATCAAACAATCACTGTCAGTGTCTGTTCTTCTTTGTTACATGATAAAATCACTTGCGTAAGACATGATTTGAGAATGAGAGTGATACATGATATTATAGCTTGCTATTCAGAAATATATTTTTCCATGCTATTCTCAAGATTTGAGAGTGATACTTTGATATCTCAATTTACCACTTTTTCAAATTAAAGATTTGATGGCGACAATTACAGAATTTGCAAGCGAAAATTATTGAGCAACTATCATGATAATCTCAAATGATAATGATAGTTTAATATTTGACATGCACATTATGATGAAAATGATTCCTCGATATTATCATTCTATTATCACCCAAATATCAATAAAATATCCAAATATCAAGTCTCAAACAAATAACATCCTATCAAGATATTTTGATAAACCGCAATACTGCACCTTAGTGGATAATCTTGGCTGATAGTAGAGCTCGGCGCGTGCGCGCGCGCGCGGAGCACCTTGGATAAGAAAATATCGTAATCCATCTGTAACCCTCCATGTATGACAATGTGACCAGTATCACGTGCCCATACCATAGCTAGTTTACAAGGTACATCTTTGATATTGGACATCCATGTTATGTTCAATTGACACCTGTGAAAACAAGGTATCCGCTCACCAGTTCACGTGACCATATCGCGGTCTCAAGTTAAAAGCTCATCGAGGTCAGTTTTTCTTCAAGTTGACCGCTGACTGGGTACTGTTTCGATTGGATCGCAGGCTCAAGCCAGGTTAACATATTGTAAGAATAAATAACCCAGGAGCTCCGCTTTTAGGCTTGGCTAATCTGTGTATCAATAAATTGATCTCATTCTATGGTTTTACATATAATACACGTGGATATTTTGCGAGTTGCGTAGCATTTTTCCGAGCCCCGCAGGGGCGAGGAAAAATACGAGCCATGAGCAAAATCACCGGTATGTTAAGCCATCGAATAAGAGATTCATTACTCCACTACAAAAAGGTGTTATTTTGCTTCAATTTTATTTGGTAAGAGTGTTTTAAAAACAATTGCATTTTCTGCCGAATGTCCTTTATTTGATTGGATAAACGTAATAACGAGTGTCAAGCTAATTCTCAGGCTTTCATTGAAAAACTCCCTTTCCGTCCGTATTTGCTTTGTTCAAAACCGGTCAAACCGGCACACTACAATGTATTACCGTCTTATATTTTGCGGGTAATAGTGGTGTAGATCGTTTTCACTGTCACGCAACAAAAAAATAAAATCGAAACCTCATAAATATTCTTGCTCTTTGGCCATTTCAACTTCATCAAAAACATAAAACAAACAGCGGCTACAAACATAATGATAAAGCACATTTTTCTTTTGACTTGACGTTTCGTATGCTACAGCATACATCTTCAGAAGTGACGGTTGAACAAATTCAAATATGATATATATAAAATTAAGAAGACTGGTTTGTTCTTCACCTTCTTTACTTCAA
>NC_090877.1:30216128-30228628 GCF_036669935.1 Montipora foliosa | reverse complement strand
TCAACCATCGACGAACGAGTCCACTGGGTAAAACATAAGGAAATGAAGCTTCGCAGAGAGCCTGGAACATGTCGTTGGTGCGGAGACAAACGGGGACCTCACCCGTGGAGACAATGCCCAGCAAGGGGCAAAACATGTTCAAAGTGTGGCATTAATGACCATTTCGCCAATGTGTGCCTGGAAAACGGCCCACCCCCACAACGACGGAGAGGTTCATACCCCCCTCCCACCCGCAGCAACCGGACCCCCAGCCAAACACCCAGTAACAGGGGAAGCGGACGACGACGGGAAGATGTGCATCACCTGCAATTTAATGAAGACGAACATACCGACCCCATGGTGTACGCTGATTATTATCACGAGCAATGTTACTCTTTGGAAACTCCACAGAAGAAAAGGAAATACTTTGTAAAACTACCCCTGTCAGCTACCGGCTCACACTTCCGGCCAATTACACCCCAGATTGACACTGCAGCCTCATGCAACACTCTATCTCATAGTACCCTCACCTCTCTGGATCGAGACGTGCAAATGTCAAAATCACCGTATCTCTTACACCCATATGGGAACACTCGCTCATTGAGACATTTGGGTCAAGTCGAGCTAGTGTGCCACAGGAACAACCACTATGACACCCTAACCTTCCAAATCCTGCCAGACGACATCACGGCCAACAAGCCCGCCCTCTTATCAGGGAGTGACAGTGAAAGATTGGGACTTGTCAGAATAGAATCTGACACTGTCTTCTCCCTATCTCCCTCAGTAACAATTTCCAACTGCAACACAGCACAGGACACCCAAGAGCAAGTAGAGTGCAACCACATCAAACAACTCCACAACAACAGACCAAGCACCTGTAACCCACTCCCTTCTCCATCTCAACCAATCATCAGCCCTGCTAAAAAGCGACTACCTACCGCAGGTACACTTCAGAAAAAAACACATTTTAATGGAATATGCTGAGAACTTTGAAGGCCTCGGCTGCCTTGGGCCCCCAGTGCACTTTGAAACCAAACAAGATGTAACGCCAGTTCAAATGCCCATCCACCGAATCCCGGTGGCAAAACGGGCTGCGGAAAAGAGTGCTCTAGACAAATACGAGAAAGCTGGCATCATAACTAAGGTTGTGGAACCGACTCCATGGTGTTCAAATGAAGTCATCAGAGAAACCTCCAGAAAGGTCCGAATTTGTATCGACCCTAGTCAGACCATTAACAAGGCCATCCTCCGTCCCGTTTACCAAATGCCAACCCTCAACGAGCAGCTTCATAGACTAGCTCATGCCAAATGCTTTTCTCTTGTTGATGTACGCGATGGCTTCCTCCACATACCCCTGGATGAAGAGTCCTCGCACATGACCACAATGCACACCTCTTATGGTCGCTACCGCTGGCGACGCCTTCCTTTCGGGATCTCAAGTGCCCCTGAAGAATTTCAGATGCGACTTATTTCTGCTCTAGAGGGTAGGGAGGGCATAATTTGTATAGCTGACGACATTTTGGTCTTTGGAGAAGGAACAGATTTCAATGAAGCTGAGAAAGATCATTATCGTCGGTTTGTAGCCCTAATGGAACGTTGCCTCCAAAAGAACATTAAACTAAACCCAACTAGATAATCATTAGTTGTTGTCCTTCAGTAGCATTTTGCTACTGAAGGACAACAACTAATGATTATCTAAACTAGGCTTGGGCCGAGCCGAATTTGTCCTTGTGAATAACATCTCACATACCCACGGCCTGCTCCCGTTCTGGGCTTGTAGCTCAGTCGGTAGAGCGGCGGTGATCTAATCCGAAGGTCGTGGGTTCAAATCCCACCCTGGTCAGAGTTTTTCTCTCTCGTTGTGTGGGCCCAATTCCAATACTAGGTTTGATCTCTGATGGAATAATTGGGTATAAAAACGTCACAATAGTGTTAGGCCTCACTCGAACTTGGAATCCTAAACCCAACTAAACTGCAGTTCAAGTTAACAGAGGTGAAGTTTATGGGTAACATCATCACAGCCAATGGGATGAAAGCCGACCCTGACAAAGTCACTGCTATAACTGCGATGCCCACGCCAAGAAACAAGGCCGCCCTCCTACGATTCCTCGGAATGGCCAACTACCTATCGCCATACTGCTCAAATCTCAGTACCATCATTAGACCCCTCACTTCCCTAACCGAGAAAGATCTCCCATTCTCCTGGACGGAGATTCAAGAAAGAGCTTTCAACGACGCAAAGCAATTGATCGCTGCTCCACCAATTCTCCAATACTATGATCTACGGAAACCTGTGGTACTCCAAGTGGACGCCAGCAAAGAAGGCTTTGGGGGAGCTCTCCTCCAACCGAACGCCGAAGGTAAACTTCAACCAGTCGCCTTTACCTCAAATAGCCTGAGCAGCACCGAACAGCGCTATTCACAAATTGAAAAAGAATGCCTCGCCATCTCCAACACATTTGGAAAATTTGATCATTGGCTGTTCGGCAAATCAGACATCACAGTGCACACAGACCACCAAGCCCTCGAAACCATCTACAAGAAACCACTTCACAAGTCACCAGCACGTCTTCAGCGAATGCTAATGACACTTGTGAGATACCAGTTCAGCCGACAATACAAGAAAGGTACAAGCCTTCATATAGCAGACAAACTATCTCGCGCTGCTCTACCCACCCCAGTGCAGGCAAAAGAGACAGGGTTTGAAGTGTTCCGCCTTGAACTTGAACACTCTGACAATGACCACAACCCCCGACTCACCGATGTCACAGAAGAACTCCTCAAATCCTCAAATCCTCAAATCAAACCCTGACTGATCTACAACAAACCATCACCTCTGGTTGGCCGGACGACAAACAACACCTGGCCCCCAACCTCCGCCCATTCTGGCCCTTCAGAGAGGAACTAAGCACACTCAACGGCATCGTTTACAAAGGTCAGCAAGTCCTGGTTCCTCAGTCCATGCACTTCACAATGCTTGGAAAAATACATGCAAACCACTTTGGAGCAGAGTCCAACATTCGCATGGCACGCGAGGTTTTATTCTGGCCGGGCATGCGGAAAGCCATTTCAGAAATGTGCGACAGCTGCAGTGTTTGTGCCCAATACAGCAGAACTCTTACCAAAGAACCCATGAAGTCATTACCAATTCCAACGCAGACATGGCAAATTGTGAGCCAAGATATCTTTACCCATGAGCAAAAGGACTACCTGGTTACTGTCTGCCATTTTTCGGACTGGATCGAAGTCGATGAACTCCAGGACACCCTCTCCGCCACAGTCATAAACAAGACCAAGGCCCACTTTGCGCGATTTGGCATACCACAAATCTGCCATACTGACAATGGCTCACAATTTGCAAGCAAGGAAATGAGAACTTTGCCACACAGTACGGATTCAAACACAAAACCTCCTCACCCTATCACCCTCAAGGCAATGGCAGAGCCGAAGCTGCAGTCAAAGTGGCCAAAGCAACACTGAAGAAATCCGCTGACTTCCACACTGCGCTGCTCAATTACCGAAACACACACCCTCAGGGACATACATATTCACCTGCACAGCGCATGCTCTGTCGACGTACCAGGACAACCCTGCCAACACCCAACCACCTCATAAAGCCCTCACCAGTCAACCCAGATGTCGTCACTGAAGAGCTCACCCTGAAGCGAGCCGCGACCAAACGATACTACGACACCAAACCGACCAAAGTACATCCCGAGCTTGCTGTCGGTTCCAGTGTATATGCAAAACCTCCACCTACACAGAGGAGTCATCCATGGATACGAGGGACTATCATCTCCCAGGAGACACCTAGATCATACACTATTCAGACACCAACCAGCAACATCCGTAGAAACCGGGTTCATATCACGCCAACAATGGAACAGTCTCCTCCACCAAAACAGACCAACCCTCCGGCACGGTTACAGGCACCCCCACCGGACAACGGTACCCTCTCCATAGAACCACAAGCAGAGGAAGCTTTTGCCAACAATCAACCTCCTGCGCAGACTCTAACACCACACCTCACCAGACCAGAGATACTCCCAAGCAATGGGCCTGAGAACCTTGCAACTCTACCTAGCCAAGACCACCCTCCGGCACCCACTCTGGGGAACACAAGAACAAGAACGAGGATCATCAAACCTCCTTTGAGATTAAGAGACTATGAACTGACCTAGTGGTCTACATGGACTACCAATTATTCATTCTCTTGCGCCTTTTACAGCGCTCATTGCTGTATTTGTTTGTTATGTTGTTGTTGTTGTTGTATACATTTTCTTTTCTATGAGGGGGGAGATGTTGGGAACTAGCCCCGAGACCCCTCTCCGCCCCTCATCCGGGATATGAACGTTGTACGTAGAGATCGCACATGGCGGAAATACAACTTCATCTGTGTTTACAATTTGTCTCGTTTATGCTTGGTCTCCTGATACACAGCGCTAAACTCACCTACCCCTGACAGAAAATAATCTAATATCACTTTCCAAGGACTTTCGTACTTATAATCCCCATATCTCTTAAAAATCAAGACTCTTCTTGCCAATATCATTGATTGAATGTCTAACATATTTAGTCCTCCATCCTCAATAACATTAATTAGTGTGCAGCGTTTGATTTTAAGTTTTTCCAAGTTGCCTTTACTAGTATTTGACTACACAGTCGAACAGGAAAAAAGTCTACTAAATACAAGAGATTTAATAACTAAAACAAGAGGTCTAGTGTCCAATAATAATAAGCTGACCTGGAGATAACCAGACGGGAAGACAGTAAACCAGATTGACCATGTTATGGTGAATGGACGCATGAGAACATCGATCATGGACACACGGGTGATGAGGGGAGCAGACGTATACAGTGACCACTACCTTCTGAGAACCAGAATGAGGTTGAAGTTGGTTCGGGTGGAGAGGGGGAAGATGGCAAGGGTAAGATTTGATATACGTAAGCTGCAAAGTGAAGAGATCAGGAAGAGATACAACATTGAGGTGAATAACAAGTTTGACGTGCTAGGAGATATAGAAGATCCGGAGGAAGAGCACGATAAGCTTTTAGAGGCGTACAGAGGTGCCGCAGAGAAAGTTATCGGGAGGTCAAAAAAGCAGAGCAACTCATGGATAGGAGACAAGACATGGAAAAAAGTCAAGGAGAGGAAAGACGCAAAACGTAAAATGGAAGGTGCTAGATCAGAGCGATTAAAGCAGAGATGGAGGGAGGAGTATAAGGTGAAAGACAAGGAAGTGAAACAGAGTGCGAGGGAGGATAAAAGGAATTGGTTGGAGGAGAAGGCTGCTGAAAATGGTAGAAATAGGGAGCTCTACAATATGACCGAGGCAATAATAGGGGAACGGAAGAGACAGGAAGTAGGCGTGAGAAACAAGCAAGGAGAGCTTAAGACAGAAGCGCGAGAAAAACTGCAGAGATGGGTAGAGCACTTTAGTGAAATATTAAACAGAGATGACCCAACCAATCCAGTTGAAGAGTATAGTAGAGAAGAAACAGGCGAGATCGAGGAAATTGACCTTGGAAGATGGAGGGTACAAGAGGTTAAGAACGCATTAAAGAATACGAAGGCGGGAAAAGCAGCAAGGGTAGATGAAGTGGGTCCGGACTTACTAAGAGCTGACATGGAAGGCACGGCAAGTAGACTGGCTAAATGTTATAACAGGCTTTGGGAGGTTGAGAGGTGGCCGAAGGTATGGAAGAAGGGACTCATTGTTAAGATATTCAAGAAAGGTGACTTGCGCGATTGTAACAACTGGAGAGGGGTGACTGTACAACCCATCATTAGTAAGGTATTCTGTAGGATGACGCTAGAGAGGATTAGGATAGGTGTAGACAAGAAGCTTCGAAAGGAACAGGCTGGGTTCAGAGTAAAGAGAAGCACAACTGAACAGATCTTTGTATTGAGAAACAATTTAGAGCAGGCAAATGAGTGGAGGGTAGGCCTATACATACACTTTGTGGACTTTGAGAAAGCCTTTGATTCGATACACAGAGAAAGCTTATGGAATATCTTCGGGAGTTAGGGCATACCAAGCAAGATGGTGAGAGTGATTGCAGGCGTTTATGAGGGCTTCGAGTGCGCAGTCATTGACGGAAGTGAAACATCAGACTGGTTTAAGATCAAGTCCGGTGTTAAGCAGGGATGTGTGATGTCAGGATTCTTGTTCTTACTGGCCCTGGATTGGATCATGAAAAGACAACAGCAGATAAGAGAAGAGGGATACGATGGAATTTCACAACAGTGCTGGAGGATTTAGAATTTGCAGACGACATCGCCTTGCTGTCATCCAGGTTAAATGACTTGCCTGAGAAGACTGGGAGACTGACAGAGGAAGCAGCCAGAGTGGGCCTTAAACTAAATGCGAGAAAGTGTAAAACACTAAGGACGGAGTATGCCAGCAACAGGGAGAGGATTGCGGTGAATGGCGAGGAAGTGGAGGATGTCGGGGAGTTCCCATACCTGGGAGCTACCGTGGACAAAGAGGGTGGAGGCAGTAGAGACATTAGGAACAGGCTGCAGAAGGCCCGTGGTGTGTTTCAGAGGCTAGGGAAGGTATGGGCAGCCAGAGGAATAGGAAGAGGAACCAAGATACGCCTATTCCAGACCTTAGTTCGACCAGTCCTGTTATATGGTTGCGAAACTTGGAAGATCACAAAGGCTGATGAACGAAGACTGAACAGTTTCCAGTGCCAATGCCTGAGACGGATACTGAGAATCAGATGGCAGCAAAGAATATCAAACAACAGAGTAGTGGAAATGGCAGAAATCAACAACATAAGCTGCGAGATAAGACGGAGAAGGTGGAACTGGCTGGGGCACGTACTTAGGAGAGAAGATGAGAATGATTGTTTCACAGCTTTGGGATGGACGCCGGAGGGTCGAAGGGCGAGAGAGAGACCAAGGACGTGAAACATCAGACTGGTTTAAGATCAAGTCCGGTGTTAAGCAGGGATGTGTGATGTCAGGATTCTTGTTCTTACTGGCCCTGGATTGGATCATGAAAAGACAACAGCAGATAAGAGAAGAGGGATACGATGGAATTTCACAACAGTGCTGGAGGATTTAGAATTTGCAGACGACATCGCCTTGCTGTCATCCAGGTTAAATGACTTGCCTGAGAAGACTGGGAGACTGACAGAGGAAGCAGCCAGAGTGGGCCTTAAACTAAATGCGAGAAAGTGTAAAACACTAAGGACGGAGTATGCCAGCAACAGGGAGAGGATTGCGGTGAATGGCGAGGAAGTGGAGGATGTCGGGGAGTTCCCATACCTGGGAGCTACCGTGGACAAAGAGGGTGGAGGCAGTAGAGACATTAGGAACAGGCTGCAGAAGGCCCGTGGTGTGTTTCAGAGGCTAGGGAAGGTATGGGCAGCCAGAGGAATAGGAAGAGGAACCAAGATACGCCTATTCCAGACCTTAGTTCGACCAGTCCTGTTATATGGTTGCGAAACTTGGAAGATCACAAAGGCTGATGAACGAAGACTGAACAGTTTCCAGTGCCAATGCCTGAGACGGATACTGAGAATCAGATGGCAGCAAAGAATATCAAACAACAGAGTAGTGGAAATGGCAGAAATCAACAACATAAGCTGCGAGATAAGACGGAGAAGGTGGAACTGGCTGGGGCACGTACTTAGGAGAGAAGATGAGAATGATTGTTTCACAGCTTTGGGATGGACGCCGGAGGGTCGAAGGGCGAGAGAGAGACCAAGGACCACTTGGAGAAGGACGGTCGAGAAGGAGAGAGACAAAGCGGGGTGGAAGAGTTGGAATGTGGCCAAGGCAGCGGCGCGAAACAGAGAGCATTGGGCAAAGAGCGTGACGGCCTTATGCGCCTACTGGCGCAAAGGGAAATGATGATAATGATGATGATGAGTGTCCAATAATTGTTTAATCCTATTGATTTGTATTAATTTTTTTAAATGTTATAAATGTTGTTCATATGTTAATGACTGATCAATGCATATTCCGAGGTCCTTTGGAAAAGAAAGCGACTCAATTTGTTTTCCGTAAGGTTGTTTTGATACAGATGGAAGTTGGCGAAGCAATTAGGGCACACCAACAAGAAGCAGCTTAGTCTTGTTAGGAATAATTAATAGAGAATTTTGGCAGCACCACCTTGAAATACTTTTAAAGTCCTTATACGGATTCCTGGTTACATCGTCAACATCTAATGAAGGAAACGATATATACAACTTGCAGTCATCATTATAGCAAGCAGATTTACTGTTTTCAGGGACAGAGAGCAAGTCATTAACATAGATGATAAACAACACTGTAGACTGCGAGCAGGCCCTCCGAGGGATTGGGGTTGGGGGTAGAATGAGGGCCTGCCCGCATGGCTTTGAATTTTGAATGTCGCATCCAAATTTTGGACGCAAAATACTGATTGGCTAAAATTAAATTACCTGATGACGTCACTATTGACAAGCTCCGATACTTCACTTCGAGAGATGAGGTGGTCAGAAATGCGTTTGAGAAAATTGTAGAATGTTGCAATTTTACCGTAACTTTACGTAATTAAATGTCGGGCAACGCGATACGATGGCTTCTCTGCTGGAAGGAAAGGAAGTTCTATCTCTGTTATCCACAGGATTCGGGAAAAGTCTTATTTCCCAACCGTTTTTCGTAGCGGCCAAAATACGAAGAAGGCGACTACATGTCAACGTGGTAAATTCCTGGGGTGGGTCGTTCTTCCGGACCAGTGTTCCGCTGGAAACTGAGCAAAAAGGGAACGCATCTCAACCAAAGCGTATTTATAGCTATCCTGTAGTGTCATGCACGTGTTTTATGCACGCCTAGGCAATAACATGCTGGTATTCCGTGTTATTTAATTTTCGCATATCATTAGGAGTGTTGTGAAAAGCCCCTGTTATCAAAAACATCGTACATGAAGATGAATGCAGAAAGAGACATAGGAAACTTGTGAGGGGTAGCAATACTAAAAACTATAAAACGTATACACGGCTAAGCTAACGACGTAATATTTCAAAAACTCGTGCTTCGTGTTTTACCGGGGTTTCCAAACACGATAAAACTGATGAAAGCCCGAAGCCGTTAGGCCGAGGGCTTTTATTGTTTTCGAGGATAATCCCGGGGGGGGGGGGGGGAAGCGTTATTACAAGATGTTGTCATTGCATGTCGTATTTGTGTGTTTTTAAGCGGTCTCTTTTAGGGTCAAAATTTGCTTACGCCACGCCCACAAAAAGCTTGAGCCACTCCCAGATGGTCTCCTTTAGGGGCTAAATTCAAAATGTCCGACGAGCATCCCCGTCTGTTCCATATGGGAGGCCCCCCCCCCCCCCCCCCGGGGGATAATGTCCGTGTTTTTCATAACTGAAGCTTGTTTATTTCAAGTAGTCACAATAGGCCTTTTGCAACTAACGATCACGTGGTAGAAAATCCGCCATGCTGGAGGGCAAGCTCATTATTATTCCCCCACTGGGATATTAAAATAAAGGCAAGTCAAGCTTGACTGGTTCAGGTCTCTTTGCTTCAATGTCCCAGTGAGGGAATAATAGCGAGCTTTGCCTCCAGCATGGCGGATTTTGTACCATGTGATCGTTGCAAAAGGCCTATTTGCATTCAGTGGCGTCCTGCTAGTTCCGAAACATGGACGGGTTAGCTGAGGATGAAACTTGCCGGTTTCGACCGACCAAAAGTGTGCAAGAAGAAGATTCTTGTACATCCAGCAGTGTAACAGAAGCTAATGGTAGTGATAGTACAGTTTCTGAAACTTTAGAAATTGTAAACAGTGCGCGCGGAATGTTTTATTCAAGACGTTTTTTAATAGACCTTTTCGCTTGTACATTTTGTTTTCCCAATACAGATCATGTGATAAATACTCAGGAGGTTTGGTCCTTTGTTTTGTTCATTAACATGAGTGCATGCAAGCGTGAATATGCCTGCATGCACTCTTTTTAATGAACAAAACAAAGGACCAAGCCTCCTGAGTATTATCACATGATCTGTGTTGGGAAAACAAAATGTACAAGCGAAAAAGGTCTATTGCACTGTAAACGTAAATGTGAACAGCAAACAATAGAAGTAATGAAGCTTTGTTTAAAGTGCATATGAAGCGAAAAATTTTTTTGCATAATTTTACGCAGGATAGAAAGATGAGCCAGTGCTATCTTATGTTACGATTCCAAAACAGAATTCTAATTGTTGGCTCTCGCCAACAACAATAAACCTGAAAAATTCATCGACTCCATCTCCACCAGTGTTCGTAATTTGGGTTCCTGGTTTGACTCCAACATGTTCACGTTACCAAGAGATGTATCAAGGCCTTCTGTGGGTTGTATAAAATCCGCCACATTAGAACATTCCTCAGTCCTGAGTTAATGCACACAACTCGTCTGCCTTGCGTCACATACATTTGCTTTCTAGGTGCATTTCGTGTTCAAACCAGTTTCTACACTTTCAAGAGACCTTGTTATTACAAGGATTGGCACTACAACACTTTATCATGTAACAGCAAAGTTGTGCATGGTACCATGTGACCCTGAACAAGATGCAGTCATTTTTGTGACGTTACAAGTTACCATGGCAACAGGAAAACCTTGCAAAAGAACACCCTATATTTTGGCTTGATTTGCTCATATCTAAAAAACGAACTCGGTGACCACACTTTTTTTTATTGCACAAAAGTGATCAGCAGGCCAAGATGAAACTCTCTGCAAAGTTTAAAACAATTCTGTGAGGCAGATTCAGCGCTACCTTAAATTTCCATCCGCTCCACAGAAATTTTTTTAAATTTTGCAGAAAGTTTCATTCTGCATGGCATGCTGATTACATTTCAGAAATAAAATAAGGGGTTCACCAAGTTCGTTTTTGAGATACCACAGGAACCCATGACCCGGAGCCTACAGCTCCCATACTGGGCCTATGTAACGGCATTTTTACAGACCTACCTATTTTTAAACTATCTTTTCCCGAAAAAACAAAGGCAGTTCCGGTTCGGTGACCCTATGACGTCAGCATAATTTCTTGTAGTTGGTCATCGGGCTCCTGTGGGAGTCTCATTCGCGGGAAATTCAATCTAAAAATAAATCGGTCTGTGAAAACGCCGTGACACGAACACAGTAGAATTGTAGGCTCCGGGTTCATGGGTTCCTGGATATGAGCAGATATCAAGATACAGAGCCAAAATAAGGGCTGTTTTTGCAGGGTTTTCCTGTTACCACGGTAACTTTTTACGTCAAAAAATGACCGAATCTTTTCAGCAATAATTGTTGTTTGATAGAGCGGTTTCCAAATGAGTGTCGTAAAACCAAAACCAGAGTAATTACTTTTGCCAATCAAAAAGGATGAAGACAATCCAGTAAACCAATCGCAACTCGAAGTAATTACACGTAGCCGACACAAAGCGCGGGAAAATGTGCACGCGCGAGCCACGATTGGTTTTGGTGTCACTTCCGATTGGTTGAAAAAGTGGCACGAGAACTTTGAACCAATCACTGAGTGAAGTAATCATAAACCAAAGTAATTCGCTAATTACTTTGGGTACTCAATTGAAAACCGCTCTATGGTACCATACAATTGTTGTTAAGTGATAAAGTGTTGTAGTGTCAATCCTTCTAATAAGAACGTTTCTTTCAAGTGTTGTTCAAACTGGTTTGAGCCACCTTAAACGCTTTCTTTTATAATTAGTCTATTACAAGCAAGCTTAATCAATCAATCATTGATTTGGTATATTAAAGAACTCCGGTTGCACGTTCCATTTCAGCTTATCACCTACCGTCTCTTCGTTCTCGAAAACGCAAGGCAGCGAACCGCGAGCGGCACTCTCTTTTCCCCGGGGTTCTTTGGAGTGTCGCTCATTAAATTCAAAGTAAATGCAGTAGTTTTTCTGCAGTTTCCTTTACGAATAGTTGATTGAATTCGACATACACATAAATATTCCCACGCCGTTACTGTAGTTATTTGAGTGTTTATTTACACTAGCAATAAAAGAGGCGGAACCATCTGTCATTTACTTTCACTAATTTGGTGATTCTGAACACGTCGGTTACAGACTGAAGGGTGCAGTCCCTTGCTTTTCTCTTCTTCCCAAGTCTCCCTCGGTCGTAGTGTCTGTTTGCTTGACAAAACACGACTGCCTCAGAAAGAGAGCCGCTCTATTAATTCGGTAACCTCGCAGCTCCTACAAGGTCTCACCTGATTGGAGACCACCCTTGAGGTTTAACAAAAGAACAAATAACAGAAACAATGGCCCTTTTGTTTTAGGCCTAGGGTCCATTGTTTCTGTTATTTGTTCTTTTGTTAAACCTCAAGGGTGGTCTCCAATCAGATGAGACCTTGTAAGAGCTGCGAGGTGACCCTATTAATTTATGAAGGGACTACTCGCAGTCTATAATACAATGTACCCGAAGTTCCAAGTGTTTGGACTCGTCCCCGTAAACGAACACCGAAATCGATCGATATAAACAACTTCTAGCCTCAGTGACAACCAGGGGTACATATAATTCAAGTTGATAAGAGGGGACCGGACGAACTGCTTTGGCGCCTTAAA
>NC_090877.1:30196128-30213628 GCF_036669935.1 Montipora foliosa | reverse complement strand
AAAGCTCCGCACATTCTATATCGTGGCAGTTGTCAAGCGCAAGATTATCAATGAATTTTGTTCGGATATCAAGTCCAGGAATACCTTCGTTATTACCCTCTATTTCACATAATTGCACTATTATGTTTTGAATGTGCCTTGACCGAAGATGATATCTTGAGAACTTGCAGTTCGTCGTGCGGACAAATGACACACTTTCAGCGAAAACTTGAAAGTCTAACGGCGCCTTTCTCTGGCTTGCTGTTTCACGCATCACTATGCTCAAATATTTAATCTCTTCACATTTCACACTAATTGCGGTTGCATTTGGCAAATGAATTGAGACCCGTTCAAGTTTGCGGCTGTTGATAAAAATTGAGCACGTTGATCTTTCATAAGGAATCGATCCCGAGAAGTCATCAATGAATTGCGGGCCTCGCTCATATACATCACAGACGAAAGTCTCCAGTGAGGGACAATCCACTTTTATAGTTGAGAGTTTCGATACTCGATACAAGAGGACATTTAAAGCTCTTAGATGCGGACACATACTGCCATACAGCGTGAGGCCAGTCAGTTCTCCGATTATTGACAGCTTTTTTATGGTTTGATGCTCCCTCAAAAAATTCCTCAAAGTTGAAACAGGCATCATAGGACAGGCCGCGATTTCTAAATAAAGTAAGTGAGTGGAGGAAGTTTTTAAGTTGTAGAACTTTGAAAGATTTCGTATATACATCACTTCTAAATTCTTCGAATATACAAATGCAGCGGTAAGGACAACACAATTGGCAAGGTAGAATTCTTTTAACTCGGGCGTGTTACATCGCAAGCATTGCATTCTCAGTGTTGACAGTCCGTCTAAGCCTAATGTAAGAAGAGACTCAGACTCTATGGAGAGCAAACTTTTTGAATCACGGTGAATCATTCCAGAACCTACAAACAGATGCCGGAGTGACTTCATAAGCCGTAACATAACTCGTAAGTGATCGCTGGTGAAACACAAAGGACAAGTCCTTAATTCTAAGCGCGTCACCAGAGCCGCAAGACGTTGAGAGGAAGATATCATTTTTAAACACATGTCTCGGTTGTGAATGATACGCGGAGATAGTGTTTGTGAGAGACCAAACCCAAAGAGCTCGAGATTTGTCAAATTTACCCTGTTAAGAAATGAAATCAAAGCAGATGGTGGTAACGCGACCGAATCCAACGCAAGTTTCAAAGTTTTTAGTTGTGGAAATCCATGACGAATTATCTGTAAATGCTGAGGTGTTACAAAACTCCTTTGCAGAGTCTCTGGTTGCTGCAACAGCCGCGGTGGCATTGATTCCGGTGGTTCTGAGTGAAGGTATTGTGTCAAATTTAATTCCTCCAATGTCTTTGCACATTGTAAACGTTTCAAAAATATCGCGTCCCATTCCAAGAGCGGAACATCTAAGCAAATTAAACTAGTTAAGCCAACAAGAAGGTCTCGTAACGAAGGATCTGTGAACGTTTTTGCAATTGCAAGGTCCCTTAAACAATTAACATATCGTCCAAATTTCGAGAGACAAATTCGGAGAACATTTCTCTGCCTTGCGTTTTCCGTTGTGCCAAATGGATAAACTCGGGTAATATGTATGCATTTCCAAAGACAGGGCGTTTCTTCAATTACAGCCTTCCAGCGCTTGCAAACGAGCGATAGGAAAGCCAGATGATCATCAATGGGATGCAAGAAAGTTAGAATGTGAGCTAATAGTTCATTCGGTGTAGTTTCCATAATTTTGCCGTGGAGGTGATAAGGCTTTCGACGAACGAACATAATTCGTCATAATGCATGACGGAATCGAATTCTACGTACAAGGCGAACGCACGAGCTGTTGTAAAAAAGAAAATTTAACCTGATTGAAATTATTGCACTCATTCAGTCTTTATTATTATGTAACGTCACAAGCAAACAATTTGAGCGCTCACCTGAGCATTAAAATTGCTGTTATATAGCTTCTGAAGCAATTGTAGAATATCCCGCATCTCTAGGTACACGGTGCAGCCGGCAACGCGTCTACACGCTACTCGAGTTGTCATTTATGAAAGGAACCCATGAGTTACTTTCCTCATGGTAGTCATGGCTAACGGTATTGCTCATGGGCGCGTTCGTACGAAGTTGCCCGGTCATTTAATAATAATAATAATAATAATAATAATAATAGTAATACTAACAATGACAATAACAATAGTAAGATAATGGTTTGACACTGACTAGTTTTTATGATGTTTCGTGCGAGACGTTTCGGCTAGTGCTTAACCTTCCATCAGTTGCAGTATAACGGTAGCACACGTGAGTCAAATAACAGCACGTCGAGCGCGCGCTGATGAAAATCCGCTTGCAGTTTCTTGAAAACGTAGCGCGAGACTTATGCGCATGCCAGAGACTTGTAGACCTCTGGGATGGCGATGTGGTCATTCCAGACTGCGGATCCTTTATTGAGTACCAGCCTTCAAGAAAAGTCGCTCGTGGTAGTCAGCATCATGTCCAATAACCATGACACTTCCAAAATCCATTTCGTGGTTGTTTTCGTGGACATGGCAGGCGATCTTGAAGTCATGGTCAAACATAGCAACAGCCCAACAACCACGAAATGGATTTTGACCAGTATCATCACGTAACCATATCACGGGCTCAAGTTTAGAGCTCATCCAGGAGGCAATATTCCAGTTGACACTCTTGCTAGATTACAGCATACATCTTTGATATTGGACATGAATGTTATGGTCAATTGACAACTGTCAAAACAAGGTATCCGCTGACCATTATCACGTGACCATATCGCGGGCTCAAGTTGGACCTTATCGAGGTCAGCTGGTTTTTTTTAGTTCACCGCTGACCAGGGACTGCTTGTTGATTGGCTTGCAGGCTTAAGCCAGGTCAGACACTCACTCCTGAGCATAAAGGAGGCTTAATTTTTCGCGCTCTTTCTGTGGCTCGCCCCCGGCTACACGGCCATGCTACGTCATCTTGACAGCCGATGCTTTTCGTGTTCAGGTACGGTTTGGAAAATATTTTTTTCTTGCATTCTTCGCTGGTTTCAATCCAGGTTTGACATAATACAGCTGTGGTCAGGACACACTGGTGGCTACGCAGTTATTCAAGTCAAGCATTGGAAGGATATAAACTTAAGGCTGAGTGTCTATTTTTAATTTGTTTAGTGCTGCTTTTTGCTCTGAATTGCAATTTTTGGCATAAGTTTTATCTTAAGATTTTTAATTTTGAATCTGCTAAGGTTGCAAGATGCCTGGACGGCCTATGACAGAAGAACAGAAAGGAAAGAAGAAAGAAAGAGAACAAGAACGACAAAACGGTGCCCAGTAATAGCTCAAACGTGGTGGAAGAAGTTACTCCACAAATTATTTTCTTGGACACTAAACCGTTATTTCTACGGATGAGTTGTTTCAAGTGGATGCGTATTTCTAAAACGTGGTTTAGTCGTTTTTTCCTTTGTTCAGGAATGAAACTCAAATTGTTATTCTCAACTGGAATTAAATAACAATCATCTGTACCAGGAACCCATGACCCGGAGCCTACAACTCCACTCGTACCTGTAACGGCGTTTTCACAGACCGACTTATTTTTAGATTGAATTTCCCGCGAATGAGACTCCCACAGGAGCCCGACGACCAATTACAAGAAATTATGCTGACGTCATAGGGTCACCGAACCGGAACTGCCTTTTTTTTTTTGCCTAATTCGTGAGAAGGGCTAGTCTAAAAATAAACCTACTTGTAAAAAAGCCGTTTCACAGACGCTGTATGGAAGTTGCACGCTCCAGATGGGCTCCTGTCTGTACTATTTTTGGAAAGAAATAATTGATCTGTTTGCTGGTTTGTTTGGCTTTAAAATGCGAGCAAAAAATTTTCACTCCGTTTGCCTAATTATTTTTCGATGTACCTTGACAGCAAGAAAATTTTGCCCTTATGTTAGAAACATGTAATCTCAATAAGTTCTTGTTAAAGTAAGGAGAACTAGACGCTCGCGGAGCGTACACTGGGTTGCCTGAGGTACCTGTTCTTCAAAAACAGAAGGGGCTCAGTTAGGTGGTATTGAACTGCAGCGTCTCAGGCAATTTTTTCAAGTCAGGGGTCATTAAGACCATTTAAGGGGTCACCCAGAAGTCGTGCCAGCAACACTTCTATAGTACACGATATTGTTTTGGTATTGTATATCACTGTATTGCCATGGTAGAAGTCTTAGGTAAATAGCCCCCTAAGAAAACGGGCGTTACTAAACACAGGAACGGAACGGAACGGAATATACCGAAATAAACCGGAACAAGAATGGTACCGGAATATACCGAAACGAGCCGGAATGACACCGAAATGAGGCGCAATGACACACAAATAAAGCGGAATATACCGAAATAAACCGGAATATGCCGGAACAAGGCGGAATGACTCTGGAATAAAACCGAATGACACCGGAATGAGACGGAATAAACAAGAATGGTACCGGAATATACCGGAAAGAGGCGGAATGACAACAGAATAAGGCAGAATAAACCAGAAGGACAGGCGTTACTAAACACAGGAACGGAACGGAATATACCGGAATATGCCGGAATGAGGCGGAATAACACCGGAATGAAACGAATGAACAAGAATAGTGCCGGAATATACCGGAACGAGCCGGAATGACACCGGAATGAGGCGGAATGACACCCAAATAAAGCAGAATATACTGGAATGAACCTGAAAATGCCAAAATTTGGTGTTTTGGTTAGAGCCGACCGATTTTCGGTTGTTTCAGTCAGCTTTTGCTGTGTCACGTTATTCCCTAAGGGCATTGCATGTGTTTTTGCCTTTTGTAACATTTGGAACACTTCGATCACGAGAAGGTATATCGGTCGCTTAATGAATAATCATTTCTTGTGGAAGTAACATTTTTTTCGTGAACAAATATAGGAGCAAGAGAAACAGAATGTTATTCTAATTGTTTTTATCTATGGGTCTGGGATGCGGCTTTCACTGTGCGAGTCAGCAAACCCGTGAACATTTTTATTTCATTCTGACGGGTCAATTGTGCATTGACTAATCACAATCAAGTTCAGCGAACCACAAACTAATTACCGTTGCTACTTGCCTGCTTCCGCGACCCACACGTGATGGAGATATACGGAATTAGTAAAATCCAACTAGTGGTCTATTATCAATGCTGCGTTCTGATTGGTTGAGCTACTAGTAGGCTATTTGTTATAGCCCACTAGTAGCGAAAAGCACCGGCTTTGAAAATCAAAACAACAATTAAAGTCTAGCTTTATCTAGCGAAAGATGTTTTGTCTCGATATTTTTTTGACCAACTAGTTGGATTTTACTAAAACAATTATTTCTCTCGCCCTCATGGTCTCTAAGTCAATAGTCCATTCGGCCTTCGGCCTCATGGGCTATTGACTCAGAGCCCATTCGGGCTCGAGGAATAATTGTTAAATAGATTCGCGCAAACGGCCGGAAGATTTTTTTTCTCTTCCCGATTGTTGGCACCTGAACGCAGAGTTTCCTTGTTTGAAGAAAGACGTCAGAAGCACAGAAAAAAGATCGATCGTTGATAATATATTTACATGAAGAATTGTGAGAACATATAGAGACTCGTTCCAAGCCTTGTTACTTCCCCTTAATGTAAATTGTCAGGAGCCCATCTGGAGCGTGCAACTTCCATACAGCGTCGGTGAAACGGCGTTTTCACAAGTAGGTTTATTTTTAGAATAGCCCTCGCGAATTAGGTCAAAAAACAAAGGCAGTTCCGGTTCGGTGACCCTATGACGTCAGCATAATTTCTTGTAATTGGTCATTGGGCTCCTGTGGGAGTCTCATTCGCGGGAAATTCAATCTAAAAATAAATCGGTCTGTGACAACGCCGTTACACGAACACAGTAGAGTTGTAGGCTCCGGGTCATGGCTTCCTGAATTTTTTTTTTTTTTGTCAGTCTCTCTATTCTGAAACATTTATTCATTCACAGTCTAGAATGATAAAAATACTTTTTGTTCCTTGTCATTCCGGTCCACGCTAATCAGCCTTATTCTGATGTCCCTCTGGTTTATTCTGCCTTATTCTGTTATCATTCCGCCTCGTTCCGGTATATTCCGGTACCATTCTTGTTTATTCCGTCTCATTCCGGTGTCATTCGGTTTTATTCCAGAGTCATTCCGCCTTGTTCCGGCATATTCCGGTTTATTCCGGTATATGCCGCTTTATTTGTGTGTCATTCCGCCTCACATTCCGGCATATTCCGGTTTATTCCGATATATTCCGTTCCGTTCCTCTGTTTAGTAACGCCGTAAGAAGACACGTCGTTGCTAGCAAAGTACTAAACCCAGAAAGAAGGGAATAGAAAAACATTGGCTTGTAGGCTGACATGCTGATCATTTTCAAGTTCCATCACAACATAAGTTAAGCCCTGTCCGGCCCTGTCCTCCATGTCCGGCGGGGTTAGTATCTGGATCCGTGACTCGGTGAAAATATACCACTTTGTAACAGAATCGGAGGACCGAAAATTCTATTTTAACGCTCAACAATGCAAACTAAACAAGATACAGATTTTGTTAGCTTGCGTTATGCAAAACAAATATTGATGCAAAAGTAAATAAATATTGATACACAGTTTTTAGGAAGAACAGAAGGAAGTTTTCAGGACGGTCGATCGAGAATAAAATATTTTGCCATCAGCACGACATGAAAACAACATTACGTGTAATTTTGAACCGCGAAAATAAAAAGTTACTATCAGCGAAAAACATTTTGGGAGATTTTTGCTAAGTTGAATTTTATCATTGTACTTTTGGCTGAACAAGTAAATCGCAAAATCGAAAGTGACATCGAATTCAGCGGGCGCAAGTTTAATATCGCGGTGTGTTTACTCGCGAAACAGTGAAGCATCTGTGTGAAATGATGGCAAGATACCGGGTTTTTGTTTTTGTTAGTTTTCTTTTTCTTTCAAGTGTTATAAAGTTTGACAAGAAGTGTGCGAATGCAACACAAAGAACACAATCGCCCAACTCTTGAGGTTGACCATTGTCTCTGCAAAGTCAACAATTTACTCTCCAAGGCGAGGTTATTTATCACCGGGTAATTTCATTATTTTGGAAATAGCAGCTACTTTATTATTCATGAGCGTCACAATTTTTTGTTGATTTGGGGGCTCATTTTGTTGAAACTCAAGCACGCTTCCAACAGACCTGTATATTTTCGTGAACCCTTCCTGCTTACAGAGCACTACTAAAAAAAAATCCTCCCGTAACACATTTCAACCCAGGCATGCAAATTTCTTAAGCTCGAACATTCAATACACAACATAATATTAAATTCACAAAAGCAGAAAATATCACGAAATCCTTTTGCAGCGAAAAAATTATTGAAACAAACAACATATTTGCTATTAGAGGCAAAAAAAACCCTTCCTATTTAATTGCGTGCGTGCAAACAAGAGACACAATCCGTGTCACAACGCATATGCAGTTAAATAAATTTCTTACAGTTCACATCAAGCCCTTTTCGAAAGAACCTTGACCGTAAATAATGAAGCACAAAAGAGACAACACGCTTTTATTCAAATAATACTTCATTGTCACATTTCGATTTGTTTTTACCTTTGCAGAGTTGATTACAAAATACCGGTAAATATAAATTGCCAGACAACTAAGATGCGACTTCAGTAAACACTGTGATGCATTGAAGGCAATGGATTCCTTCAATATTTGTTAAATCCATCAAAAAAATTGCCATTTGATTTCAGTGTTTTATATAATACCAAGTTAGTAAAATATTAGAAAGAAAGCTCACTTGATATCCAACGGCGAAAAATGAAATTGTTGTCGAAGATCATTACTTGTCGCTTTAATGATTCCAGATATTTATGTTTCAGCGCTTTTCTTGTTCAGCCAATTGACGTTCCTTTCTTCAGCTCCATAACGGCATAATTTGTTTAAAGATCCACTAAAACTTCATTAGCGTTACAAGGACTTTTGACGCCATTGCAGGTTAATTACTGGGTTGCCAAACCCAGTCGGAATCTGGGTTTCATTTCTGGGTTTTCTTTGTTTTGTTTTTTTTTTCCGTGTCGGGAAAAGTCTTGCCTGTCACTCCCCTGCTAAGTGGTATCTTTGTGCATAGAATTTTGTTAGATTTGAGAGAGCTGGGGTAATGCGTCGATTTCCCTGGTTCACACAGGAGAACATTTAATTATTAAACCTGCAAAGGCGTCGAAAGTCATTGTAACGCGCGTGGCGTTTTAGTGCATCTTTAAACAAAATATACCCTTATGGAGCTCAAGAATGGAACGTCAATTGGATAAACAAGACAAATATATCTGGAATCTTAAAAGCGGCGAGTAATGGACTTCGACAATAATCTATCGCCCGTCGAGCCGAAATCAAAATGAGCTGTATTTCTAACATTTTACCAAGTGTGCTGTTATGTACAACACTGAAACCAAATGGAAAATCCTCTGGTATTTTATGGATTAAACAAAGACAGAGAAGGAATTAAACAACTTGGATCTAACAATTGGAAATTTCACTAATTATTGTTAGTCAATTTGAAGGAAAGCTTGTTCCCATTTTTTGCTTGATGATTGAAGTAAAGGGTTTTTCGGTAAAGGGTTTGATGCTGAACACTGGTGGGAAAGTTATTTAGTTGCGTTTTTGACACGGAGTGTAATTTCACACGATTGAGTTTCTTGTCTTCACGCACGTAATGAAATAGGAAGGGTTTTTTGCCTCTCATAGCAAATATGTTGGTTATTTCAAAAAATATTTCGCTGGAAAAGGTGGCCTTTATGAATTCATCATGTAATATGCGAGCTTAACTGAATAGTTTTTATGGGTATATTAAAGCATTTTCGTGTCAAAATAAGATAAGTGTCTTTCTGTTGTGTTAACTTAATTAAATATAAATATACGTAACCATGTTATTCTTGTCTGCCGTAAACTTTATTTGCACTCTCAAAATAACCTCCAGAACCTACTTTTTGCGTAGAAAAAGCTTTTACAATGATGTTCTTGTCTTCTGTGGTGATGCTTGACAATTCGGGAACATTTTTTTGAAAAAATATTTATAACGGGTCACACGCTCAACTTGATCGCCCGAACTTGCCCTATTATGCATAACATCCACTTGACCTTTTGACATCCCATTGAAAAAAAACATTTAGATAATAACAAACTTCATATTTATTAACCATTTCTTCTACTTTTGTGCTTGTCAGCATTGTGATTTGCGATAATTTGCAAGTCTGTTTTTGTATCTCATGGATGTTCAGATTTTCAATCACATGGCCGCTCAACCTGGCGATTGTGTAAATAGTTCACCCTGAAGTCAAAATAGATACGTCCTCAGGAATCCGACAAAGAAGGCTTCCTGACCCGACAGATGAAATGTAAATATTCATTTAAATATTACAACACAATTAAAAAACCAAAGACGTTGTTTTACTCTGAAAACGACGAACGATTAACATGCTTTCCCGTAGTTCATTCAGTTGACACAAGGTGATCACGTGCACCTTTATGGTTGCCTATCACGTGATCAATTTCTTCCTTTTGACAAAAAATCATAAAAGCCAGTGATTGCAGAAATCTTCGTTTTTTCTTTATCTGAGAAGAAATCAGTGAATTTTACTCAAGAGCGTGTTTTGTTATCTTTAAACTGAATTTATTACCAAAGATTAAAAAACTAAAAGACCTCAAAATGGGACAGGATATTGCAAAATAATTAAAGGTGTGAACGTGTGAGCCACAGGGCCTCTGCTGGCGCGACATGTGGATGACCCTCAAATGGTCTTAATGACCCCCCACTTGAAAAATTTAACTGGAACCCTGCAGTTCAATAGACCATTTTCGAATTCTCACGGCTGGACTGGATCTAGCACGAGATGGAGGCTAATGCAGGCAAATCTTTGCAAATAATTTGCCCGCATTAGCCTCCATTTCATGCTAGATCCAGTCCAACCGTTAGAATACGAAACTGGCCTAATAACACGTACCACAGGCAACCCAGTGTACGCTTTTATGGAGCGTCTTGTTAAATGTTCTTCTTTGTGCACGGAAATCTACGCATTACCCCAGCCCCCTCAAACCTAACAAAATACGCACAGAAGACTCTATACAGCACTTAGCAAAAAAAACCCACGAAATGAAACTCAGATTCCGACTGGGTTTGGCAACCCAGTAAATATCACCAGCTTGTGTTTTCAGAAGACTTAACTGATTAGAGTGTAATGTGAAGTGCTAGTTTTGTACCCCATATGAACCATGTGAGCGTTAGCCCTACCAATGGAAATGGGCCCAGGTCCCACCCTGGTCAATTGGTAGGGCTAACGCTCACATGGTTCATATGGGGTAGAAAACTAGTACTTCACATTACACTCTAATCACTTAAGTCTGTTTAAATATAAGTACTACACGACCAACGTTTGTAAAAACGTAACCCTTCCTTGTGTTTTCAGAAGTTTGTTTAGAGAACGTATAGGTAATTTTTTGGAGATCTTGCACGGTTTGAAGTTTGTCCTTTCTAGCCGATTCTGGTTCTAAGCCAAGCTGGCGTGTTTCAGTGAAATACATCAAAATGTAAATGATCTCGTTTTAAGAAATAACGTGGAATAAAGTTCATCAATAAAACTCCTTGTTTGACCCTGAACCGACAAAGACGATCTGTCACATCACGAGCTATAGTGCGTCTGTGATTTCTAATTTTAGCTTGATTCCTATTCGCTGGTTTTTGACAGTCGACTCTCATTCTTTCCTTTCCGTTCGCTTGCTAGGGATTTGCTTGTTTTCTTTTAAAACTCTTGCGATTCAACAAAAAGTAATTGCCTAACTAGTGAATTCGACAGTAAATTTCGGTGGAAAAACCGATATCGCACTTATCCCTTCTTGATTCATGCGATCAGTCGGTTTTTCGGATGAAATTAACCGTGGAATTGACTAGTTTGGCAGCGAAGAGACTGGCATAATTTAACAATATCCGGGAAAACCAAAACGCGGACAATTCCAAAGCCTTTTATTTTCACCAATCCTACAGCGAGTAAGAATAAACAACCCGGGAGCTCCGCTTTTAGGCTTGGCTAAATCTATATATTATTGCTGTGAGTATCAGTTGTGAGACCAACTTGCCGACCACATGCCGTGAATATCAAATAAACCTGTGAAGGTCGATTTTTGGCGCATGCGACATGAAGCTTACGACAGACCTAGGAGATGATTTACGATAGCCGAAGTGTTTTAAAACACTAAGGAGTTTAAGATCTGCGACGCGACGGTAACGAAAACGTCATTTTAAATTGCAAATTTAGGTTTATTAATCTTTTTCGTCATTATGTCGGCTTGTCTAACTTCTAAAAACTGGTGTAACTTTCCAGGAACTGAATTAAGAGGTGCGCATTCAATCTACGACAGAAAATTCAAATTCGCTGCCTTTTATTCACGTTCTCCGTAAAACTTGAGAATTGGTCATTTCACGTCGCAGATTTGCCGAGAACGTGAAAGAAATGTACAAAAACTAAAAATGCACGTGCAGAGCGTGCAAGGCTATTGTTTTTGCTCATTAAATATGCAACATTTGTGACGTTTTCGTTGCCGTCGCGTCTTAGATCTTTTTTGTACGCGATTATCGTGAACGAGTTGATGTAGGCTTGTCGTAAGCTTGTCGCATGCAACAAAAACCGTACCGTCCATACGGGAGCAAATTGTGGGTGATCCCGAGCTTCACTCAAAGTTGTTCGCCGCCATGTATTGCTTTCTAAAAACAATACGAGTCCAATCAACTGGCCGAGACATATTGGAGGGAACTTTGATTCCTTTCTCAAATACGAAAGCAATTCTCCCTCGATCTTTCTCTACACGGACTGGATCACCTTCTGGACTTTCAAATCTTTGATCAGCTCTGGTGATAGGTGGGCCCTGGGTTTCCACGTGTTTTGGCTCGAACAATATCTTCTCTGGAGTATGTGCACGGTGGCCATATTGGAGGACCGAAACAAAAGAATGATATTCCTTTGGGGAATAAATGTTATTTTTATGCAAATACCTTTAATTGTTTTGGTCCTCCAACATGGCCGCCGTGCACATACTCTATTGCTGCCTTTCTTAGCAACGATCCACTCGGCTTCGAACACTCCAAGGACTTCAGGCTTTCAGTTAAATATTCGGGATAAAGATACCTTCGTAGTTTGAAGGCCTTTATGATAGCCTGGGGAGGAAGACAACGTTTCTCCATCTCGAAGCTTAAATTAAAGTCCCCCTAACCCTTCAACTTGTTATGGTTTTGGTAGATTTTCATATCTTTCAAGAACTCATTTTCGCAAAAGTTTCAAAAATACTGAATCCTGATTTTCTTACGAGCGCTTAAAGTTACTGAAATTTGTAATTTTTGCGCGCTATAAGCCCCGCTGGACAACTTATTGTCTCGTGGGCTCATTAGGAACGAGCCAATGAGAAGCGTCCGATATTTGACACATTCCTAGTTGTGACGTAAGAAAAGGACATTCCAGCAACTCAAGCTTGCAAGATGTCCTTTTCTTACGTCACGATCGATAAATAGACACATTTGGCCGAGTGGGGGACTAATGTGAACGATAGGTGAAAAAGAAGTCGCGACTGTCTTCACTTTTAGCGCTCGTAAAAAAGTCAGGATTCAATATTAAAAAAAAAATTCCCGAAAATGACTTCTTGAAAGATATGAAAATCTACCCAAAAAGTACAACTTGAAGGGTTAGGGGCACTTTAAGTAGCGACTAGATTAGAATGTTCCTATAACTGAGCGTAATCGATTATTTCTAGCAAGTGTAAGGATCGAAATCCACCAATGACCATCAATACTTCCGATGAATTATTTAAATTTATTCAAGGGAAAGCGAAATCTTTTAAAAGTGTTAATTACCGTTCTCCGAAGCACAAACACGCTGGAAGTTACGTTCACTTTACATTCACGCGCGTACAACGTAACAAACTACCAAGATAGATAGATATACGCAGAACCACAAATGCGCGTATGTGCGAAACTTCAGGCCAACAATGAATGTCATTTTAATCTCGTTTGTTTCTGTCTGTTAAGTAATGATTCAAGCTGTGGCTGAGTCTTTGCAAAGAGCTAATTTCAGGCTGCCGTTTGCCCGTAAGAAGATATGATCCGACAAAAGCAGATTTTTTGCTCTTGTTCGTGTTTCAAAAGAACTAGAGACGGAGTGTTTCTTTGCATAATAAATTGAATCACTTATTTCCGGTAGATAAGCGAATCTTTAATGAGAAAATCTTAAACCTAGCATTTTACGACATTGGAAGTGGTCTATATTATCACGCTGAAAGCGTCATACGAGAAACAATAACGAAAACAATAAGTTGGAAGGTCTTTTGTTCTTAGCTCCGCCCTGACAAGTTAATCAGCAAAGCAGTTATTTCCTGTAGGCGAAATCTCGCGTAATCTCTAGCCAATGAGAGGAACTCAAGTCACGCTTGGCCGCTAATTTTACTGACCTATAGGAGACTTTTGTCTGATTGGCTGTTGAAAATTGTAGTATCCAGTTTTCCAACCGCGCGCTGTGATGTAAACAAAGATGGCTTTCGAAGCGGTGATTTCAACCTGTGCTTCTTCGATCGTTCTATATAGCTTCTGCCAGTTGAAGGTGCTCATTTAAACTTTAAGTGACAGGGAAAGATTCTGCAAGGGGCATTTTAGTCAGCGGAAAGTTTTCTTTCGTTACCCTTTTTGTAAGCAGCCCTTTTAGTCTGCTCGGGGAAGCAACGCCTCTGAAGTTGCTTCGAGTCAGCTTTTATACTTTTTAGCTTTATTTCTCCATTTAAGTGAATGCATCGGAACAAATGCTCGAAGTGCGAAAAGACCCGAGCAAAGGCCAGATTCCTTTGTTGGGAAGGGAGTACTATCTAACGTGGTTGCGAAATATATCCCTCGAGCTCGCAGGCTTCGATTTATCCAACTTGAATGCAGCGCTGGAAGGAAGTATGTCACTTCATTTACTTTCTTGCATTGATCGTGTAGAGTTATGAGATGTCCTCAGTCCTTTGAAAGAACATCTTATCTCAACAGAGATGTCGACAGAAATTTAATACCAGCCGCGCCACCTCTATTTTGTGTATGTGTCTGAGGCCAACCTGGTTCACTGCATTTATCTCATGTGCAAACACTCTCAAGATACACTACCTTAACAATTTCAAGAACTTTCATTTAACGGAACCAAAACATGATTCTTAGATACATCAACTGATCATGAAGGCATGCTTGATAATATATGCTACAATGAGTCAATAATGAAGCTCCAGTTTATTACTTTATTGGATAATTCTGTCCTTGATCTATGGTAACTCCATTAAGTCTAGCCATAGTAATTATTCATTGTTTTCATCATTTATGCTACCAGCGAATTCCTCAAAAGTGATGTTGATGTTCTTAGGAAATCTATACAATAGTGAGGAATGATGTGGTCACTGCCATCAGACTTGTAGGTTGTACTGAAATGAAATTTTCTGAATGAGTTCTCTTTGGGGAGGTAAAAATTTCACTTGACCATTTGTAGATGTAAATTACACCCACATTAAATGTACAATTAAAATTGGGATGTCTGGAAATACATAAAGCAGGTCTTGTCTTCTGTGCAATGTTTAAAACTAAAAGGGCAATTAAAGGCAAAGCAGACTTTGTGATAGAACTCTGACACAATATTAACTACTTATTAATTTTGATTTGAGCATTTCATGCTCATTCATATTCATTGCTCACTTTTGTGGTAAGTTACTATCTCACTGCAGAGAATAATGTAAATTTATCTAAATCAGGATGAAAATGTACAAAATGTGCAGCCATTGCAGTCTTAAATGTTTTTAGTCTATTAATTAACCCATTGACCCCTGGGGGTTCCCGATTGATGAGTTAAATACTAAGTATGGCCGGTTTTGGCCGGTTTAGGGGTGAAAGGGATGTCATTATTAAATATAGTACATCAATAATATTACCGTATCAGTAATTGAGCCAGTATTTAATAAGTAATGTGTCCCAATAAAATTTATTTTAATATTGATTCCAACAGTGTTAAGTAATTAATATACATTGATTTAGGATGATGGAACATCACACACCATTTTGTGTTCCGACATTAAATTTTTTTTTACTTCATTCTTGGTGTATGGCAACTTATAGTAACTGCAAAAAACTTGCAGAAGAAATTGAAGAGAAGGTATACCTGAATATTATGGCTGTTTTGTGTGTCAAAAAGTTTAATTGACCAGGTTTTTGTTTATTTTTGCTGCCATTCCTTACACACAGTCACATGTCTCATAAAACTTGAATGTGCAGACAAAGGTAAGCCACACAAGGGAATGAAAATTTTAAAATATACATTATTTACAAATATAATGTATAATTACTTATCATGTAAATCATCATGAACAAAATTATATTTTACAATCATTACTTGTCATATAAATTTTACTATACAGTTTGTAAATATCTTTAAAATTTCAATTACTACAGTTTCCCTCAAATTTAAAGTAAGAAATTTATCAAATCGAAAAGTGCAGTGCAAAGTTGTGGTAAGCAGGCATTTTTATTTGTAAATATTACTACACTAACTAAACATTTTTTATGTAATTAAGTATAATTTTTAATAGCTGGGACTACTATTTGTTGCAATAAAGGTAAGAGTCTTACTTGCAGTACATTGCATTTAAGAATGCATTGCAACTGGATAGAGTTGAATCATCGCATCTCAAAGTGCCAAGTTTCGATGGAAATTAGGTTTACTTTCACGGGGCATTTTCGTGCGCCCTGCCACTTTTGAAGGAAAACTTTCAAAGCAGTTCGATTCTTCACAAATATGTGCTTTCCATACTAATGGCGATCGCTGGACCAAGACATATTTGCTGAGATTTGACCGAAAGTAACGTGAACACTGACGCCATTGTCTCATTTGGGATAAGAAAATTTCAGTTGCGCGTCAAATATACACGGTTGAAGTTCACATTTCAAGAGGAGAAAAGACAAAGAAATGTCCAGACGGTATGAAAATCACACATTAACAATACAGAGACTTTTGATGTCTTAGTCCAGAGAAAATAACACTTGATGGTGGAAAAAACAAGCACTGTTTCGTCGACAAAGAAAAGCACTTTGGTAAACGAAGAAGTATAAACGTCGGGGTTCAGTATTCGCTGTGCCACTTTTACCGGGAATATCTCTAGTCAAACCTTATCTTTGGCTCACAAATTATCACCTGTTGACGGCTTTTCGTGGACCAACGTCGGAGACAAAAGTCCTGTACTCTTAATGACAGAGTTCGGTTTAAACAGAAAAAGCTATAAACCGATTGACATTTTGCAAAATGACTCTTTCGTCCGGATAGAATGTATTCGCGTCAAAGAGAGAACAAACGAAATTCTTCTGTCATGTTTTTCTGTTACTTACCTTAACTCCATTCATTGATAAATTTTAAGCTGTGACATCCTTTGAACGGATTACCAGCTCATTTACCCGCTGACGCGCCATAAGCAAATCCCGTCAACCTGGCAAATTTGTTTTGCATTCACTTCAAGCGCGGGTATCCACGTGAAAAAACCACAGCGGAAAGTTTTAATGCCAGTTCCATTTACTTTAATACGTAACATTATTCAATATTGTGATTTGCACATTCAATCATGACCATACGCATTGCGAATAAGGTAAAATTTTTCCAACTTCGCGCAATCCTTTGACTAGTCTGAGCACACCGCATCATTCTAAAAGGTTTATGGTCACCTCGCCACCAGGAAGACTCGCCACCAGTAAACTCGCCACCAAGGGTCATCTCGCCACCACCAAATCGCCACCAAGGCATCACCATCTCGTATTGCTTTGGTGACTCTAGTCAGAGCTATTATAGCACTCACCGGCATAGTAATAGTGTGGCAGCCGATCTAAGCATGTTTCGTTTCATCCGAGATAAAGGACTTTCCCAAGTAGAAGGAATTGCCGAGGTCTTTCTAGCTTTTGTCCATCTCCTTTCGGTATTTGTACCACAAGTGCATTGATAGCATTGAAAGTGAATGCAATAAAAACTACAACTAGCGACAGCGTCGACATCTTTTCTTCCCGCGTTCTAAGACTGTCTCGAAGGTTTTCAACCAATCACAATGCAAATAAAATTGAATTTGCCATTGATGATGCGCATGCGTGACATTAGTCCCCTTTGTTAATTTTGACTGCACTGCAAGTAAATGTCCCGGGAACAGTAGGCATTCTGCACGATGTTACAAACTGATTACGTCAGTGATTGATCGCTTTCTTTAATCACAAGAGGAAAAGAACCGTTTGATGAAGATTGACCAAAGAGGGGGAAAAGCAAATACCATGGGTTGTGTTGATACTCTATTAATTGACAAAATGGTACTAGAGGAGGCGCACTACCAAAAGAAAGATTTATCCTGCACTTGGGTAGATGTGAAGAAAACCTTCGGATTCAGTGTCCCATCGGTGGGTCATTAAGACACTTGAAATGCATGGAATACACGACGGCCT
>NC_090877.1:30171128-30181128 GCF_036669935.1 Montipora foliosa | reverse complement strand
CGTATGTGGATCAACTAGAGACATTTTTTAACAACACAACAGTTTTAATCCTCCATTCAAGAGGGCGTCCCTTTTCGCTAAGCACATGTTCACTTCCAAATAAGGAAATACCAAATATGGACATACACTACATTACTGTTTTCCACGGTCATCCCTGATGTTCAACGGCAGAACACTCGAGGCTATAGCATGACAAGTGAAGAATTCCATTGAAAAAAAGGCCTGGAAATTTCGCAAATGATTCACATTTTTGCCCGAAATAATTTCATCGAGTTTCCTTGCGTTTTTCTCCTAAGGGGGCTGCGGAAACATGGCTTGTGCTTCGCCATTTCATTTTCAAGATTCATCGAAGGATAAATATCTCATCTCGCGGGGGTCATGTGCAGATTTCTATTGTTTGAAAATTGTGTAGTTGTCAATCAAGCTCACACATACGCTTTATCATGACACAGGCCCTTTAAGGTGGCTGAACACAGTTTTTGATACCTACGTTTCATTTACCTTTTTCTCTAAGAACCTCGATCCTTCGGTCACCAAAAATGGTAGAAGCAAGTTAACAACACGAACTTCGGTTTTTTGATAGTTGAGCTGACGTATATGCCTTTGCCATGGCGACGTGAATGAATATAAACAGGCCTTTTAAAGCGGTTTTGTTTATTTGCAGAAAATCTGCAAATAATTAATAATTTGCATGCAACAAGCTTTTAACGATGCTCACAAGTTAACACTATTTTAATGATAGTTTGACAGAGAGATCTTTAATTATCCCAAATTGAAGGTTCACTGGAATATCAAGAATTTCCTCTGTTAAAGTTCAATATTTTTTTCAATCCACCAGTTACTTATTTCCTAAAGTGTTCACGAAAAATTGCGCAAAGTTTCAGTGCTAGTTCAAGCCTTACGATTTTTGCTCCAAAGCTGCTAACAACACTGCCAAAAAGCAGTGTTCACGGAAACTTGCGTTTTTAGCCTGAAACGAAATGAAAATCTCAATGTGATCATCTGTTTTTGGTTTTTGCTTAAAAACTACTCGAAACACTGCCAAAAAATAGTTTTCACGAAAAGTCGCGTTTTCAGGCGGGCATGAACGTTTTGCAGAAATTTCCAGTGTTACTTAGAGTTTGACCAAACGATAATGTTGATGTGGTGATCTTTATACGGATTTTGCTCCAAAACTGCTGGGAAAACTGCCAAATATCAGTTTTCACGAAATCATGCGTTTTTAAGCTGCAACGAACGTTTTGCACAAATTTCCAATTTTTACCAAATGATACTGTTGGTGTGATTAAAGTTTTAAGGTTTTTGCTCGAAAACTGCTCAGAATACTGCCAAAAAGCAGTTATTCACGAAAAGTTGAGTTTTCAGACTGACACGAACGTTTTACACAAATTTCCAGTGCTAGTTTAATTTTTACCACTTGATACTGTCGGTGTGATTATGTTTTACGATTTTTGCTCCAAAACTGCTAAGCACACTGCCAAAAAGCATTTTTCACGAGAACTTACGTTACCAGACTAAAACGATCGTTTTGAACAAATTTCTGGTGATTTTTACCACATGATAATTTTAATGATGTGATTATCTTTTTACGGTTTTTGCTCTAAAACTTTTTACCTTACTGCGAAAAAGCAGTTTTCACGAAAAATTGCCTTTTCAGACTAAAAAGAACGTTTTGCACAAAGTTTCAGTGTTAGTTCAATATTTACCAAAAATGAGACTGTCAGTGCGATTATGTTTTTATGGTTTTTGCTCGAAAGCTAACCCTAAATGCTTTTTGGCAGTGCTCTGAAAAGTTTTGGAGCAAAAACATTAAAAACATAATCACACCGATAATATCATCTCGTGAAAATTAAACTAGCACTGGAAAATTGTGCAAAAACATTCGTGTAAGCCTGTACACACAACTCTTCGTTGAAACTGATTTGGCAGTATTCTAAGCAGTTTTCGAGCAAAAACCTTCAAACGATAAACACACCGACAGTACAATTTCGTAAAAATTGAACTAACACTGGAAATTTTTGCAAAACGTTCGTTTCAGCCTAAATAACGCAACTTTTTGTAAACGTTGCTCTTTGGCAGTATTGTGAGCAGTTTTCGAGCAAAAACCTTAAAACAATAATCACACCGACAGTAACATTTGTGCAAAACGTTCATTCCAGCCTGAAAACGCAACTCTTTGTCAAAACTGCTTTTTCGCAGTAATGTAAGCAGTTTTTGAGCAAAAACCGTAAAAACATAATTACACCGACCAACACATAATTTTTTAACTTGAGATTTTCTGAAGTACAGAAAATTTGGCAAAAAAGCAATCTACAAAACGTTTCTTTGCCACTTCTAAATTTTCTGGGAAATATTTGCAATACACTTTGTATTGTAAAGTTCTCACGTAAGACAGAAACAATGTAATTTATTTTGTGCTGACCACTTCATCGTTGAATAACTCACTCAAAACAAATGGAGCCTTACAACAAATCTTCTGAGAACTATTCACACATTCTTGAATCAAAACTACTTATAACCTTATAACTTTTTACCATGTCACTGGTAAATCCATGGAAATTTCTATTATGTACAAGGCTGGACCAAAAGCATCTATATTTTTAAAATTTGACCATGCCAATTTGTAAATCCATGGAAAATTCCATGTAAAGGGCTGGAACAAAATTATTTATATTCTTGTAATCTCACCCTGCCAATTGTAAATACATGGAAATTTCCAAGTATAAGACTGGAACAAAACCACTAACATTTTTGTAATTTCACCATGCCATTATTGTAAATGGAACATGGAAAATTGCATGGAAATACATGGAATAAGACTATTGATAATCTTCCAATTTTACCATGCCACTAGTAAGTCCACGAAAATTTCCATGTATAGGGTTGGAACAAAATCATTAATATTCTGGTAATCTCACCATGCCAATTGTAAATCCATGGAAATTTCCATGTATAAGACTGGAACAAAAGCTCTTATATACTTGTAATTTCACCATGCCATTAATTATTGTAAATGGAACATGCAAAAATTCCATGGAAATTTCTATGTATAAGGCTGAAACAAAACCATTTACATTCTTGTACTTTTACCACACCAATTGTAAATCCATGGAAAATTCCATGTATAAGACTGGAACAAAAGCACTTATATTCTTGTAATTTCACCATGCCATTATTGTAAATAGAACATGGAAAATTACATGGAAATTTCCATGTATAAGGCTGGAACAAACTCATTTATATTCCTGTCATTTTACCACGCCAATTGTAAATCCATGGAAATTTCCATGTACAAGGCTGGATCAAAACTACTTATTATTTCTGTAATTTTATCAAATCACTGGTTAATCCACAGAAACTTCCATGTACAAGGCTGGAACAAAGCTATTTATATTCTTGTTATTTTACCATGCCAATTGTAAATCCAAGGACATTTCCGGGTACAAGGTTGGATTAAACCTCCTTATAACCTTGAAATCTTACTACAGGTATATCACTAGTAAATGCATGGAAATTTCCATGCATTTTCCATTTCTAAAATAAAACTATTGATAATCTTGCAATTTTACCATGCCACTGGTAAATCCATGGAAATTTCCACGTACATGGCCGCGTCAAAACTACTTACTATAATGTTATCTTTAATTTTACCAAGTTCATGGAATTTCCATGTACAAGGCTAGACCAAAACTTGTAATCTTTTAGTTTTATGACGTCACTGGTAAATCCTAGTAAATTCTCATTTACAGAACTACGGTAGATAAAAAAGCTACTCGTTATCTTATAATTTTGCCATGCCACTTGCAAATCCTTGGAAATTTTCATGTACAAGGCTTGATGAAAACACTTACAGTCTTGTAATTTTATCATGCCACTGGTAAATCCATGGAAACTTCCATTTCCAAAATCATTATATTCTTCTAATCTCACCATGGAAATTTCCGTGTATAAGACTGGAACAAAAGCACTTATATTGTTATAATTTTGTAATAAAAGGTGTCAATGGAAAAAACATAAGACATTTGTAATATATAATGTCATGTTATATTAATTTTATTACAATTACCTCCCGCACTGCAGCAACTTGATTTCTAATCATCCCTATCATCATTCTCTATATGAGCACCCTCAGGTCTTTGCCCAAAAAAACCAAGACCATTTTCACCAAACTCTGGTAGCCACTCAAATAGTATTGGATGTTTTGAGGGTCACTTAAAAATAACAGTGACTACATGTAGAACTTTAATGATATTAATAACTTAAAATTCTCCTTTTATTTATTGCAAAAAAAGCTAATCATTTTTAAAATTAATACTGAAAAGGTATGATTTAGTCCATGGCAAGGATGAAGGCTGGCCAACACTTTTGCAGTTACATTTGTATTGCACATCAAAGAAATTATTCCTCGACTTTTCCGCGAAGTCCAACTATAAATTATCTGTTCTTGCAAAGACTACCATTATCTTCAAACAGGCAAGAACAAAAGTCGCACCGGATCTACTTGGATCGCTTACCTCGGATCGACGTAACAAAAACGAGAAGACCTAGCCCTAATATTTAAGCTAACCTTAATGAAATCGGCGCAAACGTCGAACAGTTTTGGCTTGATACAAAACCGTTTTTCGCTCGATCCGAGGTGATGAACGATCCGTATTGATCCGGTCCCAATTTTGAACCTGCCCTCGTCAAACATTATGAAAACCGCTTTGTCTTTCAATTAAGGGAAGTTACAATGAGTTGAACTGTTACCTTCAAGTTTCCAAGCTTTAGTCGTCATGATTCGTCTTCACTTAGAAGTTTCCTACTGTTGCTCTATCGAACCACTGTGCGCGAGCCAGGGTAGTTCTTCGCCCAGTGAAGAATCTGGTGATTTGTGTTCAGACGCTTTTGATTTCTCTTTCCCATAGCAAGAGTGCTTGTAAAACGTCGGCTCACATTCAAAAATTAACATTTCATCAGTGACTGATTCTATGCTGATAGTCTCTCCACTTTCAGAAAATTCGTCATACAATGATACAGATATCAAGAGCTCTTCAGCAACACTTGAGATGAACGATGGCGAAAAAGTCTCTTCTGCAACTGAGGAATCATCCATCGCTCGCTCTTCTTTGTTCGTTTCGAAAGAACAACGAAGTTTGAAAAAATAACCGTCGGAAGTGTCAGATTTCAGATGTCAATTGTTCATGCAACACTTTGCAAAACAGTGACCAATGAGAGTTATGGGATTTTGATGTCATTCATTGGATACACGTATCAACGTATCCCATAATTAGTCCTGCTTTCGACATTAGGCTGTTTTAGGAACAGGACGTGAACAGGACTCGGACGTCAGTCACAATATGAAAGACTGGAACCGATTATATTTCCCGCGTCTTATTCGGCGTCGAGTTTAGGACGTGAAATCCATCAGTTTGATGTCCTGACCAGAACGTGAAGAGAAATCATGGCAAATTCAGGAAAAAAGTAAGTAAAGGTTAAAACCTAAGTGCGTGAAAACTAGCTTTAACAAAAAATGATTTGTTATTCTATGATTAACATCTAAAAGCAAATGTAAAGGCAACAAAATTCGAAGGTTCACAACGGAGGAACTGATCTTTAACATGATGCTGTGGCATTAGTCTTGTGTTTTTGTTTACACATTTTTTTTGTTAAATTTAGGCTCACAATGAAGTGGACTGAGAAAAAAGACGTGATGATGATGAAGGAGATTGCGACTCAAGGAGTATTTCAATACAAATTTGGTAGTCGAGAGAGAGCAAACGTGTGGAATGTCGTGGCCCAAAACTTAAAATGTCACACTGATTTGTTTGATGGCTTGACTGAAAGGGGAGCAAGGGATAGGTAAACTTTAATTTCAAGGCGTTTCAAAGCAAAAATTTAGGAGGAATTGAAAAGCAGTGGCATTGATGGGGAGCCACAGACCGAGAATAAAATTTTACTCAAACAACTTGTCCATTTAAGCGATGAGGCGGAAAAAAGAGCAGAAATGGATGCAAACAATATCAAGGATAAGCCTAACCTAGAGAAGCAGAAGGCACTGGACATCAGGAAAAGGGCTATGGAAAAAATGGGGGAAACAAGAAAAAGATCTGCTGAAAATGAGGAAGAGGAAGAAGAGGAATAATAAAGGAACAGAAAAAGAGAAGGAGAGGATCAGAGACCATGTTGTGGCTTGAAAAGAAGGCAGAGAGAGATGCTAAGTTCAGAGAATTACAGCTTGAAGAGCAAAGAAAAGATGAGAGATGCAGCGAGAAGAAAGAAAAGAGCAGCTGGACCTCCAACAGAAGCAGTTGCAGATGCAGCTTGAAAATCAACGACAGCAAACTATGCTGATGCAGCAAATGATAAGCATGATGCAACAACAGCAACAACAAATGCAGATCGTGCTTTCCAAGCTGCACGACAATAAAAAAGATTTATGTTGACTTTGAAAACATGAGCTCCATTTGTTGTTGCTGTTGTTGTTCAGTGCTTAAAGCTGTAAAACAATAAAAAAGATTCATGTTGACCTTAGGTACTGACAGTTTAAAAGGCCCACAAAATATAAATTAATCCATTTGTTTTTACTGGGTTGCCAAACCCAGTCGGAATCTGCGTTGCGTTTCGTCGTTTTTTTATTTTTTTGCGTGTCGGTAAAAGTCTTGCCTGTCACTCCCCCTGCTTAGTGGTGTCTTTGTGCATAGAGTCTTCTGTGCGTATTTTGTTAGGTACGAGCGGGCTGGTGTAATGCGTAGATTTCCCTGGTGCACACGCGAGGACATTTAATTATTGACCTGGAATGGCGTCGAAAGTCATTGTAACGCGAATGGCGTTTTAATGCATCTTTAAACAAAATATACCCTCTTTGAGCTCAAGAATGGAACGTCAATTGGATAAGCAACTTGGGGCTGAAAAATAAATATCTGGAATCTTTAAAGCAACGAGTAATGGTCTCCCACAACAATTTCATTTTCCGCCGTTGGATATCAAGTAAGCTTTGTTTCTAATATTTTACTAACTTGGTATTATATACAACAGTGAAGTCAAATGGCAATTCTTTTATGGATTTAACAAACATTGGAGGAATCGAACGCATTGAATGCATCACTGTTTACTGAAGTCGCATCCAAGTTGTCTGGCAAGTTACATTCATTTTATGACTCATTTCTGCAAATGTAAAAAAAAAATTGTAAATTTGTCAGTGAAAAATTATTTGAATGAAAGCTTATTGTCTCTTTTGTGCTTTATTATTTACGGTCAACATCAAAAAGTGAATGATCAGTACATCATCAGTAAAACTCTTCTTTGACCTTGAACTGACAAAGTTGTGGCAAAGTTATGGCTTCTAATTTTAGCATGATTCCTATTACCTGGCTATTGACAGTTGACTCTGAAATGGCTTTTTTTTTTCCCTTTTCAATTCGCTCGCTGAGGTTGTGCTTAATGCTTGTTTTCTTTTAAAACTCATTCGGTTCAAGAAAAAATTATTGCCAAACTGGTGAATTGCAAAGTAAATTTCACTGGAAAAACCGATGCCGCACTCATCGCTTCGTAATTCATGCGATATCGGTTTTTAGAGTAAAATTTACCGTGGAAGTCATTAGTTAGGCAATGAATTTTTCTATAGAAGGAAGCAAAGAAAATGATTTAATTATTAAAGCAGCAACCAGAAACATCAAAATGCGGACAATTCGAAACCTTTTACTTCCACAAACCGTACAGGCAGTAAGAATAAATAACCAGGGAGTTCCGCTTTTAGGCTTGGCTAAATCTATATATTATATATAGTGTATCATTGTAAAGTTTGTAAAGTATTATGCAATTCAGCCTTTTGGCTGCGAAGTAATATTTGTATTAAACTATCTATCTATCTATCTCTCTATCTTTTCTGTTTAATGTTTTTTTCTATGATCAATGTGATGGAGTTGCTATGGGTACTCCCTCAGCACCTATTGTCGCAAATTTATTTATGGGGTATCATGAAGAGCAATGGATAGATAGTTACAAAGATTCTCAGCTGCTCTATTATCGCAGATACGTTGATGACACTTTCTGTCTATTTCACAATGAGCAGAGCGCAATGAAGTTTTTAAGTAATCTCAACTCTAGACATCCTAACATTAGGGTTACTTTTGAAACTCAACTCAATGGGAAACTCCCCTTCCTGGATGTTCTGGTGGATAACTCTAGGGCTTCTGGTATCACTTCAATATATCACAAAAGCACTTACACTGGGCCTCTTACAAATTTCCTTAGTTTTACTTGCTTCAGGTATAACGTTGGTCTGATTTACACATTGATTGACAGAATTTCTAAAATCAAGAACATCACCACTGGACGGGAAAAGATCTTCAACAACTATCTATAACTCTTCAACGCAACTCCTTTCCTAGTCATTGAGGGGTATAAAAACTGCTTTTCTTTCAGACCAACTCAAAACAACACTTCTACTACTGGGGAAAACACGGCAGGTATTCGATACTTCAAACTGCCATTTGTGGGTGATTTCTCTACCGTCACACGCAAAAAGCTAAAACACTTGTTGGACGTTTATTGCAAAGATATAGACATCACAATTGTTTTTTCTTCTTTCAAAATCAAGAATTTTTTCAGTTTCAAAGATCCTATTCCAGATGCATTAAAATCTATGGTTTTGTATCAATTTACTTGTGCGGGATGTAACTCCTGTTACATTGGCGAGACGTCCCGCCACTTTGCAACCAGGGTAAAAGAGCATCTCTTGACCGACAAAAATTCTTATGTATTCAAACACCTGAACGGTTCACCTAGTTGTAACCGCAAGTGTTCGGTTAATTGTTTCAAGATAGTGAGTAGATTCAGCCAAAACTAGACATTGTCTTGAGCTCAAAGAAGCGATCTACATCAGCCGCTTAAATTTAATTTAATCAAGGTTCAGATTTACAATTTAAAAAATTTGACAATCAAATCAATCAACTGCTCAATCTGAGGTAGACTTAAAACAGAGTACCAGACACCTTAAAAATAAGCCATCTATTATTACATCATAAATAAATATATAGAATTAATCAAGTAATAAAATTATCTTAAGAGTTACCATAAATGGACCAATGATTGGATAAAATACAATGTAAAGTTTAAAAAAATCTACATTAAACTTATCATAATAAAAAGCTATCAATTTTTTACGGAAGATTGACAAGGTATTTGATTCTCTTATACTAAGAGGTAAATCGTTCCACAGACGACAGATCCGAACAAAAAACGAATTGTTAAAGACGTCAGTCCTGCTGAAAGGGACATCCAGCGTTAAATGATCAACATTTCTAACCGGTTTAGTACAAGAGCGAAAAGATACATAGTCGAAAATGTTTAATTTATATATATTCTTAAGACACTTAAAAAAGGTACTTCAAAGGTAATAAATTTAACTTACTAAGGCGCTCATTCTCAGAATAATCCCTTCCAAGAATAAATCTTGCGGCCCTGCGTTGTACTTGTTCTAAATTGTTGATGTTTCGTTTGGAATGAGGTGACCATACCACGCTAGCATATTCAAGGCAAGAGCTAACCCAAGTAATATAAAGTAATTTCTTTGTACTAATATCATTGATATCCTTGCATGTTCGGTAAAGAACGTTAAGCATTTTTTGAGATTTCGAGGAAATAACATCACCGTGATTATTCCAGCTTAAATTGTGTCTAACCAAAATCCCCAGGTCTTTCTCAACATCAACACGGTCTAGCTTAATCCCACCAGGGTAATAGTCCCTATCATCAATTGATCTTATACGAGCCACCCTTCAAACCTTACACTTCTTGGCATTAAACTCCATACCCCAGATACAACACTACTGGAATAACTTATTCAAGTCATCCTGCAATTTTTCGCCGTCATCGCGTCCAAGAATTAACGGAAAACACTTTGGGTCATCAGCAAACAGGGGTAACAATGTTTCCTTTGAAATTGCATTGGGCATATCATTGATAAAAAGCAAGAACAGTAAAGGCCCCAAAATTGACCCTTGCAGGACTCCAGATG
>NC_090877.1:30156128-30163628 GCF_036669935.1 Montipora foliosa | reverse complement strand
GATATTTATATTTATATAAATGACTGTCGCTCATTGATATGCAAGTCTAAATAACAATGTTTTGAGTTCTTTTTTAAACTTTTGTATGCTAGTTATTTGTCTAATATTGTCAGGTAAACTGTTCCACAGTATGGTCCAGATTTGAAGAAAGCCCTGTCTCCAAACGTTTTGCATTTATCTTTTGGAACCAACAGGTGATCTTTGTTTCTGAGGAGGTTATGTCCTTCCGGTTTCACTCTTATCAGAGTTTCCAAATATGAGGGTGCTAGACCATGTACAATTTTGAAAACTGGCAGGGTGATCTTAAAGATAACTCGATATTTTATCGGTAGCCAGTGAACGTCTTTAAACACTCGTGTTATGTGACAATATTTCGGTAAACGGCATATCAACTGAGCAGCTGCATTGAGAACCCTCTGTAGACGTTGTTGTTGGTATTGTGAGACATCATGCAGTAAGGTATTACAGTAATCTAAATGGCAGGTCACGAGTGCATGCACCAGGGTCTTACAGGCCTCATCCGTCAAGCATTTTCTTATTTGTCGTAGGTTATAGAGACTGTAGAACATTTTGCTACATATTTTCCCAATGCGATCTCTCATTGTCATGTGCTGGTCGAACCATACAACAAGATTTCGTACACATGTTACGGGTTTAATCATAGCATCACCAACTGTGACACTGTCCACAGAACCGATGATCATAAATTCGGTTTTCGAGTCGCTGATGAATAGTCAGTTTTATCACACAGGTGTGTGATTAAAAAACATGTTTTTTTTATTGAATCTCGAAGTTTGACAAGTGTTCTTTAAAGAAACGAAACTTGGGTAGAGGGTTACGTCGTCCTGGCGGGTCGTAACGGGGTAGAGGGTTTCTGACTGGCTAGGAATCTCTGAGTTCGTTCTTGATGGATGTAACAGGTATCATGTCGCATTAGTCTTTGACTACGTATCCATTGGACAAAGTGGTAGCACTCCACTTGAGGGCAATGATGGAGTAACAGGTCATGGTGTTGACCGCAAGACCCTACAGAAGGCAAACATAGCAGCTCCTCGAACTTGGGACGTCCCAACGTTTCGAGATCGAGGTTGGGGATTTCCAGGTCGTCAACCAGATTCCCTCGGTGCCATTCTTGTAGGCTACTAGAGAACGGTCGGGGGTCTTGTGAAATGGCGCACGTCCGCCAACAGTTCACTGGCTACATGATAAGATTGTCGTGGGTAGTACGGGAGGCCGTGGACGTACTTCTAACAGTAGTAGGCCATGCGTCGGTCCTTGGCGGACAGGTCGGGACAGTGCACACACGGCTTGTAGCGAATGGACCCGTGATGTTGTCCCGTGTGATCGCACCATCCGAGCTGACGTCCGCTGAAAAAACCTTCGAGATCAATGACAATGCACACATTATTCGAAAGGGTGGGTCTTTGTCTTGGCGTACTCATGTTCTGACCACCAACTGGTATCTGGGAAGTGGTTGGGATCGTCGACCCAGTCGAAGAGGTAGCGGCATTCATTGCAATTGGTTTGCGTCTAAGGCGTGCAAAGGTAGTTGGTTCTTGTCGCAACAGCAACACTCGCACAAGAGTCGGTCCAAGAAAGCGTCCAAGTGTCGACAAAACCTATTAGATGCTCGTTGTCGTTGGTCTGCATACCGATCGTATGAGACATGGTTTGGTGTGGTCTTTATGCGAGATGGGGCTTTTATAAGGATTTTGGTAGTGACCTTTGACGCCATCTCAAGAGGAACCAATCAACGAACGGGACACGCCACAGGTGTGACGATCACTTGCGGCAAGTATTATAAAATTCTTGTCAGTTGCAAGAACGAGTACGTCGTGGCAGTACGGAATCGTGTCTTCCGGTAGTTATCCTGGACTAAAGAAACCTGCTAATCGAAGAGGAAAGGTGAAGTCGTGTGTGAGGCAGCCAGAAAGCGGCTGAGGAATGAAAGGAAAAGAAGAAGAAGAAAGAGGAGGTACCGGTGATGAGCGAAATGCCCTCTTATGAGGAGATGGTGGTAGCAGTAGAGCAGATTCCACCACCACCACTACCGCTTCAAGGACCCCTGAAGTTGGCAGAGGGGATCGTCCATGAACAGGGTGTGGGTGTACCGTTGGAACCTATGACGTCGCCGGCACCCTGGGCCAGTACCACCGAACCAGTGCCACCACCGCCGGTACTGTCACCATCGTTGTCGTCGTCACGATCCTCACCCCCTCTCATCCAACCGGGTGATGTTCTGTGTCCTTTCCACGAAAAACCCCTTTGACCGGAGGCCTGTCTAAGAATGGGGTACCATACATGTATTGTCGTGACTTTGACAAGATCTGTCCGTTTTGGGTGATGGGTGCCGACAGGTTTCAGACGTGGCCGGACGATATGACGGCTCAACTTCATCCAGATATCAAGCAAGGACCCTGGACTTGTTTCCACGGAGAGAAATTTAAAGTTTCACGAACGGTGAATCCCGAGTCGCCCAATGTATGTCGTTTCTTCCTAAGGTGCCACCAAGAAGAATCGCGCAAGTTCTTCCAATGGTTGGACAGCGAGTGGTCGAATCGTATCATCCAACACCGGCTAGGAAAAGCCAGGCGACGAGGGTACCCTGACGAAGTGGAGCAGTTCAACAAGTTCAAGCGCGGTCAACAGAGAATCAAGAACGAGCTGGAGCGGATGGAGAAGGAGATGGAGACGAAAGTGATTCCTCCTGTGCCTCCTATACCCGATGACAGGTTGAAAAAGGAACTGGAGAAGTTTTACCGAAGGCAGCGATTCTTTGACCACACCAAAAGAATGAAGGAGCTAGACAAACGGGAAGAGCAGTGGTGCCGACAGTTAGAACAGTCCCGTCCCATTACTCCCGGACTGTTAAGGGCATGTTTTGTTGATTTCTTGGTTTGATTCGTATGGATTCTGGAAAGTAGTAGAAAAAGTATAAATAAAATTGTAGGGTGAAACGAAATGTAATAGTGTCACAATGTCTTGTGCCGAGTAGGGTCGTCATGTATTGAGGGTGGGTCTAGAACGATTAGCTCATCTCCCTTATCGCGAAAACGGACGAGAGCTGCATTGATCGGTCTTGACGTGGTTGTGTCTGGAACTCGTGAAAGTTCTCAGAGGAGACGATCAATGGGATGGGTTTCCAACCAAGGAACCCGATCGATGCCATAGCCGAGCTCGCCGCTCTGAAGCAAGAGGGTGACTATAAATGGTCTCATTTTGTAGTGTATCTGGCATGGTTGACGTCAACCGTTGGACCCGAGAGACAGCACTATACGTGGCAGACCCTCAAAAAATGATACCTCAAGGACATTTCTAGTATTCTCGAGTTGACGGTTCGTCTCCTGCTCACCAAGCCATGCCGAAACACCTGCTAGGCGGTGTGGCCAGATATGCCAAGGCACAAGGACTTACATTGGACGAGACCCGAAAGGAATTGCAAGGGGAATTGGCCAATACGCTTCGCCGACCGGTACGACGATGGTTCAAGACGTCACCTGTTTTGGTGTTTTACAAGGACAATCAATGGCAAGCCGACCTGGTAGACATGCAGGCTCTCAAGAAATGGAATGGTGGGAACCAAGTACGTGTGGGCCGTGCCCATCAAGAACAAGACGGGGGTCGCCGTGACGGAGGCCTTTGAAAAAGTGTTACGACAAGGAGGACGAAAACCGTTGCGTTTACAGACCGATTCCGGTAAAGAGTTTTACAATGCACCATTCAGACGTATGTTGGAAAAAGAAGGCATTCATCATTTCTCGACCCACGTGGATCCCAAGGCGTCCGTGGTCGAACGTTTTAATCGCACGTTGAACCAACGCATGTATCTCAGTGTACTGCCCCAAGTACTCGATGGATGCAATAGGAGTTTTCATCGGAGTATCAGCATGGCACCACGCTACATGACCGACCAGAATGAAGGGAGCGTGTGGACCAAGTTGTACGGCAAACGATTGAAGTCTTTTCCTCGTCCTAAACTCAAGGTGGGCGATTGGGTACGACTCAGTAAGAAACAGTAACAAAGGATATTTACCGGGGTGGACAGAAGAAGTGTTTATGGTCCAACGTGTGGTGCCTGGACCAGTCGTCACGTACAAGCTCAAAGAATGGGACGGGACACCTTTAAAAGGCAGTTTCTACAAAGAGGACGTTCAGAAAGTCACTGTACCCGGCGAAGCCTTGTTACGTGTGGAAAAGATTTTACCATGACGCGGACAAGCCGTGAAAGTCTGTTGGATGGGTTGGCCCAGTAAATACGATAGTTGGGTGCCTCATTCGGCTTTGAAATACGGGCGGATAACTGTCCATGTACTTGTTCGTAGCTAGGAATGACAAGACACGGGGAGGTTGTGGCGTGTTGAGATTGACGGATATCAGTCCTTCATCGACGGGGGTGGAGTTTGTGAAAAAGATCATTGACACGTTGGAACAGAAGTTTCAAGACTCTATGAAGGCAGACGAGACGCCTTACACAGACGTCACGGTGAACGGCAAGACGGTGAAGAGAAAGCTGGGCGTGATGTTCAAGTGGGACGGGGACGATCTGATGATCGATAATGCATATCATATACATGTCCAATCAGCCCGGTGGAGGCTCTGAATATGGGCTGGTTGACGTATCATCCAACATCCTATAATCATCCTTCCTACTTAAGTCGAGGTCCTGATATGCTCATGGAATTCATCAATAAAACAGGACCCAAGGCAGACTACACCAAGGAGACATTTGTCGATGGGATGGACTGCAGCGTAACAGGGCGCCCATCAACGAAGCGTTTGAGAAGGCCAAAAAAGCTAATGTGTCGCAGATGATTGAACGTCCATTGTTCGTCTATGTGAATCTGGTGGAGAGTCAATGGTTGGAGGATTCGTACGACGAACTGCTTTGGACGGTACCCTATAAAAGCGGAGAGGCATGGAGGGAACCCCGTCATGTGCAATACCATCATCTTTGTGTAGCTAGGATCGAAACGGTGCATGTACCTGTGAAGGAGGTGGACGGACGTCCCGTCTCTTTTACCCAGAACCAAACAACGATGATCTGCCTTTATTTTTGTCGTCGTCATGTACTGTATCATTGTGCTCAGTTCCCTGATAACACCACCAGGGCCTTCAAGGTGCGGCTTCCCACTATGATTCAGTTCGATGGAGATTGGGATGTCGGTCTGGTATCTATTTCCATGCCCGATCGAGGTCTGGACCTGAATGAGTTGTTTACAAAAGACAGTAACGATGTGGTGAGGGTTAAGTATCATGTCAAGAATGCTAAGTCCGGTCCATACACACTCCAAAATGAAGGAGCGATTGTGGATGGCATTGGGTTCATGAAAGCCTTGATCGACAAGATCAATTGGCAGATCACATCAACACTAGAATTGACCAGAGGACGTCTTTCGATTGAGGACTCCGCGAGCATCCTATTGAGTCTGGTCGTGGACTGGAGATTCACGAAACTGAACAAAGCCTTCCAGGCCACCGTCAATCATAGTCAGGAATGTTGTTGGTCTACTCGGATGTGGTGGATAGTAACATGGTAGGAGACTCTGAACATCCTCTGGTGTGAGAAGTCCATTATAATGGAAACGGTGGGGGTAGCGTGTACTTTGAGCCGGTGCACATTCAACGGATGGCCATGCGACGTCCTTATTTGGACGTGATCGAAGTCAGTGTGGGCGAGAGTACCGGACAACTGGTCTCTTTTGGACAAGCAGGTAGGACCATCGTGACGTTTCAATTCCGGAGAAGACAGCAAGTATAAAAAAGCAGGAACACCGGGAACAAATCATCATCATTGTCACCATGCGTGAGGGTAGTCTGACACGGTATCCTCCCCGGTACCTTCGTGGTCAACAGGGGTCTGGCGTCACGGAAGACATGATCAAGATTGCATCGCCCATGTTGTTGAATGCTTTGCAATCGAGACTTCACGTGGCCGCCGGTGGCAAGTCATTAGGCGTGGCAGGACAGGTTGCGGGACAATCCTAGAAACGAAAAGCTGGATCGATTGTGAAAGCGGGCATCAAAGCCGGAGGACGACATGCCTATAAAAAAGCATAACAGAGTGGCTTCCGTCTCTGGAACAGGAATCTCAGACCGATGGTCGTGGATTCGTGGTTACAACGACAACATGCCTATAGTCGACATCACTCGGCCGCCGCTGTTAAGAAAGGGACGGGTCCTCCATTTCAGTACAGTGGTTGGCTGGGTACGAACGTATCAGGACCTTGGCTCAGTCTATTGGGACGACGACGACCACCACAACGTAGAAGAAGAAGACGAAAAAAGATAAGTCTGGATCTGTTTACCGTGCCTTCGACGAACGTGACCATAGAGGCTTACCGAATGGTTCCCTACAGTCAAGCCATGATGTGTATTGTTCCCACTTTCTCTACGATCCCTGGTTTGGACAAATTTGTCAATTTGGGGCGCAGTTACTTGGGAATCGAATTGAAATTGAATTCGGCTGCAACCATTGGCATCGTGACCGATGTCAACACTGCATCGGATGCCAACAACACCAAGTATGTGTACGCGACCAACAATCTCGCCCATGGGCTCTTCAAGCAGATTAACCTACGACTGGGTGGTGTCTTGATGAGCGAACAGACCAATACGTACATGTACAAGTCGTTCTTGGAAATATTGCTGAACTACGATCGAACTACTGAAGGGTCGACTCTGTTGGCACCTCAAGGTTGGGTAAACTATTTGAACGTGACCAAGCAGTTGGCAGCGGCTGGAGGCGACGACAACATCTCCACGACGCCGGGATGGCGACACAACGAAACCAAAACGCTGAAAAAAGACACAGCTGTGTTCTACTATAATAACAAAGCCACGATGATCGTGTACCCCCATTTGGCTGCCATGCGAACTGGACGTCTGCTGGTGCCTCGTGTGGAGATCATCCTGGAACTGTTTTGCAACAAGCCCGAGTTCTTTCCTTTTGGCACCAAGACCCGTAGTGCAGGCGTCAAGAACAAGGTCACGCTGGGTAAAGATGACATGAAGGTTTCATCTCTGTCGTTTGAATTTCAATTCGAGTGTCTTCAATGATCTGAAGATCAAGATGGATGTGACAAACCGGTGGGCCAGCTACCCCATCGTCCGAAGTCAAATCTGAACCTTTTCGTTCGATGGAAAAACAACGGCATGGATGGAAGATAATGTGTTCCTGGCCCATGTCCTCGACCGTTTAGTCGTCGGTCTGCTGGACAGTAAAGCGTTTAATGGTGATCTGGAGTATTACCCGTACACCCGACTGTTCAGTTGTGTGACGCATGCAGACGGTCTGACCCAAGTGTGGAAGTGCGAATGAGTACCCCATCCAGTGATGGATCCCTGTTTGATGAGTTTCAATTCGAATGCAGTCCGACAGACTATCATCGGGAGTTGGCCAGGTATTGTGCGCAACGTCGACGACATGGAGGACGCTTCTTGGAATTGAGTGAACGTTTGAGCATGGGCGACCAGATTCCTATGGGTACAGGACCCGCTGGT
>NC_090877.1:30143628-30151128 GCF_036669935.1 Montipora foliosa | reverse complement strand
TTAGCTAAGTTCAGATTACCAATCTGTTTTGTTGACATCATTTAAATCCACCTGTTGGAAGATACTGTGACATCGCCCAACCATATAAATTATTTGCATCCAGATACATGATATACTTTGAAGGCGCCTTTTCATTGTATGTTTTCATGTATTTGTTGTTTGCTTGCCCACATCGGTTGACTTTGTAAGATATACCTCCTCGTATTCCTTTTTCAACAAATTGAAAAATGTCAATGTCAGTCATTAGCTATCATTTTATGTTGGTCATTTTTAACATACCATCCCAAGATAATCCGGGAGATGTAAAATAATGGCATGGATCTAGCTTGTAATATTGCAGACAGGTTTTTCTAAAGTCTTCAAACACATCAGTCAAAAACAGGATGTCAGATTTGAGATATAAGTCATGATATTCACCCATCGATTTTAAGCTGAAAGTATTTCATACATTTTGAGCATGCTGGTAAGCCTCATCTGTTATATTCTCATCATTTAAAAGGCCGTAAAAATCTTCTTTGTTTGGTAATTCAGTTTTATCAAACTTTTCAAAGCTCTCCCTGAACTCATAAGGATATACCCCTTTTTGTTTCATAAGCTGAAACTGTTCATTTTGGAATGCTTCTTTTGTGTATTTAAATGCTTCATTAGGCAGATTTTCGACTAGTTAATCGAGACTTAAACTCATAAATTGAAAACTGTCAAAGAAGGTTAGATGATTACCAAGCATAAAAGCCATACACTTTTCCATATTATTAGGGATTACATTTGACACGTTCTCCTTTTTTATTTGTGTTAGTATGATTTTTAGCTATTTGACCAATCTGCTGCTTAATGAAATGGCTATCATATCTCAGATTTTTTTGTGAATTACCACTGGTATTTTATTCGTCAGTTGGAAATTAAGATTACAATCTTGATGCGACCTACTTCTGTATTTTCCAGTGATCTGACAATGATCTCTAACCAAAATGTCTTTGTCAATATATATTTTATTACAAATGTGGCATGAATCAGCTTTTTGAAACTTTTTCTCATCTTCTTTTGTCATTTTCAATGGCTTGTTGAATTTGCTTTTAATGACCTTTTTACAATATTTAACTCTTCAAACATCTTTTCCATAAATTTGTATGCAGCATCAGGTCCTCTGTATATTTGAATAGGTTTTGCATATTTATCATCATAACAGCAAACAACTTTAGAACCATAACCACAATCAATATGCTTTTGATAAGCTTCAGCATATGATTTATCACCGCTGGGTTTGCAACCCTGTACTTTTTTTGTGATAGCTTCAAAATCTGAATAAATAACAAAAGGCGCTTGCAGCTGTTTATGAAAATTATTGAACTTTACTGTTGAACCTTTTTCAGGCATTTTAAACGGTTGTGTGCCATTAATCTGGATACAGATCTCTTTGTGATTAGTTAGAACGTGTTCAGAACTAAAGCATTGTGAACAATACACACAAAAATGCTTTCTTTCTTTATGCTTTGTCTGATTCTACATAAATTTGTTAGAATCTTTAATCAGTGCACAATGTTTATTTTAATTTTCAGACATTAACAATAAATGAACATGATTTGCATATTTTTCTTTTGATACATAGATAGGATATGGTTGCTTTTCTTCATAACCAAATACATTGATGTTGATTTTGTTTTGTCTTTCTATTTTGTTTCGCCTTTCTATTTTTTTGATCTGTTTAATACTTACAGGAAATTTAGTTCCAGGATAATCCAAATTTTCAATATATTCCTTGTCTGGTTTTTTATCCTTTGTGGGTCTTTATTTGAGGATTAAGATGACGAATTTGGCACCATCTGAAGCACTCAGTATCATTGTTTATCAATCCTTTTGCCCTGTTTTGAAGCTCTTGTCGTAGTTTAATATAGGATGAACCTTTTATTGGTTGATATTTAACAACGTTGAGGTAATGATTATCAGCTGATTTAATTGTCCATCCAGATCTCTCTGATACCCATTGAGCTACCTTATTTAATGTTTGTTGTTGTGATAATTTCAACTTTTCTGGTATTTCTCTTTGATTTGTTATTGTTTGAGCTGGACTGTTGAAATATGCTGTCTTTACTATTAGTTGGTCATTTTCACCAGGCTTTTCAAATGTAACCTTCAAGGTTTCAACAAATTTTAGTCCTTTCATTGAGGCTAGAATGTCATCAATATGTGTTTCAACAGCCTTTCTTGTGTTTTGTAATTGAAGTAATGGGTCTTTCTCGTTTTTGATACTTATTTCATGTGACAATGTGTAACCTTAGCTTTGTTAACTTGTTTAATTTGAGTCTTTTGTTTTGTTACATATTTTCTTAAGATGTTGTCGTGTGTTTTTCTGATTTTGTATTTAGCTAAAGCAATTTCAGAAATTTTGTCATATCGTTCAATGTAAGCAATAACTTTGTGACGTGTTTTTAACCTGAATAGGTCTAACCATGAAAAACCGAGAATTTTGGCTTTTGTCAGATATTTATCTGATAACTCTTTTGTACTTAATTTGACTTTGCCAGTTTTTAGTTCAGCAAATTTTGTTCTTCGTTTTTTTTAGTTAATCCACTAAGTTTTTTCATTAATTCATTAATGTCATCTATTACTTTTTGCTTTGTAGTTTTTCTGAGTAATTGTTCATTTATCTTTGCCTGAATGCAGCGAAGCGTAATGAAACAAAAGATAAATGGTTTCTTGAATTCCCAAGCACGGGTGCATTTGTTGGCAGTGTGTTTTAAGTGCCGGCATGAGGTTATGACAGGAAAGTGTGATATGTAAAGTAGCAAGTATATATTCGCTGAACAGTGTTGTATTATTAGCCGTCTAAGTGTGTTTTGTAGTTTTGGACGTTTCGTGACTTGTTGTATACATGTTGGACGCACCTACGGACATTCTACGTTTTATCACATGATGTACTGAGTTAGAATCTCGTGCTGGGTAGCCATGTTGGCTTTTTACATTAAAGTCAAGAGTTTGTTCTTTCCATCTTAGTTTCTCTTGCATCGTTTATCGACGAAACTACAACATGGTGACCCCGGCGTCTGAATCACACTTCTGAGATACTTCAAAGCATTTACAAAGCAATGGAAGGGCCATCAGCATCATTTTGATTTTGTCCTCGATCGGGCAATCTTCAGTCTGTCTTCAACGTTCGAGGGAACTCTCTGCAAGACTCCTCCGGAAAGGACAAAAGGTACATCATACAATATACTCCAGGCAAGTGGTCGTTGACAAATTTGCCAAGTGACTTTTCCGTATAGTATCAAAGTAAAGTTGTCAGCTCAGTGACTCTTCAAAATGGCTGAAAACCACTATATGCCCCAAACAAAGGTCGATTGGACCTCCAACACCGCGTCTTCACAGTTTAAGTTGTGGAGGAAGGAAGTTGAAAGAATAATAGGCCGTCCTCTAGCATCAAGATCAGATCGAGTAAAAATAAATCATATATTCATCTGGGCTGGTGCTCATGCTGAATCTCTCATCGAGGCAAGCCTCAATGAAGATCCCGAGCTAAGTATCACTAAACCAAGATAGCTCCTTGATCAACTAGCAAAATGCCTCACACACTCTACCCTCTTTAGAGAAAAGCGAGAAGAATTCTACACCGTCCGACAGAAATTTGATGAAAACACGACCAGTTACTACTCTCGACTCCTGGATTTGTATCGGCAAGCTGAGTTTCAGGAGAATACAAACTTCCTTATTGTAGACAAGCTTATACATGGTTGCATAAGTAAGGATTGCCAACGAAAACTAATGGCGAAAGGTAAGGAAGTGTCTGTTAAAGATTGTTTGATACTTATGCGAAAATATGAAGCTACAGAAGCCACCATGAAGAAGTTTGAAGAATCCAGTGATACTCAAGTTGATGCGTCATATGCACAAGACCCCACTAAGAAATCACAAAGAAATGGGTCTAAGAAATTTCCATACAGGCAAGTCAAAATCAGAGTGCAAGAGGTCAGGGGGAACGAAATGCAGTATATGGTGTACCGGATACGCCCATTCCCGTAACAAGTGCCCAGCCAAAGCTGCAACATGCACATTCTGTGGCAAACAAGGGCACTTTGAACGAGCCTGCCTCCAAAAGAAAGGGATAGACAAAGGTAAGAAGTCCAAGCACCAACTTGCTGTAGGCGTCGGCCCTCACGAGGACAGCAGTGAATATGAGTATGACTTTGACTGAAGTGTTGTATCCATACATGCTGTGGACAATCAAAAGTCACGTGAAGTATTCGCTCCAGTATTGTTTCACCCAAAAGGCGACAACAGCCCATCCTATGAGATCAAAGGCAAAGTTGACACTGGTGCTATGGTATCCTGCATGCCGACTTCCATGCTTTCAAAAATCGGGCTCTCCAAGAAAGATCTAAAACCAAGCAGCGCCATTATCCGAGGAATGTCTGGAGCAGATCTTCAGAACTGTGGATTTATGGACATCAGTGTCACCTCCAATGACATCACTGCCAAATCAATATTCTATGTCACCAAACAGGAATGTGCTTTCATTCTTGGTCTTGGATTCTGCAAAGAATTCAAACTTGTGACTATTGCACCCGTGTGCATACAACAAAGCATATCTATGGAGCCATGCCATGTTGAGGCTGTACACATCACTGAAGAATCAGAGGCTGACAACGACAATCTTCAAAAGAAGTTGAAGAAACATCTGCCACTTGGAAAGAAAACAGGTGATCCTTTGGAGGACCTAAAGCAGATCTTCCCTGAGACCTTTTATGGTCAGGTTGGTCTCTTTGAAGGTCAGGTCAGCCTTAAACTCTCACCAGAAGCAAAACCAGTTCAACTACCACCCCGTGCTATACCGCAAAGCGTCATGCCACAGCTAAAGAAGGAACTAGACAAAATGGAACAAGAAGGAATCATCCGAGCCTGCCCAGAAACTACCGAGTGGGTACATAATCTGGTAACCAGGGCGCTTATACATAGGGCGGTGAAACGGGCACTCCGCTCTTGGTCCAATGTGTGATGCGGAGAAGGACTGGCACGAGCGCTCCTTCCGCGCTTCCGGTGCAATTAATGGCTGCCAAAAATATCCTCTCGACGAACCGGAAATTAAGTTTTCTTTCTTTATTTTTGGGCCACCAGTAGAGTATTATTTAAAAGCCTTTTTGATATTTTTGACCCAAAACTCAATACTATTTTGTCTGTTGGAATATAACTCAAGTATTTTCGTCGGAAGCTGCTTAAATTTGAGTGACGTAAGACAGTGTCGAATGCAGGTATGTCCCGCTTATCGTGAGCAAGCCGTGTTCCGCTGCTTCTTTTAGGAGTACTCCACTCTAAATTTTACATATGTTTAAGATCGATAGCTTTTACAAAACATAGTAAAAAACCAGCTGGATATATTTGGATATAGCAGCGTTTCAGAACTTCAAACTTGCTCACTTAAAATCGCTCGCGATGAGTCGCCCTCCGCAGTCAATTTTACCGACAATAAAAAACTATTTTCAAGATTTCGCCTGCTTGGGAAAATCAACAAACAACAAATACGGTTTAATCAAGGCGCTTGTAAGTTCATCTTGATAATTTAAATAAAATACGAGTAAAGCTTGCTGTTAATACTCTGTCCGAAAAAGTTTGCAAAGACATGGCTTTGCACAACACCACAGAAAAGACAAGAATTTATGAAAATGTGAAATGCTTTGGAATGTCTTCAAAGATAACAGTCCACTGCAGTCAATAACAGATCAACGTGTTACCAACTTAAGCCAAGTACTTAATTACTTCAAAGCCTGGAAACAAGAGCTTCAACAAACATTCCACAGAAGGGCAGATGCGTCAGAACACTTCATAACAACAATGTTTGATCTCGAAGTAATATATAGACCAGAGTTAAAATGGATCACAGCAAAACAATGCAAAACTGATAAGTTATTGTAAATACCATGTCCTTGCCCCCATAGGTATAACTATGCAAAAAAGCCATATTATTCCATGGCAACTCCTTCATGTTTTGTAACAACTGAGGACAAAGCAATGATTACAGTTCCTTGTAGAATATCCTCCCCTGAGGAAAAGCAATTTGTAGCCTATCACTGCTGCTACGTTTTAAGACTCCCCATCCTCTCCCAAACCCCATATTGTTTTCTTTGCCTTTGTGCAGTTTGGACACAAACAAATAAGCTAACCTGTGGCTGATCAATATGATCAAATTTTTTGTGCCACTGTGTGAAACATAAATAAAATAATTAAAAGCATAAGCACTGGAACATCCCTTAAAAAATAACAATGACTGTATTTATTGTTAGGCTTGACTAGCGACACCGCACAGAGAACTTAAAAAATATAGCATAACTATTTCACACTCAAGGATCACAGGCATCTATTTTTGGGGGTCTGAGGGCTTATTTTAGGAAAAGAAAAAAAGATGTGTGGCTGATCTAGCCCTTTTACTCAGTCAATTAGTACAGATCAATACAGTAACTCTCTGTTTCATATTGTTTTCAAGGTGTCAGTGTCATATTCCAGCACTCGGCAAGGTCCCTTTTTGACTTGTGGCTGTTTCTGCTTAGGTTGGCCTCATACACCACAAGCCTTTTTGGAGACATCACCGCCAAGCCGGCCACTTCTGCTGAATAATTTTCATGGTCAAATAGTTGTTAATCCCTCCTACATGATTCAGTTTTTCATACATTCAGAATCCCCTCACAGGGTTTGTGATTCAAATGCTTAACCACTCTGCAAAATTCCAGTCTTATTGATTGGGTTATATTATAGAGCCTATAATCCAAAAAACATACATTTATCACTCTTTTTTAAAGGTCATTCAAAAAATGAGGGCAATAGCATTTACGACCGTGTAATACCTTGTCTCATATTTCCAGTTTAATTTTTTTTTTTAGATTATACAAATTAGAAGATTTGCAATGTCACACTGTGTACATAATGTGGAAGGCAGGACTTTTATTTTCAGATAATTAATGGTAATGGTCTGCTTGTGAGAGCTAACCATAAATAGGCTTACCAAATTCTCTTGACACTGTACAACTCTTCATACTAACTAGTAAGCTACGATGGTATGTCATTTAGCGGGAGGTGCACCCTGGTCAGCCTGTGTTCAGTAAGCTCTCAATAATGACAATAAAAACACTTTCCCCAAATCCTGTGCCGATAATATCTCTGAACATGAGTGATTTCTAAATACATGATTAAACTTTGCACAACTATTGTACTCACAGTAAGTCACATAATTAGCTCAATTATCATTCAACTACAGAAATTATTGTGGTAATCAGTGACGGATCTAGACCTTGAGCAAAGGGTGGGGGGTTGCTTGCCCTGCCGGCTTTCCCTCCTGCGGTAAGGTAGTTTTGAGGTAAATGCAAGCATTGTGATAATTTGGTTCTTTCTTGGTTAGGATTTTGCTATGCCAACCATTTCTTTGGAAGTAGTCATAAGCTGTGTAATTTTTGTTTTTGAAAAGTCACAAATTCAAGAAACAACCATGGCCCGAGTACCATATGATAAACTACTTTCTAA
>NC_090877.1:30128628-30138628 GCF_036669935.1 Montipora foliosa | reverse complement strand
AGGCTATCAAGCAGTTGTTGTTGGCGGGTAGCGTGGTGGAATTCAAGCGTGACCAGGTTCATGTTTGCAGTCCCTTAGATGTAGTTCCTAAAAAGAATGCCAAACTTCGATTGATTCTTGACCTTCGCTTTCTTAACAAGCACCTAGCCAAACATAAGTTTAAGTTCGAAGACCTCCGAGTCGTGGCGGAAATTCTTCAGCCAGATGATTGGTTTTTTACTTTCGATCTTCGTAATGGCTACCATCATGTTGACATTTTTCAAGAGCATCGGAAGTTTTTGGCTTTTTCGTTTACTTTCGATGGAAAGGCGTTAGAATTTCTCTCTATTTGGACGACGGTATCGGAGACGATTCAAGTAAAGATTCGTGTTCTCAGGACGCGCAACTAGTGCGGAGCGATCTTGATCGCCTTGGCCTGCTAGTGAATGAGGAAAAGAGCAATTTTGAACCGCGCCAAAAAGGGGAGCACTTAATCTTTATTTTGGACCTTACCAAAGGTGAATTTAGTATCGCACTAGGCAAGATTGACCACCTGTTTAATCTGATTTCACTACTTCTTGACGATGTTTCACCTGCGGCTAGGGTTGTCTCTCATATCACGGGTACCCTTATCTCATGGAGCTCACATTAGGTCCAGTTGTGCTCACCCGAGCCTTGTACGCAGTTCTTAATAGCGTTCATAGCCTTAGTTGCCAGGTGGCTTTAACGCGTGAAGCTGTAGAGGAACTTATTTTTGGGAGAGCTAATTTCTTTCGTTTGTGCGGCAGACCAATCTGGAGGCCCTCCCCGAAGATAGAGCTTTTGTCTTATTCTGATGCCAGCAATGTGGGTTCGGCGGGATTTATTGTTCAATTTGGTACGCACATCGCTAGAGAGAACTGGTTGGGTTCCGAGGCCTTATGCAGCTCTTCTTTCCGCGAGATTCGTGCAATTAGATTTGATCTTCAGTCGTTTTCCAGTCTTTTGGCGGGTAAGGAGTGCATAGATCTGATAATCAGAGCGTCTGCAGTATTTTGTCCATAGGCAGTAGTAAGCCTTATTTGCAAAAAGAAGCAGTTGCCATTTACAATTTGTGCCATGAAGCAGGTATTCGCTTCTCTGCGGAGTGGATACCTAGCCACTTTAATTTCAAAGCTGATTATTGGTCAAACGTTGTCGACACCGATGATTGGATGCTCAACCCTGTTCTTTTTCGCCAGTTGGATATTCTCTGGGGACCCCACACCGTAGATCGTTTTGCGAGTCATAATTCTTTCCAGTTGCCCAGGTTTTTTTCCCGGTGGTGGTGTCCTGGGACCGAAACTGTTGATGCTTTTACCGTCAGCTGGGGGGAGGGGAACAATTGGTTGGTCCCCCCACGGTTATCAACCACATGAAACTGGGTAAAGAACAGGGAACTCTCATTATCCCCTTTTGGCAATCTGCTCATTGGTGGCCGTTGGTGGCTCGAAGCCCCGGGGTTTTCCACCCTTTTGTTCTTGACTGGCGGGAGATTCCTCTACATGAGTCTACCTTTCTCCCTGGTTCCGCGGCCGTGGATTTTTTCGTGCATGGTTTTCCCTCGTGCAGGGTATTTGCTTTGAGAATTGTATTTCCTTAGTTTTGCTGTAGAACGTTTTTCAGGTATTGGATTAGTACCTTTTACGACTTGTTCAGCCTAATTATTTGTTTTTTGTTTTGTCTGAGCCTTTTTGGCCTACAATTGTAGGTGTGGGCCTTTGCTTTGCGCAAGTCAGTGGACTTGGAACTGTACTAGTGCGCACAAGTTGTGCAGCTGAAGTAAGCCGAGACGGCAGTGCCGACACAGTAGTGTGTTCATTTTGGAGTCAAGTGGACTCCTCTACCCCTTGTGTGGATTTGCTTACCAGTTGACGCCAAGTGGGCCAAGCCTCTGTGTGTTGGAGTGTGTACTGGTGCTGTGTTAACTTGCCATGTGGGCAGTTTTTTCGTTGCTGACGATGTGTATCTTGCGCGTTTAGTGTTCTGTAGCAATTGAATGTTATTCCCGTCTTTACAGTGCCATGTTTTAGACATTGTTGATTTTCACTTTAGGCTTGTCGCCTTACCAACGGAGCAACGCGGAGATTCAGAGGCTTGTAGAACTGCTAAAGACTGTCATACTTAATGACTGTGCTGCTTTAACTGTGTCTTCATATGCAGGGGCAGCCTGTCGATGGATTGACTGGTGTAAGTCTTACTTATTTCCTCCTTTACAGTCTAACACATCCGCAGTTGCTCTCTACTTAACAAGTCTTTCAGACCGTGGCTTATCTCGCTCGTCAATCCTTGGAGCAGCTTATGGCATTGCATGGCTGCATAAGAAACTTGGATGTCCTAATCCAGTCGACGATCCGCTCGTTTCTCAGACCTTGGCTGGCCCATCTAGGAAAAAGCAGCCTGTTGAATCTCATCACGTCAGGGCGCTGATTCGTTCCTAAGGTCACCCCCGTGCTTGTCTACCGTACTTACAAATGGTGTCGCTGGTTGCGCTTGGTTTTTGTGCCTTCCTGCATTGGTCAGAGCTGCGCGACTTACGTGCCTGTGACTTAAAGTTTTGCGCCACCCACATGTCTATTCTCCTAGACAGACGTAAGAACGATCAATTCCGTCGGGGGTCTGTGGTTAAAGTTGCTCGTTTACCCTCTAGCTCTTGTCCAGTGAAACTGTTATTCCTGGAGCGCGGAGAGCATCAACCATCTCAGTCTTTATTTTGTCTCTGCCAGAAATTGGGTACTGGTTACAAGCTGCGACAAGCTCCTCTGTCACATTCTCGGGCACGGCAACAGTTTCGGCAAATGATTTCCGAACTTGATTTAGACTCAAACGAATTTGGTTTACATAGCCTTCGTTCAGGTGGTGCTTCCCAAGCGGCACGCAGCGGAGTTTCTGGGAGAGTATGGCGTAGACATGGTGGTTGGCGCAGTATCCAAGCCGCAGATGGTTATGTTGAATAATCTTTGGGAAATACCCTTGTGGTATCTAGAAATTTGGCTCTTTAATTCTTATGATGTGATCTGCTGTATGCAGCAGTATTGAGGGTTTTACATTTGCCCCTTTTACTTCTGATACCTTAATGTTGCTTGATGACACAGTATCCTTGCCGTAGGTGGATATGCTTAACGATTTTTGAACAGTACCCTTATGGTATCCGCGCTTACCTATTTATTGTACAGTGAATTTGTTTGCCTAATGAACATTGCCTTATCTTGTATCCTTATATGCTTTTGCCACTGATTGTGAGTTGTCTGCTTATTCCGCACCGCATTTCTGGTTGTCAGTTTTTTGGGTGCGGAGAATTCAATTGTTCATTTATCTTTGCCTGAATGCGGCGATGTAATGAAACAAAAGATAAATGGTTTCTTAAGAGAATTCCCAAGCGCGGGTGCATTGGTCGGCAGTGTTTTTTAAGTGCTGGCATGAGGTTATGACAGGAAAGTGTGATATGTAAAGTAGCAAGTATATATTCGCTGAACAGTAAACAAGTTTCATTGTGGATTTTTACAAGCAGACATTTGAACTTCGTTCTTTTTATTTTTTGAGTGAAATCCTATAAGCCATTTCATGGTAACGATGTTAGTTCTATTTTCGTGATGATTGATAGTTATTATAAGTGGTTTTTTGTTTGTTCATTTACTTTGGCCGAATCAAACGTTTACAGTTTGTTTGATTTTTTGGTGTCTGAACAGTGTGAACAGTTCTTTTTGTTTTGTGATTAGTTGGTTAGTTCAATAAATGGGCTATGAGTTGTCTGCTTATCCCGCACCGCATTTCTGGTTGTCAGTTTTTTGGGTGCGGAAAATTCAAGAAATCTTGCCATGTATAATTTAGAAGTTTGGCAAATTTTAAATACTTTCTTGGTATTTGTTGTAAGAACTATTTTTTTCTTTTTCTTTTTTTAATGGAATTTTTTCTTGTTTTTCTTGTATTTCTTTTTTTTCTTTCATCTGGAGTCATTTTGCTTTTTCTTAAATTTTCTACAAATCTGGTTCCTTTTCTTCTTTTCTTTTGTAAATCGACTTTTTTAGATTTTGATTCAATCATTGGTTTGTCTTCTAATAATGTTATTTGTTTCAATCTTGGAAAATCAATATCTTCTTCATCATTTTTATCATTGATGAAATTTAAAAAGCCAGCTTTTTCACCATGAACTAAAAGTCTTTTAAAATTGCAGAATTTTTGTCGTTTAATTTTCTATTTATTTTTTCATCGTTATGTAAAACAATGTATTTATTTTTTATATCATCAAGAACTCGTTTTGCTTCATTTTCTTTTAACTGTATATTTCTATTCAATAAATGAAATAAATAAAGCTTTGTATGTTTTGTTGGTAAAATTTGTTTATTTTATTTCTCTAGTTATAGTATATACAATATTTCTCTAAGTCAATTAAAAAAACATTTTTTAAATTAGTATAAAGAAATAATATGTTATTATATTATAATGATAAGTATAACAATAAAGAAGTGTGTTTATAATATTCATCCTAACAAGGATGGATTAAGAATAAATATAATCAAAAAGGTGCCTATTATTGGAAACAAAAAACAATATTGGCTATTACCAATGTAGTGTTACAAAACATGGCCAAAAAGGACAAAAAGTATGTGGACTACATCGCTTTTTTGGGAGTGTTTTAATGGTTTAATACCAGATGGTAAAGTACTTGATCATATTAACAATAATAAAGAAGATAATAGATTATGTAATTTACAGCTAGTTACACATCAAGAAAACTGTAAAAAATCAGCAAAATATCGTGATTACAATTTGTAGCTAAGAAAATGTGTGCCATAAATATTGATACTAATGAAGTTACATATTTTAACAACATGTGTTCATGTATTCCTTTTGGATTGAATAATTATTGGCATCATTATTAGTTCTTCTTTTAGCTGCTACTACTATCACTTTTACGGCAATATTTATCCATTGGATTATCCAACACCTCGTCTGCGTTTTTCTCCTGCGGTAGTTTTCCAAACATGCTGATAGTACGTAGTATCCCTCTAAAGTAAAGAGGTGTTCTCTTGTGTTGATACCCAGACTCCTCTCCATATTTCAAAGCTTGCCTACTAAGCACTAATTCGCATGTGTTCAGGCGAAGCGATAATTTTAACAAGAGAGTATTTCAAGTTTAAGAGTGAATTAGGAAGACGAGAAGGTATAACAAGTGAAATTTTGTTATCTTAAGACTTTTAAATGCATATGAAGGTTCACAACAACCGCTGTATCAGTGTTCTGAAACCGCACTTATTTGTCTTTGTTTTTATAACAATTAGAACTTTACTGGAACCTCTAACTTTATTGTCTTTGTTACTTTTCAAAATTTGAACTTCCATCTTGAGGTTATGCCTTACCTGTGGGTGCGGTTTATAAAGGAACTTTTGTGACGTTAGTCATTAAATTAATCTTGTGCAAGATGTGCAGGGTTTGAGCTCGATCTGCGAACAAAAAATAGCAGGTCCCAAATTTTTTTTAAATAATCCGTACAGGCCAAAGGTGGAATTAAACCGTGATGTAGCTATCTCTTTGGGAGGGACATGGCCACTGGAGATATTTGGCCTCAAAATCACTATAGTTTGCCATGCCATTTTACATGGGTAGTTATTAACTTGCATTGATTAACAGGTAATTAATCAAATTACATGAAACTCCCGTATATAACTCACGAAGGACATATTTACACTCGTGTGAAGCCAAAATGGAATTGGATGAATTGCTCAGGTTTAAGAGCCCCTTACTTTTACCATTATTTAGTGTAGTATTTAAGTAGGGGGTGGTGTAACTCCCCCCAGAAAATTGCAATTGTTAAACCGTTTTGGCTCTTTAAGTTAATGGGTATGCCCTTCAATCTGGTCAAATTTCACTGAAATCGGTGAGATGGCATGTATCACCTCTGCCTGGTCCTTGGACATGCTCTTATATGTCCATAAAACAAAAGAAGAAAGGGAACACAACAGTACCTAATTAGCAAGGCCTAATCGGAATAACAATGGTTCTTCTGTCCTCCGCAATTTCAGTCCGGTATATGAGAGTCTACCCCAAAACGATAATTGTTTGCGATTGCTCGTCATGCCAACAAAGCTACGAACTATTGTCATCCTCCTCATGCAATAGCGAGGAAGGATGAGTAGCACCTTACTCATGGTTTTGCTTATAATAGCCCTTTTTTACGGTTAGTTTCTCTCTTCTGCATTACTCTGCAATCTAACGTTGGTGCGAGGCAATTTCGGGTGAAAACTACAAAATAGCCCGAAATTACCTCACATACATGCTAGATTACATTGTAATGCAAATGAGAAAAACTAACCGTGAAAAGGGCTATTCTTCCCAATTTCGGCCTTGCTGGCATGAACCTGATGCGATGATGAATAATTCAAGGTTTAAATGACTTAAATGCGTCAAAAATTGTGGTTGGTCCGGGGGTTGTTTTGTTGGTGGATTTACAGAGCACACATATCTTTGTGATGGCTACCCGTAAATTATTAGTTCGCGTAATGAACGACCCCAACAATAAAAGAACTTTTAAAAATTTCAGGATTGATGAGTTCCCGGAGATGGATGTACAGAGTACCACACGAATGCTTGTTGATATGTATGGAGAACACCTTCGTTTCAGTGAAGCAGAAAGGGTTGAAATTGGTTATATCGGCTATTCAAACAAAAAATTTAAAATTACATGAAATGATGACCTTAAGAGGGCATTCGAAAGTGGCGAACTGCACAAGAATCAGCAAGCAGTCTTCTATATATGTAGAAAGCAGGAAGAGAGTGCTTCAAAACGAACTGCCGAAGATGTCACGCATGGTAAGTACAACTCTATTGCTGCGTTTTAAGTTCTTCATTTGCTTTTAAAACATTAATTTTTTGAACGTTTTTATTAGAAAAAACAGCCCCAGCACAAGTGTCCCCAGACGACAGCGAGACAGATTCGGACGATCCCTCGAAAAACAAGAGGCCACGAAAACAGTCGAAGGGAAAATCACTGGAAAAAACTATCGAACGACTACGTTCCATCCACGAAGATAAGTGGGGCCTCGGAGAATACAGGCTGTGGGCAACCGCATTGGTAAATTCTAGGAGACGTGAACATAAACCGTTTTTTTTATCATGTATTTCTACGTAGTTTCCATTTGTATGATTTTGGGATTTTTTCGAGAAGAACAAAGCAAAGCGACATGAAGAAATATATATTGAATATAGATTTGATGGGAGCTAAATGCGTTTTTGTTGATCTGTTGGAAGTGGCTTTATGAAAATATACCATTCAGTGTCATTTCCTTAAAATCGCTGGTCAGGTATTTTTTTGCGTTAATTCAGTGTAACTAGCATGGGGAACCTTGGGGTTACGGCTTGGGTTGGGTTTACCCTGGGTTATGATCGACTCCCCATTTGCGGTTACACACTTGTAAATTACCCAAGGGGAAGGTAAGCGTTGATCTGTTTTCATGGGAAACTTACCTTTAAGATAAGACAAGATGAGATTTATTAGTGTTTCCACTAAATGGTTTTTGAAAAACTAATTACAATACAAAATACATTAAAATTACGGATCTAAAAGAAAAAGTAAACATCGAAGATCGACATCTGAACGACAAACTTTTCTTTGGCTTATTTTCGGTAATTGTCTCGATCGGCGCTTCTCTTAAACTGTCCACCTCAATTAAGTTCAGCGATTCAGCGCTTCATTTTAAGAAGGCAACAAAGACGTCGACTTCAGTTACGCTTTCTCTAGTCCTTGCAACTCTCCAATTTATAATTTAGACGTCGACTTGCTGCTGGCCAGAAAAGGCGTGCTTGGGTGTTTACACGTCCGCAGTTGTTTACACAGTTCATCACAGCATGTATTTTCGTCGCGTTCGGCAATCTTGTGATTGGTTGAGCCGCTTTGGGGTTTTGTTAACCATAAGACTTACATCTGGAACTGTTATGGGCAATTCTTTTGTTCTTTTTGACGTATCCATGGAAATTTCCCACAGGAAATTTTCCTTTGGGCAGATCGGTTACACATAAAAAATTGCTTCCCCGTGGGAAAAAGCCACTTACCCAAGGGCAAAATGGCTAGTGTAACCGCAGCTATTAATTTCCACAGGAAAGGGGACATCGCAGTAGTTATCAAGAGCCACCAGACTACCCTGTATTCTCAAATGCCTCCAAGAAACGAATCAAAAGCGCATCTGAGCTTACACAGGCATTAACTGAAGTAGCATTTGTATTTCTGAAAAGCAGGAGATCCGACGTATATTCCCATGCTGAACAGGTAAGTGTCCAAGGTTGTTTGAAATGAATAGTTAAAGATTGAACGACAAAACACATGGGCAACTGTAAGTTTTTTCAAGTCGCCTTCAACATACTTCTTTTATCGCTTACTCTCTCTGCCACTGGGTTTAACCTGTTGCCTATGGTTAACTAAAACAACTAACAAATAGATTAAGAATATTTATTTCCCAAAGGAAAGAAATGGTTTTATGTTGATTGCGACGTTTTGAGTAACTTCCCGGCTTCCGGTTGGGGCATTCCTGCCATCCGGGATGTCATTCCTTGGTAAACCTTATAAGGCATACAAACAAAGCGTGACTTCTCTTTCACTCGCTTCTACAAGCAAGTAAAGCCCTCCCTCCCTCCCTATTTTCTGTCGTTTGCATATGGTGGGTTTGCCCTCACCTTTCCTGGGACTACGTCCTTTAGATTTGGCTTTTCCCATGTTTAATAAACGGCCATGCCCATCGGGGCTTGGCCAAACTTTATCCATACACATGGTTCATTTATTGTTGTCCTAGCAAACGGAGCTCGCCCTAAGCAACACCTTGCCAACAGTAGTTATCTTTAGGATAAGGAGCATGAAGCATGAAGATAAAAAAATATGATTTTTGTTCACATCTGACCTCCTTAGGCACCCGCTGATAAAGCCACATACAACAGGACAGAGCTATTAAAACAGATGCAGTTGCTAAGCGAGCTATACCAATCAGGAGCTCTCTCCAAAGAAGAATTCGAAGAACAGAAGAAAAATGTCCTGAGTGACATCTCAAAATGTTAGCCCAAAGTAACAGATGTAATAAATTGTTTTATTGTTATTGTGCTATTTAAGGATTTAAATAATCCACATTCCTGGACTTTAAAGAGATCTTCCCTTAAAAATGACAATAAAAAAAGGAAAGAAAAGAAAAGATTCTGAAATGGTTGTGTAGAGCGTGTCTTTTGTGAACGTTGCATACCATCTTGACCTCGGCCGCTATTCCCCTAATGCGCACTTGGTTGCAAGGTAAATAATAGTTTGACACTGACTAGTTTTTTTGATGTTTCGTGCAAGACGTTTCGGCTGGTGCTTCCAGACTGCGGATCCTTTATTGAGTACCAGGCTTCCAAGAAAAGTCGCTCGTGGTAGTTAGCCTCTTGTCCAACTACCACGAGCGACGTTTCTTGGAAGCCTGGTACTCAATAAAGAATCCGCAGTCTGGAAATGACCACATCGCCATCGTAGAGGTCTACAAGTCTCTGGCACGCTCACAAGTCTCGCGCTACGTTTTCAAGAAACTGTACGCGGATTTTCATCAGCGCACACTCGATGTGCTGTTATTTGAATCACGCGTGCTACCGTTATATTGCAACTGATGAAGGCTTAAGCACCAGCCGAAACATCAAAAAAACTAGTCAGTGTCAAACCATTATCTTACTATGTCACCTCCTGACTACCACTACTCTATTTTTAAGTACCAGTAAATATACTATACGGTGTTTAGCAGTTTCTTGACCTTTCATCCATCGGGCAAGCTGCTAAGGCGTGAAAAACTAAAAAAGTGCAACGTTCAAAACATAATTTGCTTAAAAGGAGCTTTCTACGATCTCGGGAAGGAACAACCCGTTGAATTTTAATTTTTCGTGACTGATTTTTATTGATCTAGATGATTTTAATAAATTTTAAACAAACTGAAAGAAAAACACAACACAGTATTATCGGACTTGTGAACAGGGGAGTATTGTTCGGAACCCCACTTTT
>NC_090877.1:30103628-30116128 GCF_036669935.1 Montipora foliosa | reverse complement strand
ATGTAATTAGGATCAGACTCTGATGAGAATGCATTTGTTGAATATCAATGCTCGATAGCATGACTTAACACCATCAACATCATGTTCTCCTTCAACTATCATCCAACAAAGACTCATGTTAATCAGCTTTACTCTGATTGCGTAAATGTAGTGTCACATGAATCCTATATATATGGTACTGTTTAGCAACAAAACAACTTTTTTCAGGGTATGTGTTCATGCCTAGGTTCAAATAACTTTTTACTGGAAAGTGTTCAAGACTTTGAGTCCCAATATCAACAAAAAAATAGTAACTGGTCTTTATATATTTTTTATGGAAATTAAAGTAAACAACAACTTAATGCAAAAAAAATCAAGTCATGACACTGACAATATCCTTGATCCTTGTGACTTAAATCATGCAATAATGATGCAAGGAGAAATTAAATGTTAACCTTTCACACTGCCCAGGGGTTAAATTGTTGTTAGGTCCAATTAAGTTCAACTCAATCTTTAAGATCTGAAATGTCATATTTCAGCTTGATATAACTACTTCCATTAAAGGAATAAACAGGTAAGGGTGTATGTGTGATTAACATATCTGGAGTGACTGAAAATTCCCACCAACCGAGCCAAAGTCGTGTTCAAATGTCCAACCCTAGTGAAGGATTTGTCTGTCAAATGCCCCTTCAAAAGGACAAATCGTCTATTAATTGGCTGAGCTGTTGACTTAGCTGGAATAAAGCGCTTGCAAGCGTCATAATGTCATATGATGTGAGTAGTTACTATCAAACGTGGAAAGAAATTTACTACAAATTAATGCTACCTGCTGATAAATTTATTGTTGCATTAAACCTGTTGCTCATTCCACAGTGTGTTTTCTTTCACTGTTCAGTGTTGTTCAATGGCTATTCTTGAAACCTCTACAGACAACGCCTGGGCAGCTTGACTCATTGCAAAATATACAAGTTCTGTAAAATCTAAAATTATTAATATATATTAAATGTTCTCTATACCTTTTACATACATACCTTCAAAAATACTGTAAAGATTTTGCAGTCCTTTCTTTGTTTCCATTTGCTCACAAAAGCGATATTTTTCGCCTTAGATTCCTCTATCTTGTGCAAATATGTGGGTTGTGTGACTAGGGTGAAATCTGGCACTTCCAGGGATAAGGGCATGATGAAATTTTGAGTTGATTGGCATATTATGCTTGCAAGCTTATTTGAGTGCCTTTGACAGCATTGTGCAGATCTAGAGGTGATATGTTGCTAAGGGTGCCTTAGAGGCATTTCTCTATTACTATAATGGGAAACAGTTACTTATTAACTATGCTTTATTAGCGGAGGCAGTGGAGGAAACATTTCCTGCTTCATCTCAAAGATCACCTTCTCCACTGGTGTTATCAATGCATGGTTTCCGCTCCGTTACAAGCCTTGGCACCTACAGTAACTCTATTGAAACGTCTCAAACTGGATCCAAGTCTCCCTCAATAGTATCCCTAGTTGGTTCAGAACCTGTCCCTGTGGATGAATGTCCAACACAAACAGGAAATTCTGGCATGAGTGAGTATAAACCTGTAGATTTGCCAGCAGACTTTGAACTACCCAATAAGTTTGGGAAGAAAATTGATCAGACTTTGAAAGAGTGCAAAAAGCCAGGAACCCTGCCTCCTGATGTAACAAAAAGGTTGTCAGACAAGTAGCTGATCACATCCAAGCAGAAAACCCTACACCTTCCAAAAAGACTCTTGAGTGGGTTGCCTGGACTTGCTGCCTCAAGTATCCTGGGCTTAAGACAGTTAATCCCATGGACATCTTGGGTGGAAACGCTGAATCCAAGAACAGTAAACCTTTCAATGATTGGGTGGGTATTACAACCTGTGGTTCAGTATTTAGGCAATTTTGTAATAGATCGTTTTCACTGTCACGCAATAAAAAAAATAAATCAAAAACTATCCATTGCAAAACGCTAAGAAATTGTTATCTTATAGAAGATAAAGAAATAAGACCCTTGCCCAAGTTTTAGGCCTCTGCGTTTCCCCAAACTTCAGATATTCGTCGAAATGTTTCGCAGAAATTTACAGAGCCCAGTATGAAAACGCCATATTGGTGTACCTCAGTGGTACACCAATATGGCGGCCGGAAAATAGTGTAAACATCTGGAACTTACTTTGGCTATCTAGGCGACTGATTATCACTACTGAAAAAACAAGCATTTACATAAGCACTTTTCCTAATGCTCTAACTTCTAAAAGGGCTCAAAATCATGAGATAAGTATATATTTTTCAACAAACTTGATCGTAGCTTTGTGTCACGCACCTACATAATCCGGAAATTCAAAATGCTCTGGTTTCCAAACGAAGCACGCTATTGAGCTGTGAAATTGTCAACAGATATAGATATGCCGCCTCTTATGCCTGATGAGGATAAAAACTTTGGTGGATCTTTAGTTTTAGATTTTGGAAGGTGATGACGTCACGTGAAAACGATCTATTAATTATTACTGCATGTGAAGCTATTTGTCTTACTGCCATTGCCTTAAAGGGGATGCTTGCAGAGAAACTTCGAAGAGCATTAGAAATCAAGCGCTACCAGGATAAGCACAAGTCAGCGGAAGCTGATCAGTTCCAATCAGAGGCTAAAAAGCAGAAGACTCAGGAAACAGACGAAGGTAAGACAGCCACATGACTTTTCATGTAAGGCCCTTAAGTGTTCCTTATGAAACCAGCGTTGTTTACAACCCCCCACCACACAAGAATCAGTTTGCCTGTTGACATAAGTATTTCTTGAGGTCTGGTGGAAAGCTTGGTGAATTTGTCTACTGGTCAGCTTACATGTAATATTATTTTATAAACTTAATTTCATGCTGCAGTTGTGATGGCAAAGTTACTTTTGCTCTGCTCTTTTATAAAATTGTCATTTCTTAATCTGTCCTCAATATTATGCATCAGTCAGGTTTTGACAATGTGTATAAGAAAAGGAGCTCAGTTGATACAATGTAATTACTATCCACAGTATTTAATATCTGTCTACTTTCTAAAGGAACTCCTGCCAATGTAAATGACAATGCTAGTTTGGAAAGCCATAGTCGTCGCCTTCAAGACGAGTTGAAGAAACGTTCTCCAGATGAGGAGGTAGTGAAAGAACTGATGACTGCTGAGTTTATCAGGCAGAGAATTTTCATCAAGCAAATTGATGTCAGGAAAAGAGTTAGAGAAACCTTGATAAAGTATCCTCTTCTTGCTGTTGGTCATCAGGTACATTGAATTGCACTGAATTGTCCAGGGAAATTCCTGTACCCCATTTACTAGAGGTACATTGGTGAAAAACCCTACAGATGTTCCCCTTAGGCAGTTTTATTGTTGTTTTATGAAGTAGGTACTTTAATCTTGTCCTGTTACTTGGGGCAATTTTCATTTCTGTCATGGTGTGGTGTAATCATTGTAGTTTAACACATGATAAGTACATGAAGCTGGAAAAATATATATTATATATTTTTTTCATGGTTAGGTTGGTCAAGAGGCAAACTTGTTGCTAGTATATTTCAACTTATCCATTTGGTTGATAGAAATGACCAAAATGAATGATCATGACCAGAACTTATGATCCTTCAGATACCATAACTGGTTTATCATGTGACCAATGACTGACACTTATATGCAACTCTGATACAGAAAAAAAGACCATCAGAAAGATATTGAGAAGAATCTTCTTATAGTTTTGCTTAACTTTCCAGATAGAGGACGAGTTGGCAAGAGTCCTAAAAATTGAAAGGAAAGTGGGAACTGCAGGGCAAGTGGAGAACATTATGGCATATCTTTCTCAGAGGTTCAGTGTTGCTGAACAGGAAGTCACAGGTAAAGTACTTCACCAGTATTTATCATACATGACATCACTTTACCAGAAAAAAAATTGTGGTGTAAAAAATAGCCAGAAAACTGGCTTTTTGTACATGTATGAATTAAATTCCCTCAAGTTTGGAAATGTTTGAGACATCCTTTCATGTCTGTATGAAAAAGTAACCATAAAAGATGAGAGCCTACAAAATGCCTTGAAGTTTAGCCTGGGAGCATAATGTTAAAAGTGGCTCCAGTTAGGTCTATAGGGTTCCGTAGGACTGATGGCTGATGTATGTGTTTAGATATGACTAATGTACTTAGTCTATCACTGCAATTGGCGACATTGCCACAGCTTCCCTTTTCTAGTCAGTCTTGTTGTTATTTTGTCACAAAATGTCATTCATTGTTGCATTCTGTAGATACTGATGTGCTACATAACTTCAGTAAAGTATTTCCAACAGTATGTAAACAGACAAAAAAAGGAGCCACTCAAAGTCAATCTACTTTTGTCAAGCTGTCTTCTGAGGTAAGAACTGCATTTCTAGTATTTTTTAATATGAAAACTGAGTGTGCTGAGTTTATTGGGTGCAGTTTAATTGAGCAATTACTAATGTCTCCTTGCTGATTATGTAATTATTTGCATTTTTCTTCAAGGACAGTCTGGTACATTTGTCTGCAGCAAAGGAACCATACATTCTAGTGCATGATGATCGAGACAGTTGAGATAAAGATCCAAACAGCCTGTACAGCATTATGATAGGAGAAGAGTTATATTGCAAAGTTCCAAAGACTGACAATACCTTGGGCCATTGCCTAATTCAACTTACTGCTCTTTATCACATTTTCCACTTAGAATATCTGCAAAGATTCAGAAATATATATTTTCTTTTGCGACAGTTTGTTTTGGGGGATCACCAGCTGTCTTGTACACCAAGAATAATTAATAGCTACCATGAGTCAATTCAAGCTTATTTGGTTTTTGCCAATTCACTATGAGTACAGTAGTACAAGAAGTGGTTGATTAAGGCAGACTTCGTTGATTCACTTACAGCTGCTTGCTGCAGGTTCTGTATTATCCAGGTTCAGTTAGTGACACAGGTGTAAACATTCCCTAACTAATGCTGTTGTAGTTATTGTTGGTCTTGATATAAGTTACAGTCTTCATAAAGAAAGGCTTTGATGCTTATATAACCAGTTAAACAGTCAGTGGTTGAGATTAAAGAAAGCTAGCTACATGAAGTTAGTTCCGGCTTAGCTGACCAAATAAAATGGTTGTTGTTTTATTCAATGGTCAGCAACATTTATTTTCCTTGAATGGTTTTTGGTAGATTAACTGTTACATTCATTACTATCTTTTGTATATCTTACATGATTACAAAATGTGGAATTTTAGTTCTCCAAAATGTTAGCAATAATGCCTTCTTTGGAGGGCATTTCTGCCATTCAAATTGAGCATTTGGAACCGTTGACTAAAATGCAATTTCTTGTGAATAAGGTGATTATCCCCTTAAACAAGAGGATGCAGCTATAAATAAAGGCTTGTTTTCCCTTTATTGTGGGGATATAACACTTGATGTAGGCTAGACTACTGCCTAGATTAAGGTAAACAGCCTACTTTACAGGGTGTTTCCTGCCTTAAGTTTGAGTAAATAATGCTTCATCAAGTGCCTTTGTATCTCTTAAATTTGGTGAACAGCACCTAATCAAGATTTAACCCATCCTTAAATAAGTGAAGCACTGAGCCTTTTTTAAGGCGAAAAGTCCTAAAAAAATCGTTTACACCACTTCAATAAATTTTTTTGCCCTTACGTTAAGAGAAAATGGCACTTACCCCACGGACAACAATTTGAGAGTTTTTCTCTTAAATTAATAGTTTTTAACTTAAAATAAGAAACTACTTTTTGCAGTGTTTGCATCAAAACACAGCAAAAGCTACCGCTTCACATCTCGCTGTTTAACGACCGTGCATTCAAAAAGGAGTAAAGGCAAGAAAATCAAACCTGATTCATCGAACTTTTGATCTAGCTCCTCAAGTTCTTGACAACATAAACATTCGTCGTTAGTAGGCATTGCTTCACAACCCCCGCAAATACACCATTGTGGATCGAACCGATTCGCAAACCATTTTCGTCGAGTTCACCGTCTTCTTCCTCGTCTTCCCCTTGTGAGTTGTTCGGTTCTTCACCAGGGGGATATGTAGGCTCGAAAAGAAACGGTTGTATGCTCATGGTAACGATCAAGTGGGAAATAAATGGGTGAATAAATGCCCAGAAAATACAAGGATTTGTGTTGCCGTCTGTTGCGAAATAAACTAGTTTCCCATATCATACGTGACAGCACATGGGCATTTTGTCTGAGCATGCGCGAAGGGAATCGAATTATTCGAGTTCGGCGCCATTGTTATTTTGAACGGGCTGCCCGCGGGTTTTCGGGCGATCTACACTTCGAAAAATATTTTGTCAAGAGAGATCAAAGATTGTAACAAAATTACACACTTTTCTATCACTATGGATATTCTTCGAGTTTGTTGGGAGTTCGGATGAGAATATTTTAATGATCAAATTGCGAACAAAACGAGATAAAGGCCCAACGAAGTGGAGTTTGGCATTTGATTTACCGAAGTTCAAGATGTTCACACGAGAAGACAAATGATGCAGGTTTGTTTGAAGATGTTGAAGCTTTATTGTAATGAATCGTAGGGCTGTATATTGACACGATCCTCAATTACACCACCCTTTACGAGATGGAAATTTTGAATTTGAGCTGATTTTGCTTCAACTTTGAAGTAAATTTTCATCATAATTCCGCCGGCCCCCAAGCTTAAAATTACTTCAAATAACATTGTGTCTTCTTCCTCTTTGCAGCCTCTTGGGACTCCAGGCTTTAAAAAATGCGCTGTTTGTAGGATTACAATGTTATTACAACAGCTTTTGGCAAATTTTTATTTGGGAAGTTTCGATAGATTTTCCAAGTCGTGGGTCACAAAAGTCTTCTGTCTTGCTGCTCTCCAAGTCTGTTGTGCAGAGTACATAGTTGTCCATTTTTAACAAGGTTGTAGTGTCATTTCAATACACGATGACTTTTGCAATTTTTTTTCCTGTGCTTCAGTAGGTATTTTTGTAATTGATTTTTTCTTCTCTTAGAGCTAACTTAAGTCAAAAGTTCGATTAAACTAGCCTTTTTCGCCGGCCCCCAAGTCCGAGAACACTTTTAGTGCATTGTTTGTTTATTTGTCCTCCGCTTCATCTGGTTTATTTATTCCGAAAAAATGCGTGCTCTTTTTTGTAACAAGGCAAACTACTACCGTTTACTGTCGAAGATTACACATTTGGAGCTTATCCATGTAGTTTTCGAACCGGATGGCGTAAGCTCTGTTATCGTGTTTATTTCATTAGCATGCTGCTACCTAGCAGACTAGCATTAGAAGCTCGTCGGTTTTTTTTTCTACGTGCAGCAATTGAATTTACCTCAGCAAGTGTTCTTAGACGAGCGATTTAAGAAATAAGTGAGAATGCTCATTCAAAAAGATTTGGTTGTAATTCTGGAGACGAGCTCTGTAGGGCAGAACAGACATTTCGCTTTTAGTGTGTATTCCTTGGCCTGTAGAAGAATGCCAATCACGATTTCTTTAGATGTATGTGTTAGTTATACATTTGTACAAAAAAATGTTAGGAAACACGTTTTACTTGCCAGAATCCCGTTGTACCGTCTAGAATAAGTGAAACATGCACTTGATTATCTGCAAGACCTGTCACTATATTTTGATCATCTTCTCAACAATCATTATTCACAAATAATATGTTACACATCAGATTTGTCATGTACTGGCTCTTCCAACAATCCATATACTGTAGTATAAAAATCAATAAATGTTCACCACAATTCATGGGTAAAGGAAGATACAAAATTATGTTGAAAACTAGATGAACAATAATACTTTCAAATTTGTAATGAGAGTAAGCAAGGGAGTTCATCTACATATTACCTTGAATGTTATTTGTACCCAAAAAATGTTGAATAAATACTGGGTACAGTGTAGCAAATCTTTATGAGCATTTACAATGTATGTAAAAACCAAGATAGTGTGAGGAATAGGGAGAGAATGGTTTACTTAAGTTGAAAGAAATGAAACCCTATATTATTGATGTTTACTTCAGACCTAAAATGGCCGTGTTTGATCCTTGCAGTTGTGCCCCACACTCATGCATAACCATTCCTGCAAGATATCTGATGAAGTTACTGATGTTTCCAGAAGAGCTGGTTGCAATAAGGCCACCTAGTAGCCCATGCTTGTGGCCTTCAAAGAGGCTAATGGTTGTATGCATTAGAAGCTTGTCTGTTTGTGATTTGTAGTGACATGTGTTCAGACATGTATTCTGAGCCATGATCAGAAGTACTCTGCAAATTATTATTTAATTTTAAGGTTAGGCTGTTAATTTAAAGGACAAGGGGAATGTAAATTATCTAGAAGAATGAAAAGAGTTTCATATTGCATGTCTTTAATTTGAAGAGTTTACTCATCACAGTTTCTCGAAAGGTGTCCATATTTCTCCATGTCTTAGGTTTATCAGTAAGCTTGCTTTGGAAAAAGTGTTTGATGTACAGAATTAAAAGTTAGGATCAAAAGAACTGACAGCTTATTCTCTGCTGTTTAGATAGATGAGCAGTAGCTTAACAATTGGAGCAATGGACAGAAGTGATGGCTGAGAGGTCAAGTTTTGTGGAAGGTGTCACCTTGAGAACCAGTTGTGAATGAAGATAAATGGGCAAATTGGTTATGTGAAACAGCCGTATTTGAAGCTCTTGAAGTTCTGGATTATGATTGGAATCTTAAACACTCATAGATAATTAAATTGTTTGCAGTAAAATTAACAGATGTGCTGAATTCATGAGGCTCAAACAAATGGGATTCTTTGTTGCTTATAAATTCAATATACAGTTAAGATTTCACTAGTTGGAGTCACATCCATCCTACATAATAAAATGTTACATGTCATAGTCTCAGTAAGGTGACCAGCAAGTTGATATGAAGAAAAACACTCGTGATCATTACGTTTTGGATATCCATTTATTGTGAATACAGTTGTTGACCATTTCCTCATATCTTATACTTCCGAAGGACTAACAAATTAAATTATATTTAGTTCTATACTTGTAAAAGTTTAAAAAGCTTGGGGCTTGATATTGAAAAAGGAATACTCTTTGGTGTGTCACTCTTAACATCGCTTTGTTCCCTGGGCCTGGTCTAGTCAGAACTTACTAATTTCCTGTTGTCATTTTGTAATCAATTTTCAACTTGAATAGTCTGATTCTTTGGACATGAACACAGAGAAGGATCATTCCTACAGATTGAGACAGTTGTACAAGGTTCAAGAGGGCAGCTTGTTCAATTACAACATGGGAATTATAGACCTTGCTATGCCCTTAGACAGTGGTTATTTATTTCAGGTCCTCAGATTTAGTTCCCTAGGGATATGTGCTTAAACTCAAAACCTTAACCAGCTATCTTGCTCTAGTTCCCTGAAGCTAACACCATGTAAGCTAAGTAATTTTCAAATGGGAGGTGCTCCATGCCATACACGAAACCAAGACTTGACATGACTTACTCTCTGTCAGAAGCTTCAAACGTTCCACAATTTCTAAACCTTTTTTCCCGTGGTAACATTACCAACTCTCTATTTTCTGGCTGTTTACTCAGACCATAATTTGGTCAAAGCTGCTGTTTTTGGCCCGTCGTTCACGTTTGTTCGCGTTCATGCCAACAAACTTGAAACCAAAAAAGGCAAGCTACCGTAAACTTTGGATGTGAACATTTATTTTCATAATGTAGCTGAAATTCTTGATATTTTAACACATTTCAAACAAGAATGCCCTACAGAGCAAAAGAGATAACAGTGAGGGATAAACACGTTGGTTGGAATCAAAACTAACGCGGTAAAATGTCTGTCTAGTCTGCTTATGTGTGTTTGAAGAGCCCTTCGAATTATGCAACTTTCGCAAGATTACTGACTACGTGAGAGTTCCACACCAAAACAACTTGGTTTTCCCTTATTATTCGGAAGTACTTTGCTGTGACTTTTTGCCATAAACAGCCCAACCGTTTCTCGATTTTTTGACACCGTCTACACGTAAGGCAAGGAAGATAAACTTCAAAGATAACGACACGTACTCGAACCTTTTCGCCACGTAGACCGCCATTATTTTGGTTTCTGCTTATGGTGGGCCAGCGGATACGCTCATAAGAGATCTCAAAGTCGCGCACGCGCAGACAGAATGCCCCTGTGCTATACGTGACAACTTACTGCTACAAACCTGCTGACAATAATTACGAGCCCACAATGTTTCAGTTCAAAAAGCGGGAAAAACTCAACTTTAAACCAAATTATCGAAGAAAAGAAACGCAACAGACACAAATAACCACCGAAACTTGATTTACATGTCTTATACTTCTTAAAACTACAATATAAAAAAGTATTGAATTTTGGCTTCAGTTCTCCTTTAATTACTGATGATCAAAGCAATGCATCCAAAATTGCGACTCCCATATTTCTCATATCAATTCATGTACTCCCAGCTAAAATCTCGCTGATGATTAACTGAAGTTTTTTAAGCAATGTTTTTGGATTCTTGAAAATGTTGATAAGAAAACATAAAAAGGTGCAACTAAAGTTCCCTACTATATATTGCTAAAACAACCGAAAATTTACAACTAAAAATATTAATGAAACATTATAATCTAATATAATTGTATAATGAATTATTCAAATGGATTATTATCTATTAAAAGTTATGATACTAAAATTTCTGAAAAAGGTAAAAAAGGTGATCCAGTTATTGGTTTCAAATTAACTGATTCAGGTGATTATGATATTCAACAAAAACGTTTACTAATATCAAACAAGGTTCAGGTAACAATGATGATATTACAAACGCATTAAGACGAAATTTTTTTGAACATCGAGCAATAAAGCGCGCCAGCGGCCAAAAATCCCATAAGAGCTTGCGCGCATCTTACTTGCAGATCACGACTTGTACCGTCGGCCATATTGTGTCGCGGTGGAAGAGCACATAGAAGTTGTATTGAGTGCAAGCGATTAGCCAACCATTTTACACAGGTATTTCATTCAGTCACTTCGGAAAGATCTGTAAAGCTTTGAAAAAGGTTTTGAAGCGGTGAATTTATCGTATTTAGTTTAACCTTCTTGCAAGGTTATAACCAGTACGCAAATTGTTCGAAAAGATCTTTCTGCCGTAAGATTTCGAGTTCTCCGACTCTGCTAATAAGAGATCCAGTCTAGAATTAGTGTCAAGACTTGCTTTTGGACTATCTTGAGACTGCAAACCTAGGATGAATTCTTATTATACTTCTATTAAAATAGTGTGAACAGTTCTTTTGTCATTGCCTTGTCTGTGACCGGTGATCTGATATTCGAGTTAGAGGTAGTCAAGTTGATGTGGAAGCAGCTTCTGTCACTTGCGTTACGGTTCAGTGAGGTTTCCTACAGATCGTTTTCGGACTGCTGTTGTCGTTACAGCTCGGTGTACTCTATCGCTAGACCTTGCAAAAGGTAATTTTGTCCTTTTTTTTTTTTTTTTTTGAAAGGTATTGAGTATTCGTGGATAGGTTCCTTTAGAGTTGATTTTCAGCTTATCTCCCGTACACTTCTTCCGTAAAAAGATTCGTGAGACCCCCAGTGTTTAAGTGTTTCCTTTTCAGTTCCCCCTTTAAAATTACACATCAAGATTGTGTTCAGCTTAGCTTCAATTGTCAACTTTCAATTTCGATTGTTGAGTTGAATTTATCATAAAATTTGCCACAAATGTTTCATTTTCCAATTCACTAGAGTTAAGTCTAGCTTATATCAAAGTTAAAAAAAAAAGTTATTGAAGGTTTGATCTTTGGGAAGAATTAAAAAAAAAAAAAAGAAAGAAACTAGTCCCAGCTGAGCCTCAGATATTGTAAACAATGTCTTCATCAGTACTTACTTATAGTATATGTAAGAAACCTACAAGGAAGAATCTCGTCCCATAAATGATGTTAAAGGAAAAATGTCAAGCCTGTAGGAATGCCACTATCCGCCTCTGATGTTCAGCGTCCAAATGCACAACTCCCCTGTACAAGCTAAAACATTTAAAGTCACTACCAAAGTCCACTTATGTCCAGGTTCGACCCTAATTAGATACACGCCCAAAGTGTCCCTTTAAGTCTAAGCATTTGCTACCTATTTTCAACAATAAGGTAAGGGTAAAGGTCAGCATTATTTTTAGCTTTGGGTAAATGCAGCAGCTAATCTTCACTTAAAGAGTAGCATTTGGGAGACACTTTGTGACATAAATTGTCTGTATTCTGAGACACAAGTGATGTTGAAGTTGGCGAGAAGAGCAAGGGGACACTTCGTGACGCTTATTGAAATCCGCGTGCATCTAATTAGAGTCAAACCTGGACATATCTCCCAAAGTCAGTAGATGATTTGTTCCCTGAAGCTAAGAAAACTTTTTTGGAAAAAAAGTTTGGCTGTGTGGCCCTCATAAGCAGTTTAAGGTGCTGTGGTGCATGTTATGTAAGGTTGCACAGGCTGTCACCCAGTGTAAACAAAAGTGTTCCACATCCCCTGTCTGCAAACAATTCTATTCAAAATCAAGTTGGTTGTGCCCCAGTGTCATATGAACTGACGTCAA
>NC_090877.1:30088628-30098628 GCF_036669935.1 Montipora foliosa | reverse complement strand
AAAGTGGCTGAGGTGGTGCAGAGTTTTAATATCAAACTTCGGAACAGATTCAGTTGCCTGGCAGATGATAAGGCCTATAACCCTGAACAGTGACCCAGGAAGGGAGTTCAGATGAAGACATCAAAGGCAGACTGGGAAAAGCCAGACCAGCAGTCAGCAAGCTTAGAAACATAGGGAAGAGCAGTCAACTGAAAGTCCAACGTTATAGCTGTTTTTTTTGTTTTTTTTTTCAATTAGCTTCGCCAAATAAACAAACAAAACAATTACGTATACAGAAGAACATTGGCAGGGACACCGCAAAAGTGTTGGCCAATTACAACAGGCCCGGATACTAATAAGAACTGAATAAAAACAAGAAATGTTAAAAAATACAGCAATACAGAAAAAATACAACTACATACAACAAGTTATTGGACGGAACAAGGGATGAGCACTATTGCATTTTAAACAGATAGACTTGAATGAACGTGGGTCATCACAGTTATAGGAAACAGCTAACGCGGACTTATAATAATTAAAAATAACTGATTTAAAAGAAGCTAAGGTCGATGAGCTCAAATCTAGTTCGTCCGCTAAAAGGATTTCTGGTAAGTAGATGTTTTACATTTCTTAATTATGTATTTGTTAACGTTGCTGGTTGAGGATCTAGTACGTCTACCGTATTTGCGAACTTCAGGTAGAACAGAGACATTCATGTTAACAAGACCGTGTGTTAATTTGAAAAAATAGGTGAGATCTAAACGTTCATTCCAGTAACAAATAGGTATTACCGGTAGGTTTAGAGTTGCTAAACGAGACGTATAACATATATTAGAAGAATAAGGCAGTTTTAAGCTAAACTTAGTGGCGCATCTTTGGATACGCTCAAGCTTAACAATGAGCTCGAATGGACTGCGGGGCCCAAATTTGGGTGGCGTATCCCAAATGTGGCCTAACTAGGGCTAGGTCTAGCGTACGTCGTACTTCAGTTCTAAATATGAACCTCGTGTTCCTCTTTAAGTAGCCAAGTAGTTTATTAGCACGCAAAGATTGTTCGTTTACTAATTTGGACCATGTCAGATCCTTACCAATCCATACGTCCAAATCTTTTTCTGCAGCATATCATTCAAGTGCGGTGTTGTTGAGTTTGTAAGAAGATAAGATCGGGTTTTTTTTCTTGTTATGTGCTGCGCCTTACATTTAGCTTCGTTAAAGAGGAGACCGGATGAATAAGACCAAGTTGCAAGCTTCCCAAGGTCTTCTGGAGAGAGAAGGCATCACCCAAAATCTTTATCTCTCTAAATATTTTTGTGTCGTCAACGAACATCAAAACTCGACTGCTAGAACTGACTAGGGCTGGTCCAAGTATGGAACCCTGAGGTACTCCAGAGGTAACAGGAAGATTGTCTGAAGTGGCGCCGAGTACCATAACGCGCTGGTATCGGCCTGACAGGTAGGAACAGAACCAGTTAAGCAGGTTGCCACCGAAACCGACATGAATCAGCTTATGGACCAGGCACCTATGACTGACTTTGTCGAAAGCTTTTGACATGTCAAGGTAGATGGTGTCAACCTGGCTGCCACTATCTAAAAGTGAACCAATGTGGTCAAGAGCCTCAAGCAGGTTCGTAGCGCACGATCTTCCAGTACAAAAACCATGTTGTTTAAGAGAAATGACGTGGTACAGGTGGTCCTTGATACAATTGAACACACAACGCTCAAAGACCTTGGTACAACGTTAGCTAGTTTCCAGTCACTCGGGAGAGACCCTAGTTGCAGTGATTTATTGAAGATCTTACATAAGGAAGGAGCAATCACAGAGGCAGTTTCTTTGAGCAATTTAGCAGGGATTTCATCCGGCCCTGTAGCTTTACCGACTTCTAGTGCTTTACGTGCAGCTAGAACCGTGGACTCGTTGAGAGTTAGATCAGATATAACGGTGTCCGAACATATGCACGCTGTCTTCTCCACTGCGCTGTTGATAGTAAATACAGAGGCAAAATATCTGTTGAACAGGTCAGCTATTCCTGCAGGTGTATCAGCATTTACTCTTAAAGAATTTTGTGACTGGTCAGCGGATGAGTCTAGGACGGTTGCCATGGAGACATGTTCTGGGATAGGATGACATTTAGAATTAAGCTTCAGAACTGACCATAAGCGCTTGGGATTTAATCTAAAGCCAGTGACAATGGAGTCGTACAAGTGATCACACCTTTCGCGGAGTAGTTTCTTGATTTGCACCAGCATAGACTTAAACTTATCCCTCAGGCCGGCGTTCGGATGTGACTTAAGTTTTTGGCGAACTAAATTCTTTTTCTTCAGTCTCTTCCTCTCACAAAATCCTTGACAGCAGCAACGAATAAGTCCTTCCAGCACCACCAGTCATCATCTATATTGTTATGACCCACAGTAGAAGAAAGATTGATTGCCGAGAGAGCATCACACAATCCTTCAAAATCGCCATTTGCGTAGTCGTAGACAGATTTGCGCGGGTGTGAGGGCGCATTAACAAAAGAATTGTACTCAAACAGGACTACACAATGGTCTGTAAAAACACCGGCTTTGTCAGATGGCAACACCTTGGTCACTTTGGTATGTTCTGGGGCACTTGTTATCACTAGATCAAGAATATTGTTACCGCGAGTCGGCGAGTTGTTAATTTGCATCAAGAAGTGGTCATGTAACGCCTCCATAAATGGCAGTTCATTAGCACCTGAAGCACTATCCACGGAGTCCCAGGAGATGCTCGGCAAGTTAACGTCACCACAAATTACCATGTTTTCAAACTGGTCGCAAACTTGTTCCAGAAAGATGTTGAATAAATATACTCAACTAGGGTCTGAGTCCGGGGGCTTGTAACAAGAACAGAATACAATCTTCTGATCAGATGTTGTGACCACAGCCGAGGCGATTTCCAGATCTTGCAATTCGTCGGCAAGAGGGTACTCGGTAACGGTTTTGAAAGCGCTGGTTTTAGCTGCAATCAAAACCCCACCACCTCGTTGTTTCTCCCGATCATTCCTGAAGATTGAATAGCCACTGCGAAGCAGCTCAGAACTATCCACGTCTCTATGAAGCCAGGTTTCATTAACTAGAACAATATCTAAGTCCTCCATGTAGACCAAATCCTGTAAGCAGTGCAAATTATGTCTTGCGAGGTTCTCGACTCCTTGAGAGTAGTGAATACTTTTTAAACTTCTTGCATTCATAACAAGGCATTTTATGCTTGCCCTGCTGGGAAAGCTTACAGTGTTTGGCCCTGGATGGGTAGCAATGTCACCGCTCAGAAAAATCAACCTGACTAAGAGTCCATTAAAGCCTGTGTAGTAGCGGGAAGAACGAAACTTAGGTGTGCGTCCAGGAATCGAAGGCCGACCAGCGATGTTTGGTTTAAAAATTTTCCAAGCAGAATGCTCAAAGTTATCAGGGGGACCAGTTGCTTGCAAGATGAAATCATCATGATTGCACATGTAGTCGGTCCAATAAATTAAGGAGTGGAGCACCAAAAAACGTGCAGCAACCAGAAGTGTACTGAAGATCTAAAGGTTGCTTCCAACCGCCATCTCTTTACAGTTGTGAAACATGGCGTATGACTAAAAGCGATGCGACCACGCTAGACATCTGAGAAGGCTTATAAAGATCTATTGGCCTATGAAAATATAAAATGAGGACATTCGAAACCTGGCTAACATCAGCACCATCAGTGAGCAAATCTTCCGGCCATGCTGGAAGTTCATCGGCCACGTTCTCAGAATGGATCCCAATAAACATCCCAAGACAGCATTAACCTGGGCCCCAGAGAGAAGAAGAAGTTGTGGCAGACCAAAAGAGACTTGGCAGAGAACCACAGAGAAAGAAATAACAGCACTGGGTTTTATCTCATGGAACTAGGCAACAGTGGCTGCTCGTGACCATGCGACATGGCGAAGGACAGTCTCTGGCCCTCTACCCACTAAGGGTTATGGTCAAAATTGAAATTGATTGAATCAAGACCACATTAAAAAATAAATGCATTTGATTATGTTATGAAAGATGTTATAAGAAATATCCTCAGAATCTAAAAATTGATGATTCTACTCAAAGCTTTAATTTGAAAAGAATTATGACAAAAAATTTAAATAAATTAATTATATAAATATATTATATAAGTATATATGTAATGACACACATCATAATTGGTTGAAAAATTACTTTGGTTGATATACATGTGATTTTGGTCAAAAAAATATTTGTAATGCACAACAAAAATTAAAAACTATTAAATATATTTGCTGTGATAAAATAGATTTAATTATTGATATTCATATAGCTAGTTAAAATTGTGGTATTACTCATAAGCAACTTTTCAGTAAATAATTTATTGATTGTTATGAAAATATGTATAAATTTAACCATAAAAGCGTTTATATTAGAAAATATCACATTCTTAATATTATAACAAATTTACAAATAATATATAACTATTGCGTTTTTATTACAAATCAAATTAAAAAATCAAATTAAAATATTAAAGATATTCAATCTAATTAATAATGCTAAACCAAAATCAGGTTATAATAAAAAAAGATTAGTATCAAATATATTTATTAAAATAAATCTTAAGTCTTTTAGGTGAAAGCATAACATACCAAACATAGCATACCAAAAAAACAAAAGCAATGGCGTGATATGGTGATTATTTCCTGTTTCAGTGGATTAAGCAAATATTTAAACACACTTTTAAAATCGACTTCAAAAAATTATTTCCATGTTGGTGAGTAGTATAGTACTTAGGGGTAGCGAGATCATTTTTTTGCATCCAGGAACCAAGCCTATCAGGTAGCACTCTCTTCAAGGGGCACTATCATGCTAAATTTGCTGTTTTTAGGTCAAAACTGTGTAAAACAATCTAATAGGCCTTATAACGGTTTTCGACACCATCTTGACGGGTAGGCAAAGTGTTTGTATCCGAATCCTATAGCAAATAACGTCTTCCAAAATTGAATTTTTCACAATTTCTGAATCGCAACTTTAAAATACTAGGTAGAAGATTGTATTCACCAAGTTTTAAGGATGTAGCTTCGCTAGAAGACGCTCACTTAATTTTTTAAATTTTCCACACATTTGTCTGTAAATTTGGTTGGGTAGACAAACGTCTAGACGCAGTATGCGAGAAAAAAAAAAAGACAAATTAAAAAAAATTAGCTCTGCGACTTATAGGAAAGGTACATCCTTCAAACTTGGTGAATACAATCTTCTACCTAGTATTTTAACGTTTTGATTCACAAATTGTGTAAAATTCAATTTTGGAAGAAGTTATTTGCTATCGGATTCCCATCAAACACTGTAATTTCTGACCGCTTTGCCTACCCATCAAGATGGCGTTGAAAACCATGATAAGGCCTATTTAGTGGTTTACCTCGCACATACAACATTCCTGACAACTTAGTGATAAGATATGAAATACATTTATCGTAGAAAGCGCTATTCATATTTAATTTTTGACAACTTTGCGAAGACAAGGTCTCCAAATTTGAAAAAACTGCCCAGAATTCTTCAAGTTCCAACCCTTTCCCATCCTCTCCATCCTTCGCTGCAGACAACAAAGAATAGCTTCAGTGCTTTTCAATGGTTACTGGCAACGAAAGCACAGCATTATTTTTTGGTCTTTATTAAAGCAAAAGACGTTCTGAAGTTTGACTAAAATAGCGTGACACTGCCCCTTTAAGTGAAAACATCCAACTGTTCATAATAGGAATGCAAAATCAACAAAAAAATTGGATAACACAATAAACAGTGAAAGACAATTTATTTTGCAAACATAATTACTACCCAATACCCGCCAAACTGCACTACACACATGTACGCGATGCGTGCCTATTTTCACTTTTCCAAACGAGTTATGCCAGGAGCTCTTTAGGTTACATTTTGGTCCTCTCTGTAGAAAATTTTGGTTGCCCTTCCCCAACTTCTGCACAATGATTGGTGCCAAGCTTTCCCTGCATGTAGATTTCAGCACCTCTTACCAGGGTTTAAAGTGCTAATATAACCAAAAAAAAAGCAATATTATTCTTCTTTTTCTTTGTCTATGACTAAACACAAAGTGACCCAAGTTTAAAGCAATGATTTAAAAAGGTTCCCAGTCTCTTTACTTTAACTGGAAATTTCCTATTTAATAGTCTGCCATTACCAACTTTAAAATTTTGAGAGAGCTGGATCGAAGAAAACTCACTAGTTTAAGAATGCAATAGACCTAATCGGCTAACTCAATGTTGTACCCAATTCAAACCCTTTGGGAATAAAACGTTTTGTTCCAGGTATTTCCATATCACTTAAATATGAATGCTACATTATCATGCAAATACAATACACAAAGAATCTTAGTCCTGGGAGATTTGAATTGGGTACAACATTGAGTTAGCCGATTAGGTCTATGCGTGTATACACGACTGACTTAATATGCAGCATAGGAGTTTTCAGCATTCACACTTCTAAACTTCTGTTTTGCTTATAACTATATTAAATCACAAAAATTTTAGCTAGCGAGTAAATGATGCCAGTTTTCCCTAGATCCAACCCTCCAATCTGTTAGTTTTGAATGTGAGTAATGGCTGAACGTGAAATCTAGACTTACGTTTAGAGTATAGAGCCTTTGGATAAAATCAAAGCTCAAAAAGTTGATAGTCAGGTGTTCACCAAACACACCTTTCAAAATGTGAAATGATCTGATCATAGTAGCACTTCAAAGCTGCCAAAATCCGCACTAGAAACGAATAAGTTTGTCTCTTTGGAGAGGGGCCTTCGGAAAGGAATCTGTTGAAGTTTCTAATCAACCCTCATGGGGGCATACAGAAATCAGAGTTAACAAAATCCCCCTCCAGGACGGGATAATTTCATCTTCAATACAAAATCACCTTAGATGGTACTGTAATGAATGAGTTTCCAGTAATTGGATCCATGCCTAAAATACGCAAAGGGTTCTGGGATCGCCAGGGGGCAAGCATTGCAAGGTGCTATGAGAAAATGTATGGAGGAAAGTTCTTCGTTCTTGGAGAGAGATAAAGACTTTTTTCGACACAGTTTTATCAGAAATCGATTTGGGTAATGTTGACACGCAGCAAGTGTAAGTTTTTGTTTGAATAACCGTGAAACATCAGACAAAATTTGCTGATTAACTTCCTTGCTTGCATAAAATTTATTTTGAAACGGCCTCAAAGTATTACAAAATTTACGAATAAATCTGGAGAAAATAACTCAATAAAGCCTTTCAGTTGCATTCACGTGTGTATGAGCTGGCTTATATGCCTAGTGGCGATCATTGTGCTGTGCGGGGTTGTGACAACGATTGAATGTACCGATAGATATTACTCACCCAGGAATAACAATGTTTTGTTGTGGGCTAGAACTATTAATCGTGACCAATTCAAGGTTTCGATGAGTATGGAGGTCTGTTGAAATAATTTTGTACGAGGTTACAGAACCTCAAACTTTGTACATAAGAGAATATGATTGTGGGAGTACTAAAACCTCAAAGACCTGCTCCAAAGATAGATCTACAGAGAGAACTAGCATATGAAGATGATGCTTTTGTATTGGACGAAGTCATAGTGGAGCTTGACAAGTTTGCTTACACCCAGTGACTTTAATAGTTCTACATGGCTCTTCATGTAGATGGTAGTTTAACAGAAGAAAAAGTTTGTTCACATGTAACAGCTGGGGCATATCAGATATGAATTCCCAGTGTTATCTAAATCCACAGAAACTGCTTTATTCTATGGAAGAGGAGCATTAAAACAGCTGCCTCGAAGCAGAAGGAGATTGAAATGGTTTGCTTGAGCAGAATGATCGTACTACATTAAAGTGACTGGACTCTTACAGAGTTTGTACAAAATTGTAGCGGCTCGAAAACCATTGGACTTTTCTCAATCAAACAAGAACTTAACCTATGGGTTTTCTCATGTTTCTCGTCGTCCAAAGAGCAATAGCTCTGTAAAAAAAATTTCCATCTCCTCTGACAACGACTTCTCTCGCTTGATGAGGTGTATTTCCAGAAGCCATAATTCGTTTACAGAAGACGTAACTATAAACAGCAATAAACCTTACGGATCCTCACGCGAGCAAGGTTAACCCGAGTACATTTTATCCCATATTTCACCGTTATTCAAACAGAAACTTACATGTGCCACATATCAACATTACCCAAACCGATTTCTGATAAATCTGTGTCGAAAAAAGTGTTGATCTCTCTCTAAAATCATTTTTTGGATGTTGAAATAAGTTTTCGCCATACATTTTCTTACAGCGACTTGCAATGTTTGCTCCCTGGCGATCCCAGAATCCTTTGTGTATAAATGGGGATCCGATTACTGGCAACTCATTCATTCACTATAAAACCGAAACAACACAATGGTTGAGGTCCCACTAGCACATTTGACATCGCTGTTACAAGGATGTCACACTGTTTCAAGTGTGACCCGCTATTTTCTTCAGTGTCAGTGTCAGAGTCTGTTGCTCAGGTTATGCGGCCTAATCAAAGGATTTTAACAATGCTGTTTACAATTCTAAAAGTATGATCTGTCTGGTGTCTATCTCAACCCACTTGAGATGAACCGATCACGACTTACTGAACAAGAAGTCCATTTTGCGATAAGAACTTTTAGCGCCAAAGCGATTTACATATACTTTCATCTGAAAAGTCACCTTAAAATTATAAATTTTATCGCTTCAGTTAAATGCACAAAGGAAGCAAGGAAGATTTTACGAGTATCATCCCACTAATTCATTAGTAAATCATTCATTTATGAAATGTAGCCTATAAAAGTAAGTTGGGTAGACGACCTTGTAGTGGCGGGAATTTGACATTATTTTTTATTCATCCTTTCAGCAACAATCACAGTCAGTATGGCTTCATTCCCCATGGCAAACTCTTAAATACCGGTACTCCCTTGCCCTCAATCTCCATGCGATATCCATCACCCAGCCAAGTTCCTGCCCTAAGTCCACCGCTACAAACCTCAGCTTCTTCTAACATCAACACAGAATCACTGAAAACCTCTACAAAGTGCTCCCCGTCATGGAGCACTCCAGAAGAAGAGACTGATAAGAATTTACAAGGAGGAGGTTGAAGGCCTTCTTATTTCGAATTTGCTTATAGTCTCTTTGATGTCATCTTCATGAACTGGTAAAGATATGAAATTGTTCTTCCTCCGGTTTAATGCTTCACTAAAACTGTGGCATTTTTTAATTGCAGAGGACTCTCCAATGCCGAATGTTATCGCAGTAGATCGATACAAATTTCCTGACCCAAATCTCCACAGAGCTATTGCTACTTGCTTCTGTAGCGGAATCGCCTATCAAAAACGTGTATTTTGGCGTTAAATGTCTAGAGAAACTATCGCACAAATATAATCAAATGTTCCTCTAGAAACTCTAAAATGCCTTTTGCAAAGACTGTTAAGAGCTCTGTTGTTGAGCATTTCCTCTAGCCAATAATGTGGCCGAGGGTAAACTCAAACGCAATGAATCCTTCTTACTTTTCGAGCTCTCAGCATCTGCACCAGAAAACCCTTCGGTGATGTAGAAATTGCCTCAAGACTATATGTCAGGTTGATCCTTCTTGTGACAAGTATTAAAATTATAATGAAAGAAAATCCGGTAAGAACACGACGATCAGGCATCTTGCTATTGCTTTTGCCATGAAATTGCAAGTTCATAGCTATCAATTTGAAACCGCTGTTAACAACTGCTAGTGGAACCGCAGGTTATGTGACACCGTTGTTACACTGTTTTTAACTCTGAGAGGTCAAAACAGCGTTGTAAAAGTGCTGTCAAGTGCTAGTGGGACCCCGACCAATAATGGTTCCAAAAATGTCAACATTTTTGTCTCACCACATGGTCAGTTCTTGAGCTGACTTAGGAATCTCAAAGTGATAAATACAAGACGAACAACCATTTTCCACAAACCTAACCTCTCCTACCTCTTAGGTAAAATACTCTTGAAAGCCTCAGTCTGTTGTCGCCATTCAAAGTTTAATATAATTAT
>NC_090877.1:30076128-30083628 GCF_036669935.1 Montipora foliosa | reverse complement strand
CATAATCGGGTCAAATGTCCACCGGCACACAGCACTGATTCGATGAATAAAAGTCCTAAAAAATTGACCTTTTTGCCAAGTCACAGTTTTACGTTTTATTGGAATCGTAAAACAGCAGATAGTGGCAAACCTCATGAATTCCACGACGCAAAGTTCCTTCAACCAAATTCCATACATAACAAAACTCAAGTAACGTTAGTGCTTTTGTTAATTCTTACTGTCACACATTCTTCTCATTGGACACTTGGTGGCAAGGTTACTTCACGATCCACAGTCACTACTTCATGCCTTGGTCAGTCGCTCACCGCTCTATTCGGATAAGAATTTTAAAACATCCAAGCAATCTTGGTCACTCAGTGAGCGATCGACTTTGAAACGCTGTTTTATCGCCATTAAAATGCAGCAAAAGGCACATGCTCCATCATAATACTGTATCTGTGAAGAAACAGATCTGGTATTCCTCGTGGACCGTGCAACGAGTTTGAATCATCATCATTCATCATCATTTATTTGCCTTTATGTGTATAACAGATTTTAAAAAAGCATACAGCAGGTTGCTAGGCGAGGAGACCTCAGGAAACCACCAGGCTTATCGATCAGTGCACTGTTCAGTGCACTGTTCTATGTCCTTTTACTCTTGCAAGTATCAAGAGCACTAAAAAGTCGCCGAATGTCGCTGGAGTGGTTACGTGGGAGAGCATCTGATTTGATCATGTTCTACCTCTCAAACTTTTTAATTTTCTGGCTTCATCACATGCTTTTCGATTTTCGTTTTCCTAATTGCTAGTATACGGAAGATTTTCAATGGGTGAAAAAAGGGACGTTTCGTAAAAAGCTTAGTAGAATACGGAAAACGTAACATCAGTGCTTTCTCAAATAGAATGTTTTTCAAAGTTACATTACCAAAACTACACTGACCCTTTATTGACTCTTCAACATAATACCAGAGTTTCCGATTCACAGACCACCTCAACTGCTCATTTTTAGTCGAATTTTTTTTCAATACTTTCTATGTACGTTGAGCATCCGAAATTATAGCTCATAAAATGTTAAGGCAAACACTGAGAGTCAAAATTCCGACTGAACTTTCAACTAATCGGCATGCAAACATTTGACTCGTGGCTCATACACACTTAGCGATGCTTGTAATTTACACTTTTTTATTTGTTTCTTTAATTTAAACTATTAAACACACTTTTCTATAAATACTTCATAAACATTGTTCTTTTTTACACGTATTTGGGGAGTCTGTAGAAAGCGCTAAAAGTAGAAATCCAATTTGACCACATGATCTACCTTAACTTAAAAAGCGCTCAGGTGTACTTTTCAAAAAAGGTGCGCCAGATTCTTTAGACAGGCACGAAAGGTTATTGGAAACTTCGCAGAACACGTTTTTCGATTTTCGCACTCCAGACTTCTAGTATACGGAAGGTAAACAAGGCTTGAAAGAGAATTTTTTCGAAGAAAGCTTTGAATTCAAACAACGATAAGTTCTATTACTGTCAAGACGTTTTTCTGATATGAAGTCCTAAACTAACGTTACTAAAAGCGCAATGACCGTTGATAACAGGTCAAGCTGATTAAAACATCCAACAAACTCAACGGTGTTAAAGTACCTAATAACCTTAGTTATTAGTGTCAACAATTAATTGCATTTTTTCTCCAGTAGGCGACCGATCTTGGCCCTTCTTGTGGCTTTTCAGCACTTAAAAATTGGCCCCAGCAATATGAGCGACTTCTGTGATTTTATTTACACAGCTACGAAGTGTATCGCACATTTCTCAGTAACATTACTGATACCTGAAGTGCCTTTCCGCTCATTACGATTCCAATAAATCGTAAAACCGTGACTTGGCAAACAGGTCATTTTTTCAAGACTTTTCGACATCGAATCAATGCTGTGTGCCGGTGGACATTTGACCCGCTTTTGGTAAGTAGTGCAATTTAACTTAAAATTACAATCTGTGTAAGTTTAATTACAAAGGCTAAAAGTAACATATTTGTATGGTGTCGATAATTTTTACCTTCAAATTATACTTAATATCAGCTGCTAAAGTAAAAAATTGGAAAAATGTATTCGCAAATATTTCAAGTCCTGGATAAAAAGCCGAGGCAAAAAGGCGGTAAATATTGTTTTCAACAGAAAATGTTGCCGAGGCGATCTTGTCAGAAAGAGTTCAGCAAATATTCACGTATTTTAGTTCGATTTTAAAACCCTCCACGAAAATGGCGGGTTGCTGATGGATTTCGCGCGTTTTGTACCTAATATTATTTCCCTGTTTTCAGGAAACATTCCATTGAGTATGTTTTGGAATATTACTGGAGGTTGTCAGCCGAATAAATTGCATTGTTTCTATGATCCAAATTTCAAAGGAAAGGAGGTTGTCAGCAGAATAAATTGCATTGTTTCTATGCTCGAAATTTCAAGGGAAAGGGGAAGAGATTTACTTCTACACTCGAAATTTCTTGTGTTATTTAATGCTATTTTGGTACCATCATGATGGAATTATGAAGCTGTCTGATCGTGTGGTATTCATTACAACGATGTCAAGGATCACTTGAACCGGTTTAGGCAAGTGCCGATTTTACGAAAAGCTTTCACAGCCTCTTGACAAAAATTTCGCTTTTCAGTTGGAAAGACATCTCGTTTTTCAAGATTTTGCAAAATAATCGGCGTCCTTGCAAGTAACATTACCTGATGGCAGTAATGTTACCACAGCGCGTGGCAGTGATTGGATTGTTTTCGGTAAGATTACTGCGGCAAAAGGTGTCTCGAAAAAGTCTTATCCCATTGGTTGAGACGTGGTAAATACTTAGAGTTAAGACTAGAAAGCTTTTATCTCCATAATGTTTTTGTCCTCTCCATATTGATTTTGGCCTGTGTTTAAAACAACTTCCTCAGGAGCCTTGCTGATGGTAATCCCTAGCTTTGGAAGCCATACACAATTATTATTATTAGTATGTACAATTAATTTCAGTTTTGCTGGTCAACCGAAAAAAAATTTCCTTGGAGCGAGTTACAGATGGGAGCAAAAGGGTCACAAGGTTCTGGCAGTCTCTCAAATCTCAAGAGCTCTTCATAGTATCCTTGCAGTTCCTAGTAATGCTGTCTTCTGTACGTGCCCTGATCTTACCCTTACACCAATAATCTGAAGAGATTTAAGCAGACCTTTAGGCCTACAACACCTCGTGCTATTTTTCAATTTTTTCACTTTTCTTTGAATTAACACTGCGGTCAGCTTGTACAGACTCTATTCTACTTCCACCACTTTATACCCAGGGCATCGTTGTAGTAGTTCAAAGCAAAGTTGTTGGTACTTCTGTATCTTTTCGTTCCTTGTTTTTTTCTCGTGGACATGCTATATCAACAATGTAAATTTCTTTCATTTCTTCATCCTCCAACGTCAAGTCTGGTCTAACTTCTTGCTGTTGCAACAATATCTTCTCTCCTTTGCTTTCAATCAGATGCCCTTTTTCCCCTTCCTTCTTGTCATGTTTTCATGTGACACCACAGCTGCCATATTGGTGCACCTAAACAATAGAATGGCGGCCATGTTGGTGTACCCAACTACCACCAAACAAATCTTCTGGGAATTGAGCTCTATTATCAAGCAATATTATCATCCTGACAGCAGATGCTGCATTGTTCCTTGGTTTTCTCCACATAACATGCAAACTTCCAAGCTCTTGTTTCCACCATTTGTTCTAGCATACTGAATATACCTGCCGTCTTTTTGGGGTTGGTGTTGCATTTTAACCATCCCGGTCCTCTTCCGTGCATCCTGCCATTATTTCGCTTTGCATTTTCTTTTCCCCAAATGTCTTTACATTTTTTCTCCTTTGCTCCTTCCTTGAGAATTTTCTTCAACCTTCTCCATGTTTCACAGATTTCTACACTCTTTCTTTTACTTCCATTAACCGGAGAGGGCTGGGACACAACCATTGATGACTTTCCTGACTCCCTTTAACCAACGTGCAGACCAGAGAGCCCCTTTCATGCTATCAAACATTAATTTTTTTGTTTGTTTTGTCCGCAATGTTAGTGCAGATACCTGTGCCATTCATACATTGATCATACACTCTCCCAGGATCCAATGTGAAATGTTGATTGAGTTACCATGATGGTCAAATCCCCTTTTTAGCTACTGTAATAATATTCTTTCCCATAAGGCTGATCAGCCCCACAACCCAATAAATTTATGCACTCTTCTTTTAAAAATGCTCTGTTCCTTTAGTCTCTTTTTCTAAGCTTGCACTTTTCTCTAATTGTTGTTATGCCTGGAGTTATTCCTATATTTGAAGTTACTTGGTATGGAACATACATGTAGTGCCAAAATCACTATGTGAACAACTGTTGCTTTCTTGTTCCATAATCCAGCAACCTCAACCTGGAGCTCTCTGAATACCTGCCAATCTCCCCATATTCCTTTCTTTTGATATTGTGGTCACCAGGGATAGCGGTATCAATGATTTAGCAAGGTCCAGGTTTCCTTGTCTATTACAACAACAAAAAATCTGGTCTTGATGAAAATCCTACAAGAATCATCTTGACCTTGTCATTCTCAATCACCCTCTCCGGATTGTGACAGACAGACAAACAGACAGCCTTTATTTTTATTTTATGCAGCTTATGGGGTTGTGCATAAATCTAAGAACAATATGTATGCATAATAAAGCATAAAGATACTTACCAGCACAATTCTGAAAGAGAGAGACCCGATTTTTTCTGTTATTAAATGCGTAAAGCCCAAAACACACCTTTGTTTCTTCAAATATAACACCAAATGAAGCTCAAGACGTTCGGGTGCTTAGCAACCTGGCATGATGATTTTGTTACGTGCATGCACGAGCACGCGTGGTTAAAGCCACAGCTGCACAAGCGTTTCCATTATAGTCCCATCTAATTTGTAGTCGGTATTACATAAATAGATTGAATCACTTGCATAACTCTCGATTTTATTATTACATCATTACTTTTGTTTTAGTGATCAAGCTTTAGTTTTGGTTTGTATTGTACCATACAATTTACTACGTAATTGTATTCCATTACAATAGCCATTGTTAGTTTTTCAGAGACTATATAGTCTCTACTGCTGTAATAATTAGGCCATTTTATCCTTAGATTTTTGGCTCCTTGTTGGTCTACGAAACAGACCTGTATTAAAGTCCATATGAAACTATATTGAGTAGAAAAACATTGTTACTAAGTTATATATATATATAATTTGCAAGGGATTTCTCATGCCAGGGGAGGGGTCTAGATCCTGCCCGCTTCTCAACTCCTTTAACGGAACCTCCCTAGCGGTTTCGCACTGGAAACTAAGGATGGACACTTATGGTTGGGTGTCGATCCACCTGTCTCGACCAAAACAAGTTTCTCCGGACCGGTTTCGACTTTAATAACTTCTTCACTTCAGCGGAATTTTTACAGTTTCAGATTGTCTGCTCGCTTCCGCGCCGTTGGACTTAACACATTAACTCGTTTCTCTACAGTCATTTATATGAACAGTGCAATTAAATTATTAAATGTGTTACGTCAGTGTGACGTTGATAATTGATCAACATGCACTTTTAGTTTCAAACGAAATGTTATCACGTTCGTTTCATCAATATAAATGTCTCTATTCTGTCCCTTGCTGGACCCTGCCATCGCATTGGCTTGTTTTGGTTGAGACAGCTGGATCGACACCCAACCAGTTGAATAGACAGAAGAAGATGCAAACTTTTCTCAGATTCCACGTAGTGATATTCGCAGTGCTGAAAAAGCCCGAATGGGCAAAATGTCCCTGCATTAAAGACAAATGAAATATTAACCACGTAATTACATGGCAAATCATAGCACGCGCCAAACCGTATAACAGTGTAAGCAAACGTTGCATTTTGTGCTTACTTGAGAAGTTTATTATAATCCGCGAACCGAAAAAAAATTTCCTTGGAGCGAGTTACAGATGGGAGCAAAAGGGTCACAAGGTTCTGGCAGTCTCTCAAATCTCAAGAGCTCTTCATAGTATCCTTGCAGTTCCTAGTAATGCTGTCTTCTGTACGTGCCCTGATCTTACCCTTACACCAATAATCTGAAGAGATTTAAGCAGACCTTTAGGCCTACAACACCTCGTGCTATTTTTCAATTTTTTCACTTTTCTTTGAATTAACACCGCGGTCAGCTTGTACAGACTCTATTCTACTTCCACCACTTTATACCCAGGGCATCGTTGTAGTAGTTCAAAGCAAAGTTGTTGGTACTTCTGTATCTTTTTTTTTAGTGTAAGCAAACGTTGCAACTTGTGCTTACTTGAGAAGTTTATTATAATCCGTGAACCGCACCTGCACACTAAACAAAAGAAATGAACTTGTTTCATGTTGTAGACATAGGAAAAAATCACTACAGCGTAGTAATTGAGCAGCCCTTAGGGAGCCCTTATGTAAATTTCAAGGATATTTAAAGTGACGATTGTGGTATATACATTTAGTATTAAACTCCTGATGAGTGAGGCCACTCAAGAAACAGCGTTGTCGAGATGCAACATCTAGTCTTGTTTTAACTTTTCAACCAAATCATTTATTTGTGCTCTATCTAACGATATTGAGTACTCTATGCAGACAAGTCGATTTCCTGTCTACTTATGTATGTATGTATGTATGTAACGTTTAACGTTTAGAAGAAAGACAAATTCACAGCCTAGCGACTTCAAGTTTCATGTTTAGACAATCATCAGGCTATAGACCTTACATTTACATTCCTACTCATTTAAAGACCATTCTAATACTTTAGGGGAGCGTGCTATTTTAAGTTCGACAAAAGGTATTTGTTCTTGTGTCTGCATTTAGAAATTAACTCGTTTCTTTTGTTCAGTAGATGGCGCGTATCTGCATTTCTTATGTACAATTTTTCTGTAAGGCACAGGTCGCATCTGTTTGGTCCACATTGGTATGGTGAGGCGAAAGACTCTATTGCCCAGCGTAGCGTGTAATTGATGTTATTGTCCTTTAAACTCCAGATATGCCGCAATAACTCCGTCTCACTGCAGTATTTTTTATGCCTGAAGGATTAAGTGTGGTTGTTGTATCGGGTTTTAAACTTGCCCTCTGACGCTCTGTAATAGATCTTGGTGTTGTTATTGCTTGTCACTTTGGCTCTATAGACTATAGACAATGATAGACATTTGCCGTCTAAGGGGCATCATTGCTTGTTTCTGCAGCTGCATAGGCGTGCTTCGTTAGGTGTTTTCGTAGCGTTTAATACTTTTGCATTGTGTTGCCTAATAATGCCTGTCATGTTTGTTGTGCAGCAGTAGCTAAGCTTGATTGTGTTCGTGTTTAGAATCTTGTGAGGCTTGTGGCCTTTGTGGAAGTGTTTTTTGATGAGGCAGATGACCTTTTTTCCGATGTTGTCTTGACTTGCAGGTTGTATGGTGGATTGAACCAGAGGATATTGTGTTGACGGTTCCTTTTCCGTCTGCTTTGTTGAAACTCAAGCACGCTTCCAACAGGCCAGTGAAC
>NC_090877.1:30061128-30071128 GCF_036669935.1 Montipora foliosa | reverse complement strand
CATTTCATCAAGGCAATATACGCCATTTTTCTGGCTCTATAACGCCAATAATAACCATACTGGTCACTTGCTACTTACTGATTAGCACTGTCTGCCATTGTTAAGTCACAAAAAAATTGGCCTTCATTACATATATGATCCCATAATTGGAAACGACAACGCCACAAATTAAGCAGCATATAATGGCGTAAAATTTGGTACAAAGGATTATTTGGGGAAACGAATCTGCTGTAACTTTTTCTCATTTTCATATTTTTACAATCTTGGACAAAACTCGTTGGGAAAATGTGATGCTCTAATTTCAAGGTCAAATTCTTCCTACTTTACGCCCACCCCCCATTCCAACGTTGGTTTAAAAAAACGGCCAAAGGCTTGCACAGTATTTTGCATCATATTATCAACACTTATATGGGAGGGAGGGGGGGGATGGACCAATATACTATGTGAGTGAATGTCAAATGATGCTTTTGTCCAAGATTGTAGAAAACGTTTTTTTTTAACAGGAGTATCTCAACAATTTTGCAACTTGTTGTAGTTTCCTTATTAAGACTGAAAACAGACCAGTTTGTTACGTGAAATAAGCTACAAAGCATGACAATACATGTACAACATGTACACTCAAAATACACGTACCTTTTCCTGGCTGGTAGGTTTACCCTGAAGCTTTTGATGATGGTCGTACATAACATGCTCGAAGTCACTTTGAGTTTGTTCATCAAAGTCACTAATGTTGCGAGTAGTGTCAACCCTAGTCTTGTCTATTTCAATGTCTCCATCTAAAACAGATGTCCAAAACCTTTCCTCACTTTTTTCCAGGTTAACGATGACAAATTTGCCACCTTCCAATAACCACATGGATTCCTCACATTTCACTCTTCTTTGAAGTTTTCCCTCAAGAAGAACACTGTTACCTAGTAAGATGAACACAAAATACTATGAATGGTTTAGTTTTTAGTGTATAACCAGCCACAAAATTAAGAAAGCTGATCACTAATGTTTCCTAAATCAACAGTTAAGGGGGCATAAGATTTAAGAATTAAAGGAGACAAAGTAACTGAACCCCAGGATGCCAGTATGTGGTCAACCTGGCTGGATTAACTTCAAGGGTTTCAGAGTGAATGAGTCCAGAAAAAAAAAATACAGTCGGGAGTAAGGCTATTTGCCAGGTGCTTGACAAAAAGTGAAAGTGAAGGTGAAAGTGAAAGCCATTTCCAGGTTGTCAACCTGAATTTAAATGAGCTTAGGGAGTCCAGTGGAACAACATTAAAGCACACATAAAAACTTACATATTCAGTATTTCTTTAATGGTTATCATTCCAAATACAATGTGTTGTTTTTAGAACCTTTTGATTGAACTTTCACTTTTTGATTCGCTTTGAAAGACCGGAAAGGTGGTCATAAATAACCAAGCTAGGGGAATGGGTTCAAAACCGAGTTGACATTACAAATTAATTTGCGTCACTGTTTTTAAAGAACTTTCCCAATGCAAACGAGTTTGTCACATCAACATGGTATCGAACTTACTCCCCTTCATTGCTTGCTTATTGATCAAAGTATGACCACTTTTCCCATCGTTCAAAGTTAAAAGAAAAGTGAATATTCAATACCAAGGTTCTAAAAATAACACAAATATTTGGGACGATTACGGGGAATAAAAAAAGGAGAAAAACTGAGTTGAGGTGATAGGCACATTAAGCAATTGCAGGGTGTCAAGTGACTAATGACACTCAGAAAATAGGAATATAGGAAAGACAGTGGCCACAAAAAATAGGAATTCTCATCCCAAAATAGGAACAAAATAGGAAGCTTTCCTTGGATTCTACCCTCTTAAGAGGGTCTCGATGGGGGGATAGCTTTCACCGGAAATGGTTAGAAAATTTGACTTTTCCTGGCTAATGATTTTTTTTTGTCAGAGTTAACATACATGAAAAACAAAGAAATGTCCCTGAAAATGAAACAGCCTTTTTTTGGCTTTTTGGGGTTCTCTGTGTTAGTAGTGTGCCAGTACACATTGAATAGAATAAATCATTGGTCATCTGAATGCGACTTACATTTTTGTCAACACCTAAAACTGGGGGCAAGAGAGGAAGACAATGGATCATACACGGGCCAATGATAGTTTTCTGAAAATCTAATCTTAGCTATGCAGCTATTTTTAGAGAGGCACTTAAAATAGCTTTGCGAATCTAAAAATAGATTTTAAAAAACTATGATAGGGCATGGGGATCCATTTCGTTACCTCATCTTCTCTTGCTGGGGGATATTTGGGACTTGTTTTGTCTTGCCAGACAAGCTTAGTGGGACGGAATGTCAAAGAGAAGAGCAAAGGACGTAAAACAGTGTCGAGTGGTCTGAAGTCTCTAAATAGTACAAAATACTCTGTATTCCACTTTTAAAAGTAAAAGAAATGCTTTTAATGTTGTTCTTGTCATTTCCATGTCTAATGGTTAACTTGTCTTGATGTGTCACCGCTAACGATTAACCCCATTGAGACCCTCTCTTAATAAAGACAACAACAGCTCTATTCCACAAACCAATGCCTTATTCAATATCTAACAGACAAGATGGGCTGCATCCTTCATAGAAACAAGTGCTAAAACTTCTTACCAAGGAAAACTTGTCCTTCACCCACCAAATTACATCACATACAGTATTTTATAGGGTATAACTAATTTAAGTCGATAGTTGTTTGAAACTGAGAAAGAATACCAGCAGAAATACTTTTTTGGACATGAATAGCTTACCACTCTAACAGCCATCACAAAAGGTATCAGGCTGAAAAATATTTGAACTTTTTTACAATTAAATATTGTTGTAAAGACAAAGTTATAACTGTCTTTAAAGAGATGGTATATTAATTAAACAACTATTATTCAAAAACAAAGAGGATAAAATTTGATTCAATTACTTGTCTCCTTAATTCCACAAGGCAGCTGCACAACCAAGCAAATGATCTCGCAGACAACTTTTCACGCTACCAAAAATACTAAGAAAATGTGGGCACGAGTTTCAGAGAGTTCTCATTCAAACAGGCTTTAAATTCCTAGCACTTATTTTGACAGAAAGGTTTCTTTTTTCGAAGAATTTACCAATTTTCTAGATAATTTAATCTTAAATATATCAAAAGGTTCCCCTGCACTTAGTATTCTATTACATAACACTCTCATTCATGCTCAGTTGATGATAAGGTATGGAGAAAAAATATTGATCAGCGGTCTAAGCCAATCTGTTCCAGTGTTATGAACAGTATTCTATTACATGCTCAGTTGATTATAAGGTATGGAGAAATAATGATCAGCACCGTCCACCTCCTTTCTGTTCTCCCTTGTCCTCACAGATAATGCAAACAACTCTCTTACATCCTAAATCCCTTATAATTTAATCATACAACTAGACCCTCTGTGAGGGTACACTGGGTTGCCTGTGGTACGTGCACCGTTCCAGACAATTTTTTTCAAGTTGGGGGGTCATTAAGACCATTTTAAGGGGTCACCCAGAAGTGATACCAGCAGAGGCCCTTTGGCTCACAGGTCATCACACGTTCGTACAACGAAACTGATCTGTCCTTGCGTAATATGTAGCTCTAACAGTGCACGATATTGTTTTGGTATTATCTATCATTGTAGTGCCATGGTAGAAGACTTGGGTAAATAGCCTGCGAAGACATGTGGTTACTAGAAAAGTACTGAACCCAGAAAGATTGAAGAAAATAAATGGGAAGTGAGAAACACTGGCTTCTGGGCTGACATGTTGATAAACTTCTTTTCACCACAAGCTTAAGCGTGCCATCTGAGCATCTGACAGCTTTGTAATACTAAAGTTTACTAAAGTTAATGAAGGGGTTAGTTTCTAAAGAAACTGTGGTGCTGAGTCGGTGGGGAAGTAGTATACAAAATTTTGGTTTTATCAACAGAGTTGATAATGCAAATTGGCCACCCTACAGAGATTCTAAAAGGGTAAATCCCTATCCGGCGGGGTTAGTGTCTGGATGGGTGACCAAAAACATATACCCCTTCACAAAACAGAAGCATTAGACCGAAAATACTATTAACGCTAACAAATGCGAACTCAACAAGGTACAGATTTTGTTAGCTTGCTTTATGCAAAAACAAATATTGATGCACAGTTTTTAGAAAGAGCAGAAGGAAGTTTCCAGGACGGTCGCTCCAGAATAAAATATTTACGTCATGAAAACAACATTAATTTTGAACCGTGAATATAGAATATAAACAGTTACGATCAGCGACAAACATTTTGGGAGATTTTTGCTACGTTCAATTTTGTTATTGTCCGTTTTGGCTTCACAAATAAATCGCAAAATAGAAAGTGACATCGCCAGAATTCAGCGGGCGCCATGATTAAGTTACCGCAGCATGTTTACTTGCCAAACAGCATCTTTGTCAAATGATGGCAAGATACCGGGTTTTCTGTCAAGTGTTATAAAGTTTGAAAATAAATGAGCGAATTCAAAACAAACGCCCACCATTGTTTCTGCAAAGTCAAAAATTTACTCTCCAAGACGAGGTTATTTATCACCAGGTAATTCTATCATTTTGGAAATAGCAGCTACTTTATTATTCATCAGCGTCACAATTTTTTGCTGATTTTGGGGCTCATTTTGTTGAAACTCAAGCACGCTTTCAACAGACCTGTTTATTTTCATGAAACCTTTCCTGCTTACAGAGCAATACTAAAAATATCCTCCCGTATCACGTTTCAACCTTAAGCTCAAAAATTCAATACACAACATGATATTATAATTCACAAAGGCAGAAAATATCACAGAATCCTTTTCCAGCGAAACATTTCATTGAAACAAACAACATAAGATGCACTAAAACGCCATTCGCATTGCAATGACTTTCCACGCCATTGCTGGTTAATGAGAATAACAAACTCACAAGGCAGAATGTATATTTCTATTTAATTAAGTTAGCACAACAGAAAAACGCTAACCCCATTTTGACACGAAAATGCTTTACTATTGCCATAAAAACTATCCAGTTAAGCTCGCATATTATAGAACATGATGAATTCATAAAGGCCACCTTTTCCAGCGAACAATTTTTTGAAACAAACAACATATTTGCTCTTAGAGGCGAAAACCTCTTCCTATTTCATTGCATGCGTGAAGACAAGAAACTCAATCGTGTCGAATTACCATGTACTTCAGGTTCAAACCCTTTCCTGAAGAACCTTTTCCTTGAATAACAAGAAAATGCTTTACTATTGCCATAAAAACTATCCGGCACAAATATCATAAAACATGATGAATTCATAAAGGGCACCTTTTCCAGCAAACAATTTTTTGAAACAAACAACATATTTACTATTAGAGGCAAAAACCGCTTCCTATTTCATTACGTGCGTGAAGAGAAAAAACTCAATCGTGTCAAATATGCGCAATATTACAACAAACTAAAATTTCAGGATCAAACCCTTTCCATGAAGAACCTTTTCCTTGAATAATGAAGCACAAAATAGACGACAAGCTTTCTTTCAAATAATTCTTGGCTGCCACATTTCCAATTTTTTTTTTACCTGAAGACTGTGCAGAGTTGATCACAGATCCACTTTAGGTGTTCGAGTCGTTCTCTGTCTTTGTTGAACCCGTAAGTTACCAGAGAATTTTCTATTTTGTTTCAGTGTTCTACATAACAGCACACTTGCCAAAATCTTAGAAATGCAGCTGACTTTGATTTTGGCTGGACGGGTGACATATTGTTGTCGAAGTCCATTACTCGTTGCTTTTAAGATTGCACCACCTGTCTTGTTCAGTATCCAAATGACTTGCCATTATTGAGCTTCATAAGGGTATATTTTGTTCAAAGATCCACTAAAACGCCATTCGCGTTACATGACTTTCGATGCCATTGCCGGTTAAGTTTATCATTCTACTGTGTCCACCAGAGAAATCTACGCATTTCCACTACCCTCTCTATCCTAAGAAAATACGAGCAGAAGGCTCTATGCACAAAGATACCACTTAGCCGGGGAGTGACAGGCAAGACTTTTACCGACACGGAAAATTATAAAAACAAAAAAACAAACAAATCCCACCAACTTTCCTACTGGGATTGCCATACTGGCAGCCTAGTAATAATTCCTCAAACTACAAAATATAATTATCGACTGTTAATAAACTATTGTCATTACTGCAAGAGAAGCCTCTTATGAGGGTTATCAGTGGGAAAAGCACAAACAAAGCGTTTCAGTTCATTTATGTCCTGCCAAGCATTAGGAATGTTTAAGACTTCACAACACAACACAAGCTTGGCAGAGGCCCCACACGGGTTCAGTACCTTCACCAGCTGCATGTAACAAAGGGCGGTGTGGCGATTCGCCCAGCCAACATGAACCATGATCTCAGACAAGTCCCCTCCCGTGAGGGCTAAGATGATTGCACAGCCTGATCTGAAGCCATGCAATGTCTCGCCGTCACCTGTACCCATAGCTATATGAGATATATCTTTAAACGGGCTTCTGCGGCAGCTGAAGTAAAAGGCGAATCTTGAATACCTCCATTAGGTGTCGTCAGACGAAACAGGAAGCCACATGTAAGGTCAACTTGGATTTGTCACGCCACATCCAGGTATTGATCGATTCCTTTAATGGGACAGATGGTTGTTTGTGGATTTCGTCTGATTCCAAGAAGTCTGATTCCAAGAAGTTTTGGCGTAAAAAAGTTCAGCATTCAATCAAGTATGCAAAGCGGCACTATTAGTCTCACAAAGTTGAGGATCTAGCGCATTCAAATCCTGCTAAATGGTGGAAACAAATTAAACAACTAACTGGTCGAGCTTCTGATCAAGGTGAATGGTTTCATAGATTTATTGGCCCTGATCAACCGGACCAATTTCAGGATTGTTTGGCTCTAGCAAATGGGATTAATGACTTCTTTGTCGGTATTACGGAACAATTTACACCCTTGGTTCAATCTCCTGTTAGACATACTATTGTACCACCTAGCGTACTCGTGTCAGAATTCGAGGTCTTGAGGGATCTAAATAACTTGTCATCAAACAAAGCTCCAGGTCCTGACGGGATTTCTAATCAAATATTCAAAGTATTCGCCCCTGAGTTAGCACCTGTTATTTGCGCAATTTATAATCAGTCATTACAGGATTCATTTGTTCCAGGATCATTAAAACAGTCGATCGTAACACCAGTACCCAAGATTTCCCCGCCACAAGAGATTGATAATGATCTCCGTCCAATCTCCCTTACTAATAGTATTGCAAAGATCCTGGAGGGATTTACGAACAGGAGGCTTCTACAACAGATAGGAGATAAGATTGATTCCAAACAATTTGCTAGGAAAGGACATTCAACAACTCATGCCCTTGTTTACCTCCTACAAGCAATCCACGAGGCTATTGACCGTGGAAATAATTGTGTTAGAATCTTCTTCTCGGATTTTTCTAAGGGTTTTGACTTGATTGACCATCAGATCCTTATGGACGAATTATCACTGCTTGGTGTGGACCCAGTGCTTTTCAGTTGGATAAGATCTTTTTTAACAAATAGAACTCAAGCCGTGCGCATCGGAAATGTCTTATCGGATTGGAAGCATACCCATGGAGGTATACCCCAAGGGACCAAGATGGGTGTCACCCTTTTCTCAGTTATGATAAATAGACTGCTAAAGGATTGGAATGTGAGAGCAAAATACGTTGATGATACCACAGTTGTAGAAATCCTGCCTCGCAATTCAATAAGCCTTCTCGATTTGGCTGTTAGAGACACACATTCATTTTGTACTGCCCATAAGATGAAGCTAAACCCTCGGAAGTGTAATGAAATGCTGATAAATTTTATGGAGTACCCGAACTCTGTAATTCCACCTATTTGTATTGGAAATCACCAGCTCGAACGTGTCTCATCTTTTAAATTACTTGGTGTTAAAATCAGAAACGATCTTAAATGGAATGACCACATAGACTATATTTATAGTAAGGCCGCCAAACGTTTATATACCCTAAGAGTGCTTAAAAGAGCTGGTGTAGCGAATAGCAATATTTTAAATATTTATAAGTGCTCTGTCAGATCCATTTTGGAATATGCCGTGGCTGCTTGGCAAGACATCCCTGAATATTTGTCATCTAAATTAGAATCTATACAAAGGAGAGCCCTTAAGGTAATACTCCCGGGTGTTGGTTATAAGGAAGCCCTGACCATATCTGGCCTTCCAAGTCTAGAAGTCAGGCGAGAAACATTAAGTAGGAAGTTCATTGCGACGTGAAAACTCCGCCCTCAGGCTAATGTTTATAATGTTCCTTACAATCTTAGATCTGGGAGTGAAAAGTCCGTTCGCCAGGAGGCAAGAACCAAGAGAGCTAATGATTTTATAACTTTTAGATTTCTAGATTAATTATTATGTAGATTTTACATTAGTATACCTTAATTATTTTTAATAGTTTTGTAAATGATACCGCTTGATAATTCAGTTTATACATAGTTCTAACTGCAAAGAGTGGATTAAACGATATATATATATATATTCTCGTCCCCCTCCATGAAGGTTTTACCCCAAGCATGATTAAACAGTAAAGCGTCGTTATTTAGAAAACGTAAGATTTCAAGAACTTTGACCTGGCCCAAATCACCTGGTCAATGGCCACTGCAGAAAGCTGTTTTGAAATAAGCCTGATTGCAGGTGAAAATGAACCGTTGGATTGCAGAGGTAGACTTCTCCAACTGTCTTTGCAAGTGGAGTGATAGCATGGTGAGCCTATCCACAAAGAAAGGGGTAGGTGCTCGGGTGTGACTCTGGCTTGTAATTGCTCCGCGGACACGACACGCAGATAATTTTTTACAGATTTATCTGCTGCGGGGTTGCCCAAGCCCAGTCTCTCATCCCACTCTCCATCTCTTCCTTCAGCATGGAATATAGACCTCAATTTCCTTATGTAAGAATTCACAGTTTTGTATGACAGTCGTTGAGGGCAGCCACAAGGATGTCTACCATGTTGCCCAATAAACTTACTGCTATTACAGTGAACCTGCATTTTCCCATCTTTATCCTTGAAGATAAGGGAACAACAAAAATATCGCGGTGTTACTGTCGCCAAACTTACTTGTCCCGCGAGAGCTGACAAGAACGCCTCAAGTTGCTTTCGTAAGGAATCCTTCTGCTTTGAGTAAATGGTCGCTTGATCGTAATTTAGTAACTGTTGCAACCGTTTATCAATCTGACTGAGGTCAACATTCACACCCACTTGTCCGACCCGCGATGGACAGATAACCTTTCTTTTATAACCACAGCGTTGACAATGACGAAAATCACTATAATTTGCATGGCAGCAAGAAAGAGAAGTCAAATATAGGGGTGCTTAGAACGCCCTGTAGAATCAAGGAGTCACCTGGAAGTCTCTCTGTCAGTTTCAAAAAGCGCTTCAATAAACAATCGCATTCATCACGCCTCTGGGGAGCACAATATTTTGCCCACAACGTAAATGTTTAACTATGAGAAGAACGCCTAAAATTCCACATAAAGTAAAAGTCCCCCTGGAATGCCTGGATGGGGCACCCAGCCCTGCCTAGACAGTCGTAGAAGAGCACCCTTGGAGGCCATCCTTTACACTTTTATGGGTCTACGCTGAAGGAGTGGCCACCAATACTTTCTAGGGTAGATATCCAGGACAATGATGGACTGTTTAAAACTTTCCAAGAACTGCAAGACTGGACCGACTAAAGTCAACGGTGGAAAGACATACGGGCCCCACATAGCTGAACCTTGTCGCATCAGATCTTGTGCGAAAATATTCACCCCTGAGGACCCTGGGGCTGGACCTGGGGTAAAGTGAGGTAGACTGTTACCTGATTTATATTTCACTGCATTTGAATTCGACACCATTAGGTCAAATGTATGACCCCCCGGACCACCAAATTCCTTGCAGACATTCTGTCACACATCCTCTGCAAACGGTCAATCTACACTGGACAAACGGCGAGAGGGCTGACAGGTGCAAGCACACATTTAACTCCATCGTGGTGGTAG
>NC_090877.1:30041128-30043628 GCF_036669935.1 Montipora foliosa | reverse complement strand
CTCTACAAAAGGACAGCCAATGTTAGCCGTGAACATGGAAAACCCACAGACTATGTTCAAAACGACACAGACACCATTGGGGATGTTAGTGGCCAAGCCTCGGTTTCTGGCGACGAGGAGAATGTCTTCAAAGTGGAATGACCGAGTGACCCCGGTCCAGCGGACGACCCTCAGGAGACAGCAGATGAGTCTTCCTTACCTGGAGATTGTATCCAAGAGAGAGTGGAAAAGAAAGTTTGAATCATCTTTTGTGGATTGGAATTCAACTGTCCTCCATCATTTCATTATTGAGACTGTTTATATTTGCCGTTAGATTTAGACCTCATAAGATTTTTAGACTTGGAACTCTTGAAATATTTTAAGAAAGGGGCATGATGATTGTGATGAGTAAGCCTTTGAGTTGCATGACATAGACATGTGAAGTTTGATTGACAGTTTTAGTGAGTAGTTTTTGACGGGATCTGAACCTCGTGCGGCATTGTGCGAGTGAGAATTGTAGAGTACCTCGAGTTTGTGTCGAGTGTAAAATATATTGAAAGCTTACTGAACGTCAAAACTGGTATTCTTTCACAATTTTTTATTTTTAATGACACAAATATTATTTACAGCAAATTAGGAGCCGATGTCTGCAATTATGGAGAATTGGGCGTCAGTCGTGAAATTTCGAATTTCTTCATATTTTGCCCAAGTAACCTCTATAGTGAAGTATTTTCAAAAATAACATTAAAAGTTTCAACAGCTTTTTAAATTTTGCGAAATTGCGGAAAGTGTGAAAACATGACATGTTGGCCTCCTTCGAATGGTAAAATTGGTGGAAAAAAACACATCTTAACTCACTCGTACGGTAAGACGCGGCGTCGTCTGTTTATGAAACACAAACACAATATAAACAAACTGTACTTTAGCTCTTTGTAGCACAGTAATAAAATTTGGATAAGCTGTTGAAATGGGAATGTTTTGGCCTTCAGAAGAAAACCAGTTTCAGGCATTTCAAAAAATCGCAAATTTCACCCAACTTCCACACAACAGAAATCCAATTGGTACGTCGAGTTTGGACATGAAATAACAACAGATTTTGAGAACAACCTTTGTAAATTACTGTGTTAAAATATTTATGGCGGCAATGAAAAATTACCCCGTCAAGAGATCAAAATGTGAAGAGTAGTTTGACAAGAATCTCCGGCTGAATTTATGACACAAACCGCCGGCTGGCTATGCAAAGCAAATTGTAACCGTTTTCATGATTTAATATCTAAAAACAAATGTTCTAAAAACAACGTAATCACAGATAACTAAAATACAGTGACTGTGCAAACTTTTGGGAAACCTAAATAGTTCAGGCAACCAATCGATTAGGTGACCCAAAGGAAAATAACAAAACATGAGGAACATAGCAGCTAAACAATTAAGTATAAAAAGTATTACCTCGTGGCCTAACTAACTTCTAAAGAAATAACCACCCACCAACTTCTAAAGAAATAATGATATACAGTATATACAAGTTAATGATCAATAATACTGTTATAACCACCGATCATCAAAGTCCTTAATTTTTTTCTAAATTTAGGGAAAAAAGCAATTTGTTTTATGTTAATCGGTAATGAATTCCAAAGGTTAGTACCATTGTAACAAAGACAACGAATATCATATCCAGGGTAGTTTGGACTGAAGGAAGAAAGAGATCTTGAGAGCAACTGTCGCATAGCAAATGAACAAGTTATGGTTCAATTTTATATTTGGTACAAATTGTTTCAAACTAGTTCAGTTTAAAAATAATTATTTAATTGTGACCTCTCATATGTAAACATACACTAACAGTTTCCCGTTGAACAGGTAAATACCAACACTTTACCAACAGCTTCAATGCTTTCATTAACACTTTCAATTTCTTCAACACATCCACCGCTTGTCAAAAAAATTTACAACAAGTTGTCAATTTTTCCAGTGCCTCATGCCTTGCAGTGACTCTTCAAGGCTTTCAACGACAAGTGCCAAGCCTATCAAACCAATAGATTTCACAACGCTCTCTTCTTTTAAGGAGTGTGCATCATTCACGATTTGAGTCATGAGACAATATCAAACAACAGCTGAGTTTATCTGGCAACAATCAAAGTTCACATATTTTTAGAAGTATTTTTAATTATTATTTAATTACTTATTTCATTATTTAGATTAAACAGCCTTCGTGAACAGTGGATTCTTTTTAGACACCAACACCACCAAGAAATTTTCTTTCACATTTGTATCAAAAGCCGTAAATACTTTAAACATTAAACTTCCGCAGAAACGCTAACTTTTATCTTGTGAGCTTTTCAACAATGGGAGCTTGATAAGTGTTTTGTAAAAGGTTAGAAGATTTACAGCAGACCCTTGACAATCTCTCAAGAGCTAAAATCTTCCGACTGTAAAACCCTCAATAAAACCCATGAAGTTGCCCACAAACTCACCCACAAAGTAACCCACGAGAACGGTTTTCTCGTATAGTATAACCCTGCATGCA
>NC_090877.1:30026128-30031128 GCF_036669935.1 Montipora foliosa | reverse complement strand
ACAATGACTTGTAAAAAGTTTATTTAACCAGCACAATAGAACCAGAAGATGCTTTGCCGAAAGATGTGTATTATCATCGTGCCTGCTGGATGAAACACGTGATACGCGCCATGACGCCTGAGGATAAGGCTAGAGCTGACGCCCAAGATTCTGAGCAAGAAAACAAACTTGCTGCTGATATAGAATTCCTGCATCTCATCCAAGAGCTTCTAAAAAAAGGAAAGATACTGAGTCTGGAAGACGTTCAAAAGGTGTACACGAATATCTTACAAGATCATCTGTGCTACTGGTTTCCTAGTAGAAAATCTGTGAGGCAGCTGTTAGCAGAGAATGTTGATGGTATCGAGTTCGTAAGTGCATATCGACGAAACGAGTCCGATCGCTTTTGCCTATCTGCTGCTAAGATCGCCGCCATAGAGAAAGCCGTTAAACAGTCATCGCACATTAATAGCGAGCTTGAAGTCCTTTATGACTGCTCAAAGATAATTCGCAGAGAAATCCAGGAGGCAAATACTTGGCACTTCAAAGGTACTCTCGACATAGATGCGCAAGATATTGTCCCTACCAAGCTCTTTACATTAGTAAAGTGGATACTTTCGGGCGTGGTTTCTGAACTGAAAACGGAGCAGCGAGCGGAAGATGTCAACAGAAAGTCAGTTCTCCTTGCGCAGCAGATTATGTACCAAACCAAGACTGATAGGCAAGTCAGATACGAGCCTCAGTTAGATGAAGAAGGGAAGACATTTCGTCACCAGCGCGAGTATCCATTGCAAGTTGGGGTTGGCCTCCTTGCTCACCAGCAAATGAGAAGTAAATCAGTAATTGATGTTCTACATGAGTTGGGCGTTTCAGTTAATCATGCGAGGATTCTACGCATAGAAACTCAGCTTGCGCAGGCTGTTCTGAGCAACTCCAGTGAGCACAGCATCTTTATTCCTCCAAAACTCTGTAAGGGCCAGTTTATCTTTTTTAGTGTTGACAATTCCGATTTCTCAGAAGACACCCCCGACAGAAAGAACACACTTCATGCAACCGCTATGGTTGTGTTCCAGCGAAAACGTACTAAGGATCCTGAAACTATAATGGAAATTGATGCGACTATGAGGACCAAGTCCCTTCCACAAGAGTCAATACCTGACACAGAAATATTACAGTGTTATATCCCTAAGAATGCGCAACCAAAGTGCTCCGGCTACACATTAGATACTACACCATCTAGTGCTGTCACCAAGAAAGCGGAACAAAATGACTTGGCGTGGTCGGTAGGCAACTCAATCATCAGGTCTCGGTTGGAGCAAGTCAAGATCCCCACGTGGGCTCCATACAATTCTCAAGTGTTGTCTTTGACCCATCAGCTGACCACCGTTTCCATGATGCCTCTTCTAGCGGCTCCGGCGCATGAGTGGAGCACGATGCTCACAGTACTAATGCAGGCACAGAAGATCACGGCTGTGGTTATGGGAGAAAACCACAAGACTGTCATTACGTTTGACCTCCAACTATATGAGAAGGCTGTGAAACTCCAGATGCACAAGGCCCCAGACCTAGACCACCTGGTTTTCCGAATTGGCGAGATGCACACGATAATGGCTTCTTTTCGCGCTCTTGGGGCATCAACCGATGGCAGTGGCTTTGACGAGGGATGGATAGAGGCGGGGCTGTATGGTTCAACCACAACGCGACAGATTCTTGAAGGAAATCATATGAAGCGCGCTCTCACAGCTCACAGCATAACGTACTCTTCCTTGAGCGATTTGCATATGGAGGCGTTTTTGAAGAGCGAAAGTGCTAAAGGTAATGCCGAGCACAATACTGTATACGATAGTGTAATACAAGCATCCGTTGCAATGAACACCATCTGCAAGGAAGGTCAATACAGTGAGCTAGGGACGAAACACAAAGACCTTGTAACGGCGATGGAAACCGACGACCTTCAAGAGAGGCTATTGAGATTTGATGAGGTCATGGAGTTTCAGTGTCCATTATTCAAGTTTGCCCGGGACTACATGAAGTTTGTGATGTGTATCCTGATGTTCATACGCGCATCAAGAGAGGGAGGCTGGAACCTTCACCGTGAATCTCTCAAGGCTTTGGCAAAGTATTTCTTTGCTCACGACAGGCTGAACTATGCGCGAATGGTGCCACTATATCTAGTGCAGATGCACAGGTTAAAGGTCGATGATCCCGATATTCACCATGAATTCACGCAAGGAAACTTTTGTGTAAACAAAAATGAGATCCCTTTTTGTGCAATTGGACCGGACCACGCTATAGAACACGTCACCAAGTTGATGAAGATTCGGGGAGGGCTGAAAGGTCTAACACAGCAACCAGCAGCCATGGCAAGATGGTTCCTTGTGGCGCCAGAACTAAGTCGACTTGCGACGCTAGCTGAGCACATGGTGGGGGTACAAAGAGCTTCATCAACGCATCATCACGATTTAAGCGATGCGATAACAAAACGCTATAATGAAAATGTACAGAAGCTGAAGGATGTCCTCAAAGTGAGTGACCCTTTCGCGACAGAGGAACGTCATCTGGTGAACATCATCACGAAAGCAGTAATGCCAGATGACATCAAGGACGGAGTTCTAACACGAGATAAGATCGGCCAAGCGTTGTTTCAGACATTTGCTCAAGAGAGAATCGTCGAGGCCAAGTTAAGTGTTTGGAGTCCCATGAAAAAGGCAAATCTGAAGTCATGGAAGTCTGCTTGGCAAAAAAACAAAAACAAGACAACTTGTGGCGTCGCACCCTTAAAGGATGATAGAGCTCTCTTTGCACGCTTCTTAGTCGTCATTCTCTGAAGGCCTGATCTTGACATAAAGGAAACCATCAGTACCTTTGAGTTAGCCGAGTATCCAAGGGCACTCTTCTTCTCTGATGGCAGTTTGCGACACTGCGCGGCCAAGAGCAAGCTGATGAACATCCTAGAAAGCCTTTTACCGGCCCAACAGCAACCACAAACGTCTACAGTACAACCTCACTCTGCAGATCCCTCCAGTAGGCAAGCGGTCATCGTTGATGCCACGGCCGTCGTTCAGGCAATGGGAAAGCCACCGTGGATACGAAATTGGCGTGACCTAGCAAGCCATTTCACAGAAGTCATTGATTCTAAGTCTGAAGGTGCCACCGAGGTGCATGTTGTATTTGACCGCTACGATATCCCAAACTCCTTAAAAGAAGGAACGCACCAGAAACGAACGGGCACAAGCAGAGCAGTGGTATACAAGATTACTGTGGATGCTGTTATAGACAAGATCACGATGAAGGATCTTTTGAGCTGCAGCCAGAATAAGGAGACATTGGCTATCTTCCTTGCAGCACAACTTATCGAGTGCAAGAAAGACTCGCAGACGACGTATGTAGTAACCTCTAAAGGTGACTGTATGGCTTCTAATAGCCTACCGATTCAGCATTTAAGGAGTGAACAGGAGGAAGCAGACACTCGTATGCTCCTGCATGCTCTTGACGCCACACAGAGAGGAGCAACGTCCATAACCATTCAGAGTCCAGATACAGACGTACTCGTTCTGACCCTCTGGATTTACAAGAGACTTTGTCCAGACACTACAGTCATTGTTGGAACAGGAGGAAAACGAAGAAGTATTCCACTAGGCCCACTCTACGAGGCGGTAGGAGAAGAACTTGTGAAGGCTTTACCTGGCTTTCACGCTTTTTCAGGATGTGATCAGACAGGCACTATCAGTGGAAAAAGCAAAGTGTCTTTTTGGAATACACTAAAGAAAGCCGAACGATCAGTACTCGATGCCTTTTCCAGTCTGGGAACCACCGACACCATCCCAGATGATATATACATGATGCTAGAGCGCTTTGTCTGCCAGTTGTACATCCCATCGACACAGCTAAGAACCATAGGAGAGGTCCGATGGTTGTTCTTTAGCAAGAAACAACACGTAGAAGAACAGCTGCCCCCTACTAAAGCAGCTCTACACCAGATGACAAGACGTGCTAATTTCGTTGCATTGGTTTGGAAGTCTTGCGACAACCCAAATCCCAGCATTCCTAGCCCGATATTACACGGATGGCAACAAGATGGGGATACACTGCATCCGGTTCCAACCACACTCCCACCTGCACCTAAGGCCGTACTGCAGTTGATTAAGTGTGGATGCAAAGGAATCTGCAATGAGCTGTACGTGCAGGAAGCACAACCTAAAATGCACTGATATGTGTGGTTCATGCGAAGTGAAATGTACGAACAGGAGCGGTAACACTGATACAGTTGAGCATATAACAGGGGATATTAGTGACGACGAGGACCTTCATATATAGGCCCATCTGCTAGGTTGGAACTCAGACCATGATAATTAAGTTCTATTGCACAAGGAAATGCTTTGCTTAATGCTAAATCATTTATGCTTTGTAATTAAGCATTCCTTAACGGAACATTAACATTTGTACAGCAATGACACTCGACTTTTGTCATAATTCTAAAACTGTGGAAAAGGGATTGTAGAGGCTTTACATGATAGAACAGACTTAAAAGCGAACGCATGCACAGTTTTGTGAATTATGGGAGCATTTTGGGACATATATAACAAATCCCGGCTCGAGTACCCGGTGTTTTGCGGGTCAAAAATCTAATTTGCATAAATTAATCTTAAATGACTTTGAAAAAATGGCTAACATTTTTTTTACGATTCAACACCTCTTAAAGTATAGATTTCTTCAACGAAACTAAAATGTTCATGAAATGCCTACGGGATTACACATGGCCCCGGACTATATTGCCAAATAACTCGAGTTTGGATCATCGCACAGCCCTAAAACTTTGACACGCTCATGATTTATTACCCTCCTACAACATCTCAATTTCTTGACTTAATTTATTGAATGGTAAGCGATTTTATTTTTTCTTTGCGTTGTACTTGCGTGACGTGAAAACCAAGAAGAATTGCTATTGAAGGTTTGGTATGTTAAATTGTCCATGGCTGTATTCTTGGAGTCTCAAGATTGATTACCCTGGATTCCAGAGG
>NC_090877.1:30011128-30016128 GCF_036669935.1 Montipora foliosa | reverse complement strand
TGTTGGGCTTTCTGTATGGATAGTAGGTTCCGTCCGTGAGGTTTAGGGTGACAAAAACAAATTCTCGACCTAATCAACTCGAAAATCAGAAATATGACAAAGCTCAAGAAGTGGAAAAACTGGAACTGGATCACGGTCACTGTTGTGAATTACGGTAAGGTTTGGTTTTTTGCCTTACATGTACATTACGTGTACACGAATCTTGGATTTTTCGATAGTACAATGCACATGTAGTAAGTCAATTGTTTGGAATACATGTACATGTAGAAAGTTGGCCTCGCGTAGTATGTTTACTTTGAAAAGCAACCAAAAACAATGAAATATCCAGACATTTACAAGTGCATTACAAGTCCGTTACAAGTTCCAGCTGAAGTGAAACCACTTATTGATGAACAGCAAACAAACACAAGCTGTATGTAAATGTAAGGTTGTTTACTAATGGAGGAAACATGCGTCATGTGAATGTCTTATCCTTTTACTTGGAGTGTTCCAAGAAGAGAAAGAATGGATTCAACCAAGTTTACCGGTAAACACACTGCAGGTCAAGACATTTGGGACAAACATCAATACAGAATGTAATTATTACGGTAAGTCCTGAAACAAAATATACTCATGGGAGAATTACCTCATGGGAATGTGGTTTCCTTGGATCAACAGTACCAAATATACATTGTGGTACGTTATTTCTATTGTTGCCTGTCCTTACAACCGATATTTCATTCTGTCCACCATATCATGATATTTCACCTGTTCGAAAATTCAGCTACACTGTACTTGTATTCGTTTTTTCGCTGTAAAGAACCAAATTTCACATGGAAGTTCCAAAATTCCGCACCATTTCAAGCGCATTATTCGACAAATTTTGATGAGAACAAAGCACGAAATTCGTCAAAATTTGCTCTCATAACTTTTGCACAGTCCTGTAATTTTGTTTTGGCCTTTTTCTTTCAAGTTGATCAGTGCTTGCTTTTCTGTGTTTTGATCTGCTATTGTTGTGCATGGTAAATGTGATCACCGTTTGTTTTACTGAACGACAACAGCATGCTTTAACTCCCTTTCACCAAATCCTCTCATGAGTTACTTTTCACTGGTACTGTACGTGACACTGCTACGGCTGATCGCATCATGTAATTCCATGCTCCTTATAGAGCTTGTTTGGAAACAACTTGTAAAAGCTCCCTCATGCACAAGCTTTGATGGGGTGCATTACATCTGTAAGTTTAGGTTAGCATTGATCACATGCATAAGGAAAAAATTGTCATAGAATGATGTACATTTTATACCTGGGAATAAAACCCATACAATCTGGAAATTTACAAATACATGTACAGGCCTGGGGTAAAAAATGTATATTACACATACATGTACATATGTCAATCTTAAAACAAACGGCTAGCTATAAAGAGGAGGCATAAAACAGGCAGAGAGCTTTTCAAGTAAAAAGGAATTCAAAGTTCTGGTACCTGTCTGCTGCCACTGCACTACATGTTGGCCCTGACTGGATCCCATGAGGATGTGATGATTCTATTTCAATTGCTGCTTCAGCTGGTTGGGTTTCTGTCTCTGAAGGGGATGGTGTGGCCTATACATGTATGGTCATTCAGCAAGTTATTAATACATGTACATGTATACACATGCATGAACAGAGACTGTTGAGGGCACACTTGCCTTTGCGGTACAAAACACCATTCATTGTTTACTAAAAAGAAACAACCCTAACCATTTACCAAATGCTAACATTAGGCCTAAAAACTTTTGTTTAGGCCTATGGTTAGCTTTAATGAACGTTAAGGATTCTTACTGCATTGCTAAAACAATGACCTGAGACTTGTGACCTGTGTTTTGTACCTGCAGTCACCCTTGACATACAAATCAACCAATGCTGCATAATTACGTACCGTACTTATTCAGCTATAAGCCGAGCGATTTTTACACAAATCCTCACTCAATTTGGGCAAATTTGAACCCGTAGAAGGGGTCTCGGCTTATAGCCGAGTATTTTTGATAAAAAGAATTTTCTCAGGAAATTAAAACAGTAACAAATGAACGCGTATTCACTTACAAGCCGAACTATATTAGTTGTAAAATGAAGAGAAGTTGTTGTTTCGATGTTGTTGGTGTAATATGGACTTTTATTACTTAGTGGCTCGTAAAGCTAAAAGGAGCCCTTTGTGTTGTTGCGTTTGTGATCTTATTGCTCGTCTTCTTCCTTGCTGTCTGTCTCGAATTCGTCGTCCATTTCCTCGTCTTCACATTTTTTTTTGTTCTGGAATATTCTCGTCGAAGACTGCATCGTCTTCTGTGCCGTCGAGTGTGTTATAGAGGTGCCGCAAGTCTTAAACGACCGCCTCACCATCTCCTCGGGAATATCGCGCCAAGCCTGGTTCTTCGCTTGAACGAAGACACGTTTCCTGTGAGGTCAGAAATTGTTTAATAATATTCAACACCTCACGATCACGTTGCTTGTTTGTTTCTTATCTTTCGTGTTCATTTGATTGCTTTGAGTATAATTTTTCAGTCAATGTCAATTTGTATTTTAAATTACGAAAATTCCATAGTCGATAATACACATCAAGACCTAAAATGGGTCTCGGCTTATAGCCGAGTATTACGCATTTACAATTCGTGTCAATCAAGTTGATTTTTTCCGTAAGAAGTTTGGGGTCTCGGCTTATAGCCAAGCTCGGCTTGTAGCCAAATAAGTACGGTAACTGCAGAGAAACAAGGACAATAACAGTACACTGATCAGAAAATTAATCATCAACATCAACCTCCCGAAGAAAACTCACACAATCATCAGATGCAAGACTTGTTGAATTCAGTGTTGACGGGAGATCAGCTCTTGCTTCGGGCTTTCCTGTTCTTTTACTTGTTTCATTTCTATAAGGAATTTCTTGATATCTCTTAAAAACCTAAACCAAGAAAAACTTGTTTAGGGTTAGGTACTGTATATAGGGTTTTTTCTCCATTCATCACGTTATAGGAAAGATGAGAAACAAGAATGGAGAAGGGCACAATATGGTAAAGACCGGATAAGGCCCTTGAAATACAATGTACCTGCTATTAAGGATAGCGCCTGCTAATTTAAAGGTATTTTTGCCCCGGTTTATGATTATGCAGCAAATGTAGATCTCAATAAGTGTTATTGAAATCCAAAAAGAAAATTGGGGGTTACCACACATTTTTCAAAGATAATTGATGAATAATATTTGTAAAAAGCTTTAAAATACAAAGCAATGTATGGCGCTCTTTCTCAAATTGAAAACTTAATTCTCTCTCAAAAATGCAAGGCTACCCCCAATTTTCTTTTTGGATACCAAGGATACTTACTAAGATCTACTTTTTCCGGATAGTTTTAACCCATGCAAAAATATCACTGTATTGGTAAGCATCACCGATAGGAAACCCGAGTATCTCAAGATGCGCAGAATGTAAGCGCAATAACAATAGTAGGCACGGTCCTTAATGTATCATTTTTCAAGCACAAACACGCAAACACACTCACAGATACATACACACACACCATGACTGCAATAAACTGAGTTCAATACTGAGCGAACTAATATTGGTAAAGTGCCCTTTTAAAAGAAGTTTAGATGAAATACTACATGTATGTACAGAAAGAGGGAGGTCATTCCAGTAGTATTTACCAACAATCAACAACAGTGGGACAAAACTTCCTTATATTAATTCTAAACTGAGAAACAAATAATTGTTGAGTAGATGCACTTTGTGATGAATAATTATGTTGCTCAGATACGAGAGATACTTAAAAATTGCAAAGCTTATTAGCAAAGATATGTTCATACATAAATAAACATGTATACATGCAATTTAACAATATCACGAAATTTAAAGTGCCTATGAAGTAAAACTATATCTTTAAAAGAGTTCGGGCTAGTTTGACCAAAAATTCAATGCAAATTGCTGAGCGGATGCATGTCATGCAAGAGGTCACGGCCAAACCTTCAGTTTACAAATAATGCATCTTTTTTCCCTTTCTGATTGAAAATGGCAGCAAAGAGCGCCTTGAAGTACTTCAATGACCTTTCAATATATTTAACGATCATACAAGCAGACCACATATCATTTTATTTATCTTAGGTCTAGACAAAGATAACAGTCGTCGATCGCGTTGATGCGTAGTCCAATAAATTGACGTAAAATTTGATTCACATACACAGCGAAACCCCGAGCGAAACTTATTACAAAATTGAAGACAATTGGGTAGACTTACTGTTGTTACTGTTAGTTTAAAATAACGCGATGTAATCCTAGGAGCTCCCTATCTTACTCAATTTTTAACCGGAAAGATCAACAAAACACACTGCCAAAGAAATGATCAATGAAGATGTGCGTCCTTGCAGTTCTTGCTTACCGTAATTTGTTCATAAATGATAAAGCCAATCACTCAAATATTTTTCTTGCCTGTAGAAAAAAAAAATGAAGAAAAAAAAACATATGACCTTTTTCACCAATAATTCGCATTCCAAAACGAATGTCACGCAAAAGAGTTGCACATTCCGTGAAATTATCGTCTCGTTGTTGTAAGGTTCTTTCTTTTTTTGAACGTTTTTAGCACAATTTTTCATTTTAGAATCCTCTTTTAACCATGAACAACACTGTTACGAAACAGCACTAGTACCATTGCGTCGAGTAAAATATTATCTGATTTGTGTTATAACATCACGTGACGAAGCCATCCCACGGAGTTGGCTGCAGAACAGCAATTGACCAGATGGATGTTCAGTTCCAACCGAAACCACAGGACATATTTAAGTCCTCTACAGCTAAAGGGGACTGTGGAATTAGTAGCAGTGAGTCAACTTTCGTCTTATCAACCAGCGAAACCCTTTCTTCTAGTTGGGCATGATAGTAAACCCCTTTCAAAGAATACCCGTGTACATCGGCTCTGGGATACCCCTAGACGAAGAACTTTTTTTGAAAATTTTGGATAAATAACCCGGACAGACTTCAAGCGACGGAAGTGATCCAAAAGA
>NC_090877.1:30001128-30003628 GCF_036669935.1 Montipora foliosa | reverse complement strand
AATTTTAATGCGTCCCGGGACGCAAGGCACTGACTTAAATAACTCACACAACTTGCTTTGATTTGTCAGTATATTCTGTTGTTTGTAAAACTGTTGGAGCGATCTGTGATCATAATTGAAGTTCTAAGAAATGGGGTTTAAAACATCTAAAAAGGTTAAAACTAAATTTTCGACCGCCTTCTGCGGTCTTCTTCAGAGGAATGTACTCTGCAAGTCACTGAATGCAAATATATAGCAAAAGACGACACTGTTCGTTGCTCCTAAGGGAGGAAACCAGTGATGCGTAAACCTTTGGAAAGGGTGCTCTTTCATGAACAGAGTTCTTGTCCAGGAATGAATGTAATGGCTCTAAAAAAAGCCTTTGTCGGCCGGTCCTATGCATATGCGTCAATATTAATTCCAAGTTGGTTACTCTCTTTTTCTCATAATTTAAAACATACTCTTTTTCTCGCAGAGGGTCACCAAGATTTTGGGACTCCCAAAAAATGCTTGGGACCCCAATTTGGCCGAACATGCGGGTCCCAGGACCCAGATTGAAAAATCCTACCGCCATCCCTGCAATATAATCGATAATCTGCGCCTATATCTTGGGGTTGATCTCTCATATACTGGTACCAGTCAAATCTTGTGATTATCGATATTTATCAATTATTCTAGCTAATCGATGAACAATTATCGAGTATTATCGAGTAAGGGCCAAGTCGCACTAGAGGGCAATTTCGGATTTGTTCAGGACAAATCTGACTTGAAATCGGCCAGTGACAAAAAAATTGTCCGGAAAGCTACAGTCGCACTTGAGAACAAAATATGTGAACAAAACATCACACCATGCTGTGAGCGTCGCGCAATTTCCTGCGAAACCGCCTTTACTCGCTGTTTCCATCCACAAACCGCGACACGAGGGATCTCAAAATGTCTCAGCTGACGAAGATGTGCGGCGCAGAGAAGTTTGGGATGATTGGGCATTGGGCCGTCTTCGCTGAACTGAAAGGATTCTTGCAACGAGTCAGAACGCGTGGTAGAAGGAGATGGGCTAGGAGTTCCTCAATCGTTGAATATGTAAGGGCTAGGCATCGGATAGATTGTTGCCACATTTCATACGGAAAATATTGGTCGCCCGCGCCTGGATTCATGTTGTTGCGAAATGAGAACGTTTTCAATTTTACCGCAAAGTCTATAGCCTGCGAGAAGGCTCTCTCTCTTCGGTGGGCCTGCTCGCAGGCTACGAAGTCTATCGCATAGAGACTCTGCTACATATCACCTGTCAAATCACTTCCGAATTAAGACACCCTCGCTATTGTTTTTCAAGATTTGTTTCAGTTCGGCCTGCCCCAGAGGTAGTCGACTGCATCTTTGAAGTTTGTCTGTCTGCGACCAAATTTTGTCCTTCGGTGGACAAACCGGTCGCACTTGGTTTTTCATTGTGATGACAGATTTTTGACATAAATGACAGTTTTGTCCTTTAGTGCGACTTGGCCCTAATATCGAGTAATCGACTAGTTTCCGATGATCGATTTCTATCGATTTGTAACGTCCTGCGTTAAAAAGTGTAGTTAACCGAACTGTTTAAATGAAAGATAAATTTTTTAAAGACTTCTTAGGCCTAATTTCTGAAACGAACAATTAGGCTTAATCAGTAAACGAGTGCTATATTCAGCGCAAGATCTCGTTGATGACCACTGCGTAGCCGCGCAGCCACTTCTTCCACATTATTCTAGGGGAGTGGTAATAACTAACTGCGTACCCGCGTAGCCACACTTTTTAAGATCACTTTTGGTGTGCCGGCTATTCAGCAGTTAAGCCCTTTATTCTATCATTCAGCAACATCTTGGCTTTCTTTGCCATCCTTGGCAAAGGCCTATTTTTAATAGCCTTGCGGTACCTTCAAAACAATGTTCTCCGCAACACCTGGAGGGAATCCCATCTTGTCATCTCGACTGTGCATCACCCTGAAGAAGTCAGTCCTACGGGACAAAAAGCTGAACATGGCATCCAAGAATGTTTCTACTTGTTCACAATGCTGAAGTACTCCCATAAAAACATCATCAAACTTCTTTGAATCCATTGCGTCTCTTATCCACCTCAACCTGCAAACCTGATCAACTGGCCCTTCTTGTCGCTTTTCGCTAGGTACCAAGTCTCTCCCTTTTCGTCCCAAGTCCATTCTCATTCCCAGATTCCTCATTGTTTCTCTTAGCCAGTGGGGACTTCGCGCGAGAAAACGAAGAACGCAGGGCTATTTAATTGGTTACTTTTCTAACGATGGAAATCTTAAACGGAAACGGAAGTAAAAGTCCTGGTGAACTTTGGTGAACATGGGTAGACCGAGATTCTCCGCGAAAGCCAGTCTTAATTAGATTTTTTAAAGGTCTCTAGTTGCTATAACCAAACAGTTATTTTCGGGAACGAAAACAGTGTTGGAATTTTTATTGGAAAGGAAAGTTTCAGTAGATGATATCTGCGAAAAGTTGAAGTCTATTAATCTCAATCCATATATCCT
>NC_090877.1:29981128-29991128 GCF_036669935.1 Montipora foliosa | reverse complement strand
TCATATGGACAATAGTGCATTAAGATGCTCTTTCCGGACGCTTTGTAAAATTGTGGAAATAAAAATCGGCGGCAAAACCCGGTTTGGTTTGACAATTTACTAAAACAATTATTCCATTCGCCCTTGTTGGATATGAAGTGATTATAACCAACTCGCGCTACGTGCTCGTTGGTTATTTTATCACTTCATATCCAACCCAACAAATATAAAATGATTCTTAATTCCTTCAAATACAGAACAAAGCTTGTGGTGGTGTGGAAAGACCTTTGGTTTTCAACCAAACCGCCACGAATTTGCAATATTTCCTTTGAATTCATCAAAGTTTTTCTCCGCCATTATTTATCAACCACATGGAAACGTAACATGAAATCGAGGCTAGTGATCAAATTCTCCTTCTCCCCGGAAGACTAAGATGATCAAATTCCCTCCCCCTGTGCAGGAAAAGGCATCAAATGCCCTGGGGAGGCGGGGAGGATGTTGAATCCTCAATTTGACTGGTACATAAGTCTTTACTTGACTTGACTAGACTTGACTTGACTCGACTTTACTTTAAAGATGTAATGTTCATGTTGAGCTCTGCAAGGTCATTTTTAAGTTCTGAGTGATTTCTTATGTAAAACTATCATGCGTAAGTTAAGTGATGTGATTCATGTACATTGTAGGCATAAAAGCTAATGACAAGCTCATATGAATCCCATTTATATATTTCCGTTTGCCGACTTTATTCTACTGTCAAGTCTATGGCGACTTTAAAAATAATGATCGTGACCTCACGAAAGTCGCTGTGAGTTGTTATCATTTACTGTGAAGACAAAACAGCTCTACTGTAGGTATGTTTTGAGTGTCTTAGATGTATGTGTATAAATGTAAAATACAGTACTGTGCAAAAAGAATGCAAACAAATTTCAACAAAATTCGGTTATTGTTCTCTCGAAATTTCGGGAGAAGAAGTGTGATTTTTCCTGCAAAATTTCTTTGAAATTTCGCTGAGTCGCACGAAAGTTTGAACACAGGACAAAAATTTTCTAATCTAACAACGAAATCTCGGTTGGAGTTCATGTGTACTGAAACGAAAATTTAAGAACCTAATCGAAATATCCTAATCTTGAAACAGAAATTTCGTAAAAGTGTCAGTTAGCGTTTCACGTTTTAATGAATGAATGGAATCAACAACTGTACTCTTCACTCAACCTTAAGTGTAAACACGACCTGACTGAAACTTTAGACAAGCATTACAAGCGATTTCCTTTCCTTTACTCAATGGATACTTTGTCAATAAAAAGATATAACAGTGTAATTCCTTATTGTTTTGATTGATTAGAAGAAGTCACACTTCAAAGTTAACTTTGATGCTTACAAGTTCACTTTTCTTCTCGCATCAAGTCCTTTATCTCCACGTAGATAAATGATTAAGCTGTCTTATCACTCCTGCCAAGTCCTGGTCAGTGGTCTTAATGTAGGTTGAAATCTGGTTCTGGACCTGTCATAAATATGATGTCTAAGGCGCCAGTAAAGTCAAGAAATGCATTCGAATTGTCGTTGTTGACTGACGACATTTCCGATTTGCTTACATGCCCTAAAACCCAATTCTTGGTTTGCAAGTCACGGAAGTATCAAGCAAAGAAAAAATAATAAATTGCTTACCCTTCAACAAATTAAGTGCAAAAGTGCAAAATTTGTTTGCATTCTTTTTGTATGTAGTACTGTAGTATACTCAAGTGAAGCTATGATCCTCGCAGCTATGAACACAATTTTTACAAGTTGCGTAAAGAAGCCTGAAAAATTCAGGACTTCAATGGGGTTTGAACCCATGACCTTGCGATACCGGTGCAACGCTCTAACCAACTGAGCTATGAAGCCACTGACATTGGGAGCTGGTCATTTGTGGGTTCCAATGTTCCTGTGAGGAATGAACAGGGATGAAATGATATATGAAATGGGTCATATATGAACTGGAGACTGTGAACTGCCTTCAAACCCCGTTGAAGTCCTGAATTTTTCAGGCTTCGTTACGCTGGTTCCAAACACTGCGTTCATCCCTCGCGACAACATTCCAACCCACAAATGACCAGTTCCCAACGTTAGTGGCTTCATGGCTAAGTTGGTTAGAGCGTCGCACAGGTATTACGAGGCGATGGGTTCAAACCCCGTTGAAGTTCCTGAATTTTTCAGGTTTCTTTACGCAATTTGCAAAAAATTGGCGTTCATAACTGCAAGGATCATAGCTTCACTTGATTTCATATCCGCAGTTCATATAATTTTATGATCCATTTCATATATCCTTTCATCGTTGTTCATTCCTCACGAGAACATTGCAACCCACAAATGACCAGCTCCCAACGTCAGTGGGTGCATAGCTCAGTTGGTTAGAGTGTCGCATTGCTATCGCGAGGTCACACATTCAAACGCCGTTAAAATCCTGAAATTTTCAGGCTTCTATACGCAATTTGCAAAAATTGCGTTCATAACTGTGAGGATCATAGCTTCACTTGAATTCATATCCACAGTTCATATATGATCCATTTCATATCATCTCATCACTGTAGTATACTGTTTGACAGAGACATAATATTTACAAGACACTTTACTCCCACGGTGCCTCTCTCCACCCAGGTGTATAAATGGGTACCGGCGAATTTAATGCTGGGGGTAACCCTGCGATAAACTGGCATCCCATCCAGGGGGGAGTAGAAATACTTCTAGTCGCTTCATGCTACAGAAACCGGAGATAAGCGCCGGCCTGATTGGCTTTCTAGGCTCGTAAGCAGACTTCTTTAAATATCCGCAAACATTGAAAACGAAACTTCATGTGCAATGTAAGGATGAATTTGTTCTTGACGCTCGCACACGAACATTAACAGCAACCAATAATAATTACACAGAATAAAACTACAATTAACTTTATTCCAAAACATCCTATCTACGTGTACATAACAACAATATGGTGATTATTTATAGCTACAGTCAACAGTGCTGTTATCATCCACAATCTTAAGTTCGCAACTCGATAAGGCATAAATTACCTGAAGCGTTGCTGAAGCGTTTGATATTTTGACCATTGGGTTAAAATTTGTTTAAAATTTTCTGAGCGAGTCTCCAAAAGGAAACGCAAACCAAGGATTATTGTTATCTTGAAAATGCGTAAATAATACGAAAACTTACTTTCTTACAAAGGCCCTTGATTCACGGTCATTACGCTTCTTTTGACATTGGGGAATGTTTACCAAAAAATTCGGACAACTTGTTGCCCGAAACTGCTTAAAACAACCATTAACGTATAATTAAACCTATTAATGTGGCATCGTTCATTTTCATTGTGACTTCTATGGACACTTATTATGTGACTTGACCTTCTTTTTTCTTTTAATTTTAATTTACCGTTTCCATTAAGATGGGGATATGATTAAAAGGCAGAATGATAAAGCCTTGATATGAGTACTAGAGCAAGGAGGCAAAACCCATGGATATAAGATGACTTTTCCATGCTTGGTTCTGATGAAAGATTGAAATTGTTTTTAGCTGTTAAAAAAAATCATGTGACACATTATTTTCAGATGAAAGAGCGAGTAGAAAGCTAAGCATGCAGATTTTAAGTTAACGTTGGCTGGATAAATGCTTCCTCATCAAACAAAAATATGCCAATTTATGAGCTTGGTCAGGCTTTAACACGCGGGAATCAAGAGTTACTTAGCTTCTGGTCCTGTGATGAAGAAGATTTTCAACAACATCAACGGTAACAACCCGTGTAGTGCACTGTAAGTGTACTACACACTATGTCACCGGGTTTTATGATTGTAAGAGTGTAAGTCCGTGGTGACAATAGGCCCGCAGCACGTGCATAACTCACGAACATAAACGGGTTTCTTGGAAGTGTGCTTGAGTTTCAACAAAATGAACCTCAAAGTCGGCAAGAATTTGTAACGCTGATGAATAATAAAGGAGCTGCTATTTCCAAAATCATGGAATTACCTGGTGATAAATAACTCTGTCTACAGCTGTAGGAGAGTAAATTTTTGACTTTGCAGAAACAATGGTCAACCTCAAGAGTTGGGTGATTGTGATCTTTGTGTTTAATTCGCACATTTCTGGTCAATCAACAATTTGTCAATCAACACTTGAAAGAAAAAATAGGAAACTAGCAAAACAAAAACTCTGTGTCTTGGCATCATTTTGACACAGAAGTATCCTTTGTTTCACGAGTAAACATGCCAGGAAACTTGATCACGGCACCAGCTGAATTTGATGTCACTGTCACTTTTGATTTTGCGATTTTCTTGTGCAGCCAAAACTACATACATGTACAATAGGAAAATCTCCCAAAGTACTTTTCGCTGATGGGAACCTGTTATCTTTGTCTGTTCAAAATTTAAGTTGTTTGCATGTCGTAAATTTTGTTGCTGTTGGCAAAATATTTTATCCTCAATTAATATTTCCTGAAAACTTCCTTCTGCTCTTCCTAAAACCTGTGTATCAACATTAATTATTTTATTTAATTTTGAATCAATATTTGTTTTGCATAAAGCAGGCTAACAAAATCTGTACCTTGTTTAGTTTGCATTTTTGAGCGTTAAAATAGAATTTTCGGCCCTATGTTTCTGACAAGTCACCCATCCAAATACTAACTCCACCTGACAGGGCTTAACTTCAGTGAACTTTTGTCTTAGAAAGCTGTCGGAAGCTCAGAGTGCACTGTTAACCTTGTGGTGAAAAACAAGTTGTAAGGTAACTTGGAAATTATCAACATATCAGCCTCGAAGCCAGTGTTTCTCAATTCCCTTTTATTTTCTTCAATCTTTCTGGGTTTATTATTTTACTGGTAACCACATGTCTTGTCATCAGGGGGCTATTTACCTAACACATCCACCATAGTACTTTCATGATATATGGCACAAAAACAATTTGAGCTACATGTTATACAAAGATAAGTTGAATCTCCTGGAAGACAAAATGCAGCTCAGCTGACAATAATACAGTGCTGTGTTACTGCACTATCACACATACGCAATGTGTACCTATTTTTTTATCAAAGATAACAAATTGAACAAGCGCCAGGAAAGATGCAGTCACAATGAAGCACAAGGACATTGGCATAGTATTCAAACATCAATTACATCATAAGGCTCAAGTTTTTGTGCAACAACATACCGGTATGCTGCAATGTGAAAGTTCAGCTATAGGTTCAGCGCAATGTCTATTAGGTCTCCTGCTTTGTGTCACAGTCGAGCTCTGTGACAGGTGGCGAGAATTACTTTTCGAGAATCCAAATGCTTGTTTTTGCAAAATAACATAAGCAATTCAACTTCCTTCTTACGTTAGGATGTTCTCCCATTTCCAATTGGAAAATGCAGTGTCAAGTCCCATTATTGGAGACTTTATTGAAATATCCTCAAATGATTTTACAACCTTTGCGGGCCTGTGGACCTGGGCAATGGTGCTCATATACCGGTAACTATCCTATAAAACCTTATGACTATGATCAATCTAACAAATTACGATGTAATATTGTGAAACTTACATATGCATAATTATGATAGTTAACAAAAAAAAGTAGTAAAATTCATAGCATGATGCTTATGAACAATAACAAAAGAATTAAAAACATGCCAATAAGATACTATATTATACATCTTCATCATCCATAAACGGCTTTAACCAAAATCAGTTTATGAGAGAAACCTTTTTACTATTTCACAGTTTTGGGAGATGATCCACTTTTGTGAGCGTTCAATAGTTATCTTTGCTAAGTTGTTATCTAATACAGTATGCTGGTAAGTTCTTCAAGATCCTTGTAGTAAACTGCGAGAAAATCAAAGACTACTGTAATGAACTTTACTTTATGACCTGTGTATAAGTTCTTAATACCTAGTTTTAAATCTATATATTTGTCTTTCTTTTGTTTAGTTCTCATTGTGATTGTTGTCCATTCTTTATTCTTTTCATCCAATACACTGATATCCGGTCTATTTGCACCATTCGTTGGACATTTTTCCAATTTCCAGGGTATGTCCCACAAGATCTTTGCCTCATTATTCTCTTGGCTAGGTTGCGGATAAGATTGCGGATGAGATTTGCGGATTGCGGATAAGATTGCTATTATTATTATTACTACAGCTGTATGATAATTTAATGTTTGATTCCTTGCTTGTAGGATTTGTCTTGCAATGGTTTCCTCTTGTTCTTCATTCGTTCTTCCTGAGGTGGACACAGGTGCAAACCTCGTGCACTTCTCTAATGTCCACCTTGTGAAAGCCTTGGCCAACGTGTGCATTTTTTTAATGGCTATGTCCTCAGTGTACACAGAGGCTGTGTTAATTCTACAGTGTATGTTGCTATGAAAGTACATGTGGCATAAGCATGCTTACAGTAGGTAGGAGTATGTCTGCGTGTGATAGTAACTCATACTGAAGGGTAATGATGTGATTATTGCACAAAGTGCATTGTAACAGGTGAAAAAAAAAGAACCTACAGTAACAATAATTTGTATCTCTCTCCTTAGCTCACCATCAAAAGTCATTTTGTTAATGACCTTGGATTGGACAGCTTGGATATAGTTGAAATTGTCATGGCCTTAGAGGATGACTTTGGTAAGGTCTTTACAACTTTATCCATGTACATGGAATAATGAAAATAATGATGTGAGAAGTGAAAATTTGAGGGAAGGGATGCATTTCAGTCCCAATAGACCGTTTTCAAATTCTCACGGCTGGACTGGATCTAGCATGAAATGGAGGCCAATGCGGGCAAATCTTTTCAAATGCAAATTAATTTTCCAGTCCAACCGTTAGAATATGAAACTGACCTATTACCTCCTGTATCATTCTACTAAACTAAACTGAAACATCAGCGACTTCATACATGTACCCTGTGCTCCAATATCTACCTTACAAGCATTCCACATTTCTCTAATTCTAACTTAAAGCAACAAAATCTTCGATCAGTTCTTATAGTATTTTAGTCTGTTTACTTAAAGCAGGTGGTTTGTAGAATTTTAGTTGCTTCTTTCCACTGGTGTTGCCTTTCTAGTTGCCGTTTGAATGTAATGGCCGTGCAAAAAGCTGGACTGAAGTCAAAAGAGCAGCAAAGGGAGGTGGGGGGTGGGGAGATGTACGAAACTGCCTGCAATCAACCCCACAAGGTTTTTTACTCTCATGTTCCCAGAGGATGGGGAAAATACATGTAGTCTTCCTCATTGGCCGATAAAGTGTAAAAGAAAAACCACTAGTCAGTCAACATTAAATTTCAGTGCTTCCTTTTTCATACATTTGCATATAAAAGTATAAAAAGAGCCAAACAATCTGTTTTCAAAGCATTTGGAAAGTTCTTTGACCGCTCCCCATAGGGGCTTTTCAGGGCCAATGAAACACAATCAACGAAACAACAGAACACAACAACTACAACTGTTAAGAATCCCAACTGGTCGGAGGCAAATCAGTTGGCTATTTACAAGTGCAGCTTGGAAGTTGAACCAGGGACTACCAGGAACAAATTCAACGAGTGGTCAGAGCGGGTCTTGAACCTGGGATCTCCGGATCTCAAGGCAAGCGCCCTAACCACTGGGCCACACTACCTCCTAATATAAGGATGTATGTATACAGTACCGCTCAAAAGTAAGTTACCACCTCGCGTCGCGTTTCCTGTCGCGTGCGACGCGATTCGCGTATCGCGAGGATAATCGAAGCGTAAATTTCTGGCATATATTAGCAACTAATGTGTTATGCGAAATCAATCAATTTCGCGTATAAATTATCTCTGCAGTTGCTTGAGTAAGCGAAGGCGATTTTTGATTTGTTAAATTGTATGGGAATTGTCTAAATTACAAACTGCGAATTTGCGAATTGAAGACGACGTTTAAGCTACAGTAAACATGCATCTGGTTTACAAGCGGAAATTCCAATGAAAAATAAATTCTTCACATGCGAACAAGCGATGACTTCGTTGAAACATCGACCATTTGGTGGAAAAAATTCGGCGATCTTCTGTGTAAAGTTAATAAATGCGTGGAGTTGACTTCAAATCGATCCATGCAAGTTTCTTTTCCACACCTTAAATCGATCGTCGATCATGTGTGGGTCTGATTTTCTTCATTTGTTTGGAAATTAGCGATAGACTGTCAGAATATCAGTAAAAAAATTCACGTCGAAATTGCCATAAGGAGACGACGTTTAAGCGTCAACAAAAACATGCGTCTAGTTTACAAACGAAAATTCCGATGGAAAGTAAATTCTTCATACAAGGTGTTTCTAAAATTCAGACACGAATAAGCGACGATTTCGTTGAAACATCGTCCACTTGGTGGAAAAATTCTTACAAAAACAATGTCCATGGTGCGTTGCTAAAATTTCTTGCCAACTTCAAACCTTTTGAAGTGTGAAATTTAAAACATACATTCTTTAAATATCCGCAAACGTTGAAAACGAAACTTCATGCGCAATGAAAGGATAAATTTGTTCTCGACGCACAGACGAACATTAACAGCAACAAATAATAATTACACTGAATAAAACTACAATTAACTTTATTCCAAAACATCCTTTCTACATAGCAACAATATGATGATTATTTATAGCTACAGTCAGCAGTGCTGTTAGCGTCCACAATCTTAAGTTCGCACTCGATAAGGCATTAATTACTGAAGCGTTTCAGTCTTTGACCATCAGGTTAAAATTTGCGTTTAAAATTTTCAGAACTAGTCTCCAAAAGGAAACACAAACCAAGGATTATTATTATCTTGAAACGCGTAAATAATATGAGAACTTACTTTCCTTACAAAAGCGCTTGATTCACGGTTTGCTGATCGGCGAATGAAGCTTTGTAAACAATGAAATGTGCTCGGAAATTGCCACATTTTTACATACGAAGATACTGCAATTTATCATAGGCATATTTTCTTCGAAAATTGGCCTTTCACAAACACCTTCCACCGTTAAAATTTGAAACAAAAGGACAATTAAAATCGCGCGCAAGCGTCAAGCCACTGCACTTACAGATTTCTTACCATCGCACGCGACGCGAATCGCGTAGCGCGCGACATGATTCCTGTAGCGCTCGACGGGATTCGCGTTGCGCCTGAGGGTGGTAACTTAAAAAAAAAAAAAACCACTAGTTAATATGAATTAAATATAATTGTGTAACTAAGTATCCATAATTAAAACTATAAAACGGTGCCGGCTTTCCTTGCATTGTTATTAATAAAACTTAAATGGGTTCTTTTAGTTAAGAACTTGGTGTTACTAAATGTTCTTGTTTGGTACGCAAAAATTTGTTCAGTTTGTGTCTTGGTCTGCATGTTTCCTTAAATAGTTTACATGTAATCATCTGGCGCCTCTCTGATAGTTTTACTAGACCAGTTTCATCTAGTGCTTGCTTGTAACTTCTGCCCAGATGAATAATGCGCAAGGCACACTTCTGACAGTACTCTAGATCATTGGAGAGATATTGTGGCATGCTATCATGAAATAATGCACATGCGTACTCCATCATAGATCGAATACAGGTGATGTAGAAGGTTGTAAGGTCCTTTGGTTTTATTTGGCTCGTTTAAGTTGACTCAGAAAGTATAAACGCTTGTCAACTTTCTTGATAACTTTGTCCACATGGTCCATTCCACTTCAGATCGTTTGCTATCGTTATGGCAAGAATTTTGGCTTTACTAACACAGTCAATGTTCTTGTTATTGACCTTTATTGGCTCAAAATCCCTGTTGGATCGTGTAAAACTAATTCGCAGTTCTTTACATTTATCTTCGATCAGCTGGAACTTGTCGGCAGACACTTGTTGGGATAGGTCATCAACATACTGCTGGATCTTACTTGTAAGGTGTTTCAGCTATGGTTGTGTCGTCAACATACTTCCATATTGGAACTCCGTTGATAGAAAGGTCGTTGATCATGATGGTGAACAGCCATGGACCCAATTTAGTACCTTGGGGCACTCCTGATGGAAGTACTCCCCATTCAGAGTAGCAATCTTGAGCAAGCTTGACGCGTTGTCTGCGGTCTGT
>NC_090877.1:29964396-29976628 GCF_036669935.1 Montipora foliosa | reverse complement strand
ACAGCTAAAGGGGATCTGTGGAATTAGTAGCAGTGAGTCAAACTTTCGGTCTTATCAACCAGCGAAAACCCTTTTTCTAGTTGGGCATGATAGTAAACCCCTTTCAAAGAATACCCGTGTACATCGGCTCTGGGATACCCCTAGACGAAGAACTTTTTTTGAACATTTTGGATAAATAACCCGGACAGACTTCAAGCGACGGAAGTGATCCAAAAGAATGGATATCAATCGATCCATCCTTGTCCACTTGAAAAACCGAAATGCCCCGAGTACATATTCATAACAAACTAGATATTGAAGATAAAATTGTTTTTGTCACTGACAGATATCGGGTTATTGGGGTTTGAGTAAAAACTTCGAGAATAGAGGCGTTAGAAAGAAGGTAGGGGAGAAAAAAAAAAAGAAAAAGACGGAGGGTACATTGTACAGCCACCCCCCACCTTGGCAAAGGGGTAGGCTCAAGCGAGCTATTCTTTTCGAGCGGTGAGCGATGCAAGACAGCAAAGAGTGCTAAACCGGCGAGCGACTGCCACCGCAGTCATTTCGCGTTTCTCTTTCTGGTGCCCCTCGCTTCCTCATTCCGACAGAGGCTCACGCTTGGTATTCCAGTAATAAATTAGCAAACATGCTTCTGAGGAGGAGAAAGGCGATGTGGAGCACCAGAAAGAGACGCGAGATGGCCGGGACGGGGTCGCCCTAGCCTGCCAATTACGCGTTCTTGTCTTTACTCGCGCGCGGTGCGGGCACCGCTCAAAAGAGGATGGCTTGCTCGATGCGCTATCCGATCCTCTTGCTGGAAAATAAACATACAGAGGGTGGGTAGAGAAAACGAACCACATCAGCCCTAAGGACCCAAAACGGAAAATTCAACTTGAAATGGCTATCATGATCTTATTGATCTACAAGTGTAAGGAACATCAAGATCTTCAATTATCAATGAATCTGTTCAATTTCTTCGTTTTCTTCAAAACCCCACCAAAAGTAAAACAAGGAATACCCCCCTCAAAAATCCCCTTCAAATTGCTGGAAGCTCGCATGAAATGGGAATCTCGAACGAAGCCAAAAGCAAGATACACCAAGATGCAATTCTGATTAACAAGACGAATAGACCAATTCACTTGTTGCCCGGGTCACCTGCCTCCAGTTCCGTAAAAGGGGCTGTAAGCATTATATCCTCTGGAGCCATCTATTCTCACCAATTTTATCACAATTCTATCTTTATAAGACCGTTTACAAATGCACAAACACCAATTTACATGTTGTCACACATATATCAAGTTAGTGCTTTTTAGAAGTGGGTGTTCCTTTTTCTCAGTGTTTTTTTTATATTTAACAATTATTCTTCGAGCCCGAATGGGCTTTAGTCGGTAAGCCCCATGAGGCCGAAGGACGAAATGGGGCTATTGACTCAGAGGCCATGAGGGCGAGAGGAATAATTGTTTTAGTAAAAATCCAACTAGTTGGTCAAAAAATTTTAATATCGAGAATAAAAAACTTTTAGCTACTTAAAGCTTGACCTTTAATCCTGTTTTACCGCCAAAAAGCCCGTGCTTTTCGCTACTAGTGGGCTATAACATATAGATAGTAGTAGCTCAAACAATCAGAAAAGCACGTATTGATAATAGACCACTAGTTGGATTTTACTAAATAAAGGCCCGCCAACGTTCGTAGCGGGTGGCGACAGCGGCGAGGAGAGGAGAATGGACTGTATTCGCATGGTAAGACCCCGGTCAAATTCATTCAGATTCATTGATAATTGCGTTCTACCACATTATGCCGTTTAGAGCTGAGTCCAAGGTAACTTTGACAACATTCTTCGACTTTTACTTTCGGTGGGGTTTTGTAGAAGAATCGGAAAGCCTGGTCAAATTCATTGCAGACCATTACTAGGATCTTTTAGTCTTGTTAGTCTCAGGTCGTCTCATTTCGAGATGTTTTCAGTGCTGCATTTTGAGAAGAGTTTTCGAACATCTGGTCATTGCTGTTCTGCAGACAAACCCATACTTTTTGGTTACGTCCACGGCGAAGTTATAATTATTATCACGCAAATCCAAATTTGACATGTTTGTAATACGTTAATAGAACACGATGGTACAAGTGCCTTATGGTAACTATTTTTCATGGTTAAAAAAGAATTCTCAAAAGTTGCGAGAAGAAAGAACCCTACAACAGCCCTTTAACGACGATAATGTTGTCAGAATGGGCTACTCTTTTGCGTGATGTTGTCTTTTACTCTTGATTGCGTTTCTTTTTCTTCATTTCTTTTCTTCTACAAGCAAGAAAAAGACTTAAGCAATTGGTAGTATCAGCATGTGTAAAATGTATGAACAAATTACGGTAAGCAAGAACTGTAAGCGCGAGGACGCACATTTGCATTGATCATTTTGGTTTTGTACATGTAAGTCTGTTTTGTTGACCTTTTCGGTCAAAAATTGAAAAGGGTTTAAAAAAAAAACAAAAAAAAAAAAAAGGGAGCTCCGGCTGACATCGTGGTATTCTAAACCAAGAGTAACTACAGTTAGTAAGTCTACCCTATTCTCTTCAACTTTGTAAGAAGCTTCCTGTGTATGTATGCACCCGGGACTATGCATCAACGTGGGATCGATGACCGTTATCGATTCAGTTAGATCTAAGATTAATAAAATGCTAAGTGGCGTGCTTGTACACTCTATGCTCGGTAAATATAATGAAACGTCATTGAAGTACTTCAAGGCGCTCTTTGCCGACATTTTCAATCAGAAGAGAAAACGATGCATTATTTGCAAACTGATTAGGATTGGACCGTGACCTCTTGCGTGACATCTGTGCAGCAAGGTGCCTTGAATTTCTGGTTCAAAATAGCCCGAAACTTCTTTTTAAACTGGATACGATAATTTTTGCGGGCCAAAATCGACCGTTGGAGATAATGACCTACGAGGATAAAGCTTTCAGTTGATGTACAATAATGGACACGTAAATTTATGTACTAGGATTCTTTATAGGCCTTTAAGGTTGGCCTGTATTTTACCTCAACCCAAAAGATTGAAAGTGGGTTGTTTCAATGAGTTTTTATGTTGTCTTAACACTTGACAACATTTACATGAAGTTTACATTAATTTTTTTAAAAGACCAAGGGTCCCTTTACCAATATCCAACAAAGGGAATTCAAACGCGTTGTCGCATATGGAGTTGGCGAGGTTGCCAGAATTTTTCATTGTTTTTTCTGCGGGCGGGTCGGGCGGACGCCTCGGCATACTTTGAACTTTTGGATTTTTCGGAAAAAGCAAAAGCGCGATGGAACTTTTTATTTCCATTTTTGAAAACTAGTCCCCAAAAAGGGTCTTTTATGTAGAATAAAATAAATTATGAAATTTTGCAAATGTCGGCGGAATTCTCGATATACAAAGAAAGGGCCTCTTAACATGTCGGCCCTGTTTCTGATTTGTGTATGACACCATTGTAAGCCCCGTTTCTGATTTGTCTCTGCACCCAAAATCAGTTTCTGAGCCAGGCAACTCGATTTGCATCACATCGGCTTTAATGTATGTATTTTTCAATTGCTAACCCAAACATGCACTTTAGTTTTACTTGTGAGTTTCTACTTTGTGAATCCTGTAAAACCCTTTCAATACTTGAAAGTTAACCATTTTAAAATGGGTTCTTAGACTTAAATCACTGTTTCTCAGCGACTGTTTGAACTGGATTCTCTCGACTTAACCTTTCAAGCCCCGATAGTGCCAAATGCGCACTTATATTTTACTCTGTCTAACGCCAGACGATTGTACTCGTCAATGGGGAACCCTTCGGGCTTAAAGGGTTAAGCTAACAGCGTGAAAAAAACACTACGTACCCGTGTTAACCCTTTCAAGCCACGATAGTGCAGGCTGGTTTTAATTTCTTTCATGTTATCGGTGCAAAATTATAGTCGTGTTTGGTGCAAGTGGATGGTGAAGGCCGTGAAAAACATCATGGAACAGAATCGCACTTCCCTTTGGTCTGCTTTTAACATTGCCTTTTGTTTTAAGAGACTGGAACCGTTATGTTTACTTGCGGTAATCGGATAGCCTCATGGACGACCTCTGTCGCACCATTCGCAGTATTTGAAGTTCGCGAACAAAAAAGTTTGTGATGTTCAGTAGCGCTGCTTTCTTTTTTTGGTACCCAAAATAATTAAGTTCACGACAAATATTCGGGAAGAAAGCACTTTGATCTTACAAACTTTTTATTGCAATAGAATTTGTGGAAAGTGTGTCAGAACACTACGTCTGCATAATTATTTTCTCCGTTGACGGGCATATTGGTATGCTCAACAATCCAAACTCCAAGTTTCGGCAAACAAAAAAGTCAAAAATAACACCGATCAGGGGTCAGCAACGCGGAATGACAAAAGTTCCACATGTGTTTCATTTTCAGTGAAATGCGAAAAGAAAATTTAAACTTCTTGTTGGCTCATTTCGTAAACTCACAATGACCAGTTGACAATGCTCTTCAATTTCAAATGTTCTGGTGAGTTTATCACAGGAATTAAATATTCATTTTAATCGTCTGTCCTACTGTTTCCTGTAACAATGAAAAACTCACAGCTAAATTACGAGTTTGGAATAACAAAAGAAAAAAACACGCGCATGTTGATGTCGCGTTATGACAAAACATGCATTTAAAAACACAATATGTGCAAAAAAACATGCGTGCGTTTTGCCATCTGCGTCAGGAACGCTTATTTCTGGTCTGCACTGTATGTGATAAAGCCCTATGTAGTTGTCAATCCGTTCTACATAACCAAGGTCTCTTGGTTTGAGCCACCTTAAGTGCGAGGGATCGTTTCTCTCTCTTTCGTGTCTAAACATATCTGTGTGGGTTTTAACCAAAAAATAAGAGGCCCTTCATTCTGAGGTAAACTGCTGAATACCCCCGCCACTCCAAAAGGGATCTTGAAAAGTGATGGCCGACGTGGCTAGCGAAGCTGGTTCATTACCACCCCACCCCCTAGAAATATGTTATGTAAGAAAAAAGTGGCTACGCAGCTACGCACTGTGTCTTTACCCTACCCCGCCTCCTAGAATATGTTAGAAAGGAAAAAAGTTGGCTACCACCAGCTACGCACGTGGTCATTACCACCCCTCCCCCTACGAATATGTTTAGTAAGGAAAAATGGGTGCTACGCAGCTATGCACTGGTCATTACTACCCCTTTCCCCCCTAGAATATGTTAGTAAGGAAAGAAGTGGCTACGCGGCTAACCGGCAGTGGTTGAATTTAACACATCTCCCCCCAGAATATGTTAATTAGGAAAAAAAGTGGGCCTACAGCGGCTACGCAGTGGTAATTACCACCCTTCCCCCTAGAATATGTTAGTAAGGAAAAAAAGTGGCTACATGGTCTACTGCAGGTGGCTACTACCACCTTTCTTTTACATTGACGTCGTTAAAAAATTGTAGAAACCCAACTGTAAATAAAAGTTAATTTTTTCAAGACTTCTTTAGGCCTAATTTCTGAACATGAACGCTTTAGGTTTAATCAGGTAAAGGAATGCTATATTTCTTCACAATGAGTCTCGTTTAAAAAAGTCCTACTTTATAACGCACAACCGTTGAAATTAATCTTCAATTTTTAAAGAGTGCTTAAGGCCTAATCACTGAAGTGTAGGTTGTAATCAGTAAAAACTGAGTACTACATGATCCTCGTCCAAAAAAGCGTACTTCACAGAACTGTTAAAATGAAAGCTAAAATTATAAAAGTGCACTAGGCCTGCCAGCACTAAAACCAGCCTTAAGGCTTGATCAGTAAAACAGAGTTACTATATTCTTCACAAGATTTCATTTAAAAGTCTAGTTAACCGAACAGTAAAATGAAAGCTACCTAAAATTTTTAAAAGAGTGCATGCTTAACGCCAAATCAACTGAAACGAGCACTTAGGCTTAATCAGTAAATGAGTGCTATATTCATCGCACGATCTCATTAAAAAGCATCAACTTGAACACGTTTTCAAACTGAGTGTACACAAAAGAATACTGCAAATTTCCTTGGGTTATAATTACTTCACCTCAGTGATTGGTTCATCAAAGTTCTCGAGCCAACTTTTTAACTAATCAGAAGTGAACACCAAAACCAAATCATGGCTCGCCACATGCACATTTTTCCCGTGCTTTGTGTCGGCTACATGTACTTACTTTGAGTTTTGATTGGTTTACTGGATTGGACTCCGTCCTTTCTTGATTGGCCAAAGTAATTACTACAATAAGAAAAAAAATTAAAACTTGAAAATTAGAAACACAAGGCTCTTACCTGCGGATTAAAAACAAGTCATTTACATTCTTTAATCAAGGAAACTCCACTTTTAGAGTACCGTAAACGTCCATGTATAAGCCGCTCCAAAACTTTTTCTCACAAAATTGAAGCCATAAATCAAGGGTGCGGCTTATCCATGGGATACATCTGTGTTTGGAGCTATTAACTAAGAAACATTAAGAACACTGAAGAAACATAGTTGCTGTTGTTCATTGACTTTTTAATGAGTGGTGGCTCCTAAAGGAGCCGATTCTGTGTCTTTCGATTGTTACTCAGCCGAATCTTGCTCGTCCAAGAGTTCTTTCAAGCGATTAATTTTCGCTTTAACTCGAATAAGTAAACACCAACCTACAAGTGAACTCTATCTCCATTCCTCCACACAGCTGGTTTTGCAGAGAAGCCTTCACCCAGCCACTTTCCATGCATATCTTTCCGCCACATGCGAGTAAAAAACCACAGCCCAAATTCGCGTATTACTCGCGAGGTAAATGGTCCTCTGTTTCGTTTTTGTTGTGCATGACCACACTTCTCGGCAAAGTTTGTTCGAGCTGCATTATCAAGCGCCTGTTCATGCATGAAATTTTTCGCCTATTTGCGGGTTTCCAAACATCTTGTTTTGACGTGGTCATGCTACCAACGGCCCGGGCCCAGACTCCGTCCCTCACATTTAAACGCTTGGCTACTAAGCACTCGTTCCGTTTTGTTTTCAATCGAAGGCATTTCAACTTTATGGTGAAACGTTGAGTGTCGTTGTTCTTGTTGGTTTATAGCAATAGAAAGTTATTGGAACTTCAAAACTTTATTGTATTACATTCTTTTCCAACATCTGCGCTGCTAAATTCGGGGTGCGGTCATAGTCTACGGATGCGGCTTATACATGGACGTTTAACAGTAATCACTGAAACGAGCGCTTAGGCTTAATCACTAAACAAGTGCTATGTGCGTTATCTTTGCGATCAGCTGCTACGAGCACCCTATTCAGCACTACAGATCTCGTTAAACAGGAACTGTTACAAATCGATTAACTGCGATACTCGATACAAATCGATCGTAATCGATATTTTCAGATACTATATTAATCGATGTAATGTCGGAAATCGATCAATAATCGATCAACAGAGCTTTTTGTGATTAATACGATTTTGATCGATTTTTATCAATTTTCGTAATTACAGTTCGAGTTTCAATCGATTTCCATCAGACTTATATCGAAAATATCGATTTTGCCAGAGGAACTAAGGTGAAGAGAAGACAGAGACCTAGCCAGGAACAAGTGACTAATGTATATCCTAATGCCAAAAAAACTGGAAATTTATTTTATTTCTCTTTCATATTTGTCATCCAAGGAAAGAATGCTAAACCTTCAAATCAGGTCGGATAAAACAACTGAAAGAAGACTTTCAACAAAATGCAAAGGGTTCTTAAACTGTAATAAAAATGTTGAACTTCTTGCCAGCTAGAAACAACAAATATGTACCTTAACAGCAACAAGAGAACAAAAACCATGAAGGTGATTGTCTGTTGTAGCAAACAACCAATGTTTGCCATGCAATCGACGACGTTTAGTAACATTGTAATCATCTATTTCCGCAAGTATAGACTGCCAAACTGACTTTGACGCGAATAGCACAGAAGATACAGTTTTCATCCACACACGACGCAACTGCGAATGAGTTATCTCAGATTTATGGCCAGGAGCGGAAGAGGATTTACAGCAAGACAAAACCTTTACTTTGGAGTTGACCTATTCTCTCGGCCGAGTAAACCAATACAGGGATCGCGTTAACGCAGAAATCGTGCATTTTTACGCAAATAAAATCCAAAAAATGCATCATCGAAATTTTAATGCGTCCCGGGACGCAAGGCACTGACTTAAATAACTCACACAACTTGCTTTGATTTGTCAGTATATTCTGTTGTTTGTAAAACTGTTGGAGCGATCTGTGATCATAATTGAAGTTCTAAGAAATGGGGTTTAAAACATCTAAAAAGGTTAAAACTAAATTTTCGACCGCCTTCTGCGGTCTTCTTCAGAGGAATGTACTCTGCAAGTCACTGAATGCAAATATATAGCAAAAGACGACACTGTTCGTTCCTAAGGGAGGGAAACCAGTGATGCGTAAACCTTTGGAAAGGGTGCTCTTTCATGAACAGAGTTCTTGTCCAGGAATGAATGTTAATGGCTCTAAAAAAAGCCTTTGTCGGCCGGTCCTATGCATATGCGTCAATATTAATTCCAAGTTGGTTACTCTCTTTTTCTCATAATTAAAACATACTCTTTTTCTCGCAGAGGGTCACCAAGATTTTGGGACTCCCAAAAAATGCTTGGGACCCCAATTTGGCCGAACATGCGCGGTCCCAGGACCCAGATTGAAAAATCCTACCGCCATCCCTGCAATATAATCGATTAATCTGCGCCTATATCTTGGGGTTGATCTCTCATATACTGGTACCAGTTCAAAATCTTGTGATTATCGATATTTATCAATTATTCTAGCTAATCGATGAACAATTATCGAGTATTATCGAGTAAGGGCCAAGTCGCACTAGAGGGCCATTTCGGATTTGTTCAGGACAAATCTGACTTGAAATCGGCCAGTGACAAAAAAATTGTCCGGAAAGCTACAGTCGCACTTGAGAAACAAACATATGTGAACAAAACATCACACCATGCTGTGAGCGTCGCGCAATTTCCTGCGAAACCGCCTTTACTCGCTGTTTCCATCCACAAACCGCGACACGAGGGATCTCAAAATGTCTCAGCTGACGAAGATGTGCGGCGCAGAGAAGTTTGGGATGATTGGGCATTGGGCCGTCTTCGCTGAACTGAAAGGATTCTTGCAACGAGTCAGAACGCGTGGTAGAAGGAGATGGGCTAGGAGTTCCTCAATCGTTGAATATGTAAGGGCTAGGCATCGGATAGATTGTTGCCACATTTCATACGGAAAATATTGGTCGCCCGCGCCTGGATTCATGTTGTTGCGAAATGAGAACGTTTTCAATTTTACCGCAAAGTCTATAGCCTGCGAGAAGGCTCTCTCTCTTCGGTGGGCCTGCTCGCAGGCTACGAAGTCTATCGCATAGAGACTCTGCTACATATCACCTGTCAAATCACTTCCGAATTAAGACACCCTCGCTATTGTTTTTCAAGATTTGTTTCAGTTCGGCCTGCCCCAGAGGTAGTCGACTGCATCTTTGAAGTTTGTCTGTCTGCGACCAAATTTTGTCCTTCGGTGGACAAACCGGTCGCACTTGGTTTTTCATTGTGATGACAGATTTTTGACATAAATGACAGTTTTGTCCTTTAGTGCGACTTGGCCCTAATATCGAGTAATCGACTAGTTTCCGATGATCGATTTCTATCGATTTGTAACGTACTGCTTTAAAAGTGTAGTTAACCGAACTGTTTAAATGAAAGATAAATTTTTAAAGACTTCTTAGGCCTAATTTCTGAAACGAACAATTAGGCTTAATCAGTAAACGAGTGCTATATTCAGCGCAAGATCTCGTTGATGACCACTGCGTAGCCGCGCAGCCACTTCTTCCACATTATTCTAGGGGAGTGGTAATAACTAACTGCGTACCCGCGTAGCCACACTTTTTAAGATCACTTTTGGTGTGCCGGCTATTCAGCAGTTAAGCCCTTTATTCTATCATTCAGCAACATCTTGGCTTTCTTTGCCATCCTTGGCAAAGGCCTATTTTAATAGCCTTGCGGTACCTTCAAAACAATGTTCTCCGCAACACCTGGAGGGAATCCCATCTTGTCATCTCGACTGTGCATCACCCTGAAGAAGTCAGTCCTACGGGACAAAAAGCTGAACATGGCATCCAAGAATGTTTCTACTTGTTCACAATGCTGAAGTACTCCCATAAAAACATCATCAAACTTCTTTGAATCCATTGCGTCTCTTATCCACCTCAACCTGCAAACCTGATCAACTGGCCCTTCTTGTCGCTTTTCGCTAGGTACCAAGTCTCTCCCTTTTCGTCCCAAGTCCATTCTCATTCCCAGATTCCTCATTGTTTCTCTTAGCCAGTGGGGACTTCGCGCGAGAAAACGAAGAACGCAGGGCTATTTAATTGGTTACTTTTCTAACGATGGAAATCTTAAACGGAAACGGAAGTAAAAGTCCTGGTGAACTTTGGTGAACATGGGTAGACCGAGATTCTCCGCGAAAGCCAGTCTTAATTAGATTTTTTAAAGGTCTCTAGTTGCTATAACCAAACAGTTATTTTCGGGAACGAAAACAGTGTTGGAATTTTTATTGGAAAGGAAAGTTTCAGTAGATGATATCTGCGAAAAGTTGAAGTCTATTAATCTCAATCCATATATCCTCAATTGGATTATCAGTTTCAATAAGGTTGCAATAGTAGCAAGTATGATAAATACTGTAGGAAACAGACAACTTTTTTAAAAGACATATTTCGGCATCATCAGTTTAATGAGTTCCTAAGTGTGAACAGTTATGAAGTCTACTGGTAGCTAAAAAAATTATTACAACATGACGTAATACAAAAGCGGATACTATTTACAGCGTGACACCAAACATCAAGGTGTAAACTAAAACGTGAGAAAAGTGTTGTAATGCTGCAATTGTTTGTTAAGTTCCGGTTTCATCTTATTTATAAAAAGCTTCTTTGAGTTTTAAATCAATTGAGTTGCTGGCAGAATCCAGAATACTAAAGCACAAAGGGGAGTATTTGTTCTTACATAAAGCAAAGGAGATGTGTTGAAATGCTTAAAAATATGCGAGTTTTTATCGCTTTCCGTGTGTTCCTTTATCCTGGTAGAGAACTGGCGACTAGTTTCGCCAATATGTGCGGGAATTACAACCCGCACAAGAAAATTGGTAAACTACCATGGATTTTAGAGCAACAGGAGTACGATCTTTAACACTAAACATGTTTTTAATTTTGAATGAAGTGAAAACTAATTTGATAGTTAGGTCAGATTTGCAAAAGCACTTAGTAAGTTGTCGGGGTTTCAGTTTCGCTATTTTGGAATAATGGCCGACAAAAGGAAGTTTAAAATAACGTATATTATTGTCTTAGTGTTCCCGCCGGCTTTTTTGAGAAAAAGACCCGTCAAGATACCGCTTGAAAGTTCTGTCAATAATGTGCGAGGGAAATGAATTACGTTTCAAGGTGTCAGAGAGTTTATTAAGATCGTTTTGAAGGCCGGAGGAGGTGTTGTTGATTTTATGGATTCGGTCGATAAGAGTTCGCATAAGGCCAATTTTATAGCATGATGGAGTAAAACTAAAGAAATTTGTTTAGAGACCAGTGTAAGTTTTTTTTATGAAAAACTGAAAAAACACAATCACGCGAAGAGTTGTCGACAAGTATGTCAAGGAAGGAAAGTTTACCATCATTCTCTTTCTCAAAAGTGAATTTGATGTTAGGGTGCCGTGAATTGATGTAATCAAAAAATGACATAGCATCCTGTTCGTTGTGAAAGACACAGAAGGTGTCGTCAACATAAGGCCTATAGAGTAGAGGGTGATGCGAATGGTAGAAATTATTTAGCCACGTTTCCTCGTGGAAACCAAGAAAAAGATTAGCTAGGATGGGTGCTAGTGGAGAGCCCATCGCTACCCCATCAACTTCATCATAAAATTTGCCATTAAAAAGAAAATGAGTCTCGGCTGTAGCGAATGAGAACAATTTCTTAAGGTCGCATTTTTTGATCGGAAATTGAGGGTCATGCTCGAGAATAAGATCAACGGCGATATCAATAGTTTCATTTAACGGAATAATTGTTAATTATTAAAAACTGGATCATTGGATAATGCAATTCGAGACTTTTGATTGGCTAAGCCATCATGGGTTATGAGCCATTGGTTTATGGTCACCTCGCCACCAGGAAGACTCGCCACCAGTAAACTCGCCACCAAGGGTTATCTCGCCACCACCAAATCGCCACCAAGGCATCATCATCTCGTATTGCTTTGGTGACTCTAGTC
>NC_090877.1:29921896-29956896 GCF_036669935.1 Montipora foliosa | reverse complement strand
GGTAACATCCAAATTAACAGAGGACTCACCACTTACTTCCAATATTTTGCTGTTTCTAAAGCGAGTATTGCAGTCTGATCGAGCAGCATATCTTGGGCTTGCGATAACCGACAACAGTGAGCACTTTAAGCCATTTTCATCCACTGAGGCCAGAGATTTTCAGCTTTGAACGATGCTGAAACATTTTGCGCTATAATGCTGTGCTCATTAAGCGTGACGTAAACCTCCACAAGCACGCTTCCCTCCAAAATCTTCCATCAAAAATCCGCCATAACTCGGGTACAGATGAAATGTTTTGCTTCATTCTTGTGACAAAAAAACAATCGGGGTGTACCAAGTGATTCTTAAGGGCTAGAATAAATTATGCAATACAATATAGCGTGATCAAGCATGTGTTTGATGTGACTGAGTGAATTTCAATGGAGAAACATTTGCTCAGAATCAGAACATAGCAGCCCTGATTATCAAAGCCAACATGTATTTTCGCTAAATATGTAGAATAATAATTTGCTGTTTGTAAATAACTCTTTATTTTAGAAGAAAAAAGGCCAGAATCTGAAATAGGCCACGCCCACAAAGGATTATGGGAAATGGAAAAACTGCTTTTTATATCGCATAACTGTAACTTTTTGCATGAATTTGCTTGAAACAAACATCAAAAGCAAAAGTGGGCATAGAGAAACAATAAAGAGAGCATTTTAGCATTTGAAGGTTTTTTGACCTATGTAACGTAAAATGGAGTCATGATTGTGCTACTCATCAAATACAATTTAATATATTTATTTAGTAAATTTTCAGCTCCGACTATTGCATTTCTAGCTTTTTGATTGGCTAAAAAAATCTGACTATGAGCCAATAGTCGAAGTTTTACGTCATATGGAAAATAGTGCATTAAGATGCTCTTTCCGGACGCTTTGTAAAATTGTGGAAATAAAAATCGGCGGCAAAACCCGGTTTGGTTTGACAATTTACTAAAACAATTATTCCATTCGCCCTTGTTGGATATGAAGTGATTATAACCAACTCGCGCTACGTGCTCGTTGGTTATTTTATCACTTCATATCCAACCCAACAAATATAAAATGATTCTTAATTCCTTCAAATACAGAACAAAGCTTGTGGTGGTGTGGAAAGACCTTTGGTTTTCAACCAAACCGCCACGAATTTGCAATATTTTCCTTTGAATTCATCAAAGTTTTTCTCCGCCATTATTTATCAACCCACATGGAAACGTAACATGAAATCGAGGCTAGTGATCAAATTCTCCTTCTCCCCGGAAGACTAAGATGATCAAATTCCCTCCCCCTGTGCAGGAAAAGGCATCAAATGCCCTGGGGAGGCGGGGAGGATGTTGAATCCTCAATTTGACTGGTACATAAGTCTTTACTTGACTTGACTAGACTTGACTTGACTCGACTTTACTTTAAAGATGTAATGTTCATGTTGAGCTCTGCAAGGTCATTTTTAAGTTCTGAGTGATTTCTTATGTAAAACTATCATGCGTAAGTTAAGTGATGTGATTCATGTACATTGTAGGCATAAAAGCTAATGACAAGCTCATATGAATCCCATTTATATATTTCCGTTTGCCGACTTTATTCTACTGTCAAGTCTATGGCGACTTTAAAAATAATGATCGTGACCTCACGAAAGTCGCTGTGAGTTGTTATCATTTACTGTGAAGACAAAACAGCTCTACTGTAGGTATGTTTTGAGTGTCTTAGATGTATGTGTATAAATGTAAAATACAGTACTGTGCAAAAAGAATGCAAACAAATTTCAACGAAATTCGGTTATTGTTCTCTCGAAATTTCGGGAGAAGAAGTGTGATTTTTCCTGCAAAATTTCTTTGAAATTTCGCTGAGTCGCACGAAAGTTTGAACACAGGACAAAAATTTTCTAATCTAACAACGAAATCTCGGTTGGAGTTCATGTGTACTGAAACGAAAATTTAAGAACCTAATCGAAATATCCTAATCTTGAAACAGAAATTTCGTAAAAGTGTCAGTTAGCGTTTCACGTTTTAATGAATGAATGGAATCAACAACTGTACTCTTCACTCAACCTTAAGTGTAAACACGACCTGACTGAAACTTTAGACAAGCATTACAAGCGATTTCCTTTCCTTTACTCAATGGATACTTTGTCAATAAAAAGATATAACAGTGTAATTCCCTTATTGTTTTGATTGATTAGAAGAAGTCACACTTCAAAGTTAACTTTGATGCTTACAAGTTCACTTTTCTTCTCGCATCAAGTCCTTTATCTCCACGTAGATAAATGATTAAGCTGTCTTATCACTCCTGCCAAGTCCTGGTCAGTGGTCTTAATGTAGGTTGAAATCTGGTTCTGGAACTGTCATAAATATGATGTCTAAGGCGCCAGTAAAGTCAAGAAATGCATTCGAATTGTCGTTGTTGACTGACGACATTTCCGATTTGCTTACATGCCCTAAAACCCAATTCTTGGTTTGCAAGTCACGGAAGTATCAAGCAAAGAAAAAATAACAAATTGCTTACCCTTCAACAAATTAAGTGCAAAAGTGCAAAATTTGTTTGCATTCTTTTTGTATGTAGTACTGTAGTATACTCAAGTGAAGCTATGATCCTCGCAGCTATGAACACAATTTTTACAAGTTGCGTAAAGAAGCCTGAAAAATTCAGGACTTCAATGGGGTTTGAACCCATGACCTTGCGATACCGGTGCAACGCTCTAACCAACTGAGCTATGAAGCCACTGACATTGGGAGCTGGTCATTTGTGGGTTCCAATGTTCCTGTGAGGAATGAACAGGGATGAAATGATATATGAAATGGGTCATATATGAACTGGAGACTGTGAACTGCCTTCAAACCCCGTTGAAGTCCTGAATTTTTCAGGCTTCGTTACGCAGTTTCCAAAAATTGCGTTCATTCCTCGCGAGAACATTGGAACCCACAAATGACCAGTTCCCAACGTTAGTGGCTTCATGGCTAAGTTGGTTAGAGCGTCGCACAGGTATCACGAGGCGATGGGTTCAAACCCCGTTGAAGTCCTGAATTTTTCAGGTTTCTTTACGCAATTTGCAAAAATTGCGTTCATAACTGCAAGGATCATAGCTTCACTTGATTTCATATCCGCAGTTCATATAATTTTATGATCCATTTCATATATCCTTTCATCGTTGTTCATTCCTCACGAGAACATTGCAACCCACAAATGACCAGCTCCCAACGTCAGTGGGTGCATAGCTCAGTTGGTTAGAGTGTCGCATTGCTATCGCGAGGTCACACATTCAAACGCCGTTAAAATCCTGAAATTTTCAGGCTTCTATACGCAATTTGCAAAAATTGCGTTCATAACTGTGAGGATCATAGCTTCACTTGAATTCATATCCACAGTTCATATATGATCCATTTCATATCATCTCATCACTGTAGTATACTGTTTGACAGAGACATAATATTTACAAGACACTTTACTCCCACGGTGCCTCTCTCCACCCAGGTGTATAAATGGGTACCGGCGAATTTAATGCTGGGGGTAACCCTGCGATGAACTGGCATCCCATCCAGGGGGGAGTAGAAATACTTTTAGTCGCTTCATGCTACAGAAACCGGAGATAAGCGCCGGCCTGATTGGCTTTCTAGGCTCGTAAGCAGACTTCTTTAAATATCCGCAAACATTGAAAACGAAACTTCATGTGCAATGTAAGGATGAATTTGTTCTTGACGCTCGCACACGAACATTAACGGCAACCAATAATAATTACACAGAATAAAACTACAATTAACTTTATTCCAAAACATCCTATCTACGTGTACATAACAACAATATGGTGATTATTTATAGCTACAGTCAACAGTGCTGTTATCATCCACAATCTTAAGTTCGCAACTCGATAAGGCATAAATTACCTGAAGCGTTGCTGAAGCGTTTGATTGTTTGACCATTGGGTTAAAATTTGTTTAAAATTTTCTGAGCGAGTCTCCAAAAGGAAACGCAAACCAAGGATTATTGTTATCTTGAAAATGCGTAAATAATACGAAAACTTACTTTCTTACAAAGGCCCTTGATTCACGGTCATTACGCTTCTTTTTGACATTGGGGAATGTTTACCCAAAAAATTCGGACAACTTGTTGCCCGAAACTGCTTAAAACAACCATTAACGTATAATTAAACCTATTAATGTGGCATCGTTCATTTTCATTGTGACTTCTATGGACACTTATTATGTGACTTGACCTTCTTTTTTCTTTTAATTTTAATTTACCGTTTCCATTAAGATGGGGATATGATTAAAAGGCAGAATGATAAAGCCTTGATATGAGTACTAGAGCAAGGAGCAAAACCCATGGATATAAGATGACTTTTCCATGCTTGGTTCTGATGAAAGATTGAAATTGTTTTTAGCTGTTAAAAAAAATCATGTGACACATTATTTTCAGATGAAAGAGCGAGTAGAAAGCTAAGCATGCAGATTTTAAGTTAACGTTGGCTGGATAAATGCTTCCTCATCAAACAAAAATATGCCAATTTATGAGCTTGGTCAGGCTTTAACACGCGGGAATCAAGAGTTACTTAGCTTCTGGTCCTGTGATGAAGAAGATTTTCAACAACATCAACGGTAACAACCCGTGTAGTGCACTGTAAGTGTACTACACACTATGTCACCGGGTTTTATGATTGTAAGAGTGTAAGTCCGTGGTGACAATAGGCCCGCAGCACGTGCATAACTCACGAACATAAACGGGTTTCTTGGAAGTGTGCTTGAGTTTCAACAAAATGAACCTCAAAGTCGGCAAGAATTTGTAACGCTGATGAATAATAAAGGAGCTGCTATTTCCAAAATCATGGAATTACCTGGTGATAAATAACTCTGTCTACAGCTGTAGGAGAGTAAATTTTTGACTTTGCAGAAACAATGGTCAACCTCAAGAGTTGGGTGATTGTGATCTTTGTGTTTAATTCGCACATTTCTGGTCAATCAACAATTTGTCAATCAACACTTGAAAGAAAAAAATAGGAAACTAGCAAAAACAAAAACTCTGTGTCTTGGCATCATTTTGACACAGAAGTATCCTTTGTTTCACGAGTAAACATGCCAGGAAACTTGATCACGGCACCAGCTGAATTTGATGTCACTGTCACTTTTGATTTTGCGATTTTCTTGTGCAGCCAAAACTACATACATGTACAATAGGAAAATCTCCCAAAGTACTTTTCGCTGATGGGAACCTGTTATCTTTGTCTGTTCAAAATTTAAGTTGTTTGCATGTCGTAAATTTTGTTGCTGTTGGCAAAATATTTTATTCTCAATTAATATTTCCTGAAAACTTCCTTCTGCTCTTCCTAAAACCTGTGTATCAACATTAATTATTTTATTTAATTTTGAATCAATATTTGTTTTGCATAAAGCAGGCTAACAAAATCTGTACCTTGTTTAGTTTGCATTTTTGAGCGTTAAAATAGAATTTTCGGCCCTATGTTTCTGACAAGTCACCCATCCAAATACTAACTCCACCTGACAGGGCTTAACTTCAGTGAACTTTTGTCTTAGAAAGCTGTCAGAAGCTCAGAGTGCACTGTTAACCTTGTGGTGAAAAACAAGTTGTAAGGTAACTTGGAAATTATCAACATATCAGCCTCGAAGCCAGTGTTTCTCAATTCCCTTTTATTTTCTTCAATCTTTCTGGGTTTATTATTTTACTGGTAACCACATGTCTTGTCATCAGGGGGCTATTTACCTAACACATCCACCATAGTACTTTCATGATATATGGCACAAAAACAATTTGAGCTACATGTTATACAAAGATAAGTTGAATCTCCTGGAAGACAAAATGCAGCTCAGCTGACAATAATACAGTGCTGTGTTACTGCACTATCACACATACGCAATGTGTACCTATTTTTTTATCAAAGATAACAAATTGAACAAGCGCCAGGAAAGATGCAGTCACAATGAAGCACAAGGACATTGGCATAGTATTCAAACATCAATTACATCATAAGGCTCAAGTTTTTGTGCAACAACATACCGGTATGCTGCAATGTGAAAGTTCAGCTATAGGTTCAGCGCAATGTCTATTAGGTCTCCTGCTTTGTGTCACAGTCGAGCTCTGTGACAGGTGGCGAGAATTACTTTTCGAGAATCCAAATGCTTGTTTTTGCAAAATAACATAAGCAATTCAACTTCCTTCTTACGTTAGGATGTTCTCCCATTTCCAATTGGAAAATGCAGTGTCAAGTCCCATTATTGGAGACTTTATTGAAATATCCTCAAATGATTTTACAACCTTTGCGGGCCTGTGGACCTGGGCAATGGTGCTCATATACCGGTAACTATCCTATAAAACCTTATGACTATGATCAATCTAACAAATTACGATGTAATATTGTGAAACTTACATATGCATAATTATGATAGTTAACAAAATAAAAGTAGTAAAATTCATAGCATGATGCTTATGAACAATAACAAAAGAATTAAAAACATGCCAATAAGATACTATATTATACATCTTCATCATCCATAAACGGCTTTAACCAAAATCAGTTTATGAGAGAAACCTTTTTACTATTTCACAGTTTTGGGAGATGATCCACTTTTGTGAGCGTTCAATAGTTATCTTTGCTAAGTTGTTATCTAATACAGTATGCTGGTAAGTTCTTCAAGATCCTTGTAGTAAACTGCGAGAAAATCAAAGACTACTGTAATGAGCTTTACTTTATGACCTGTGTATAAGTTCTTAATACCTAGTTTTAAATCTATATATTTGTCTTTCTTTTGTTTAGTTCTCATTGTGATTGTTGTCCATTCTTTATTCTTTTCATCCAATACACTGATATCCGGTCTATTTGCACCATTCGTTGGACATTTTTCCAATTTCCAGGGTATGTCCCACAAGATCTTTGCCTCATTATTCTCTTGGCTAGGTTGCGGATAAGATTGCGGATGAGATTTGCGGATTGCGGATAAGATTGCTATTATTATTATTACTACAGCTGTATGATAATTTAATGTTTGATTCCTTGCTTGTAGGATTTGTCTTGCAATGGTTTCCTCTTGTTCTTCATTCGTTCTTCCTGAGGTGGACACAGGTGCAAACCTCGTGCACTTCTCTAATGTCCACCTTGTGAAAGCCTTGGCCAACGTGTGCATTTTTTTAATGGCTATGTCCTCAGTGTACACAGAGGCTGTGTTAATTCTACAGTGTATGTTGCTATGAAAGTACATGTGGCATAAGCATGCTTACAGTAGGTAGGAGTATGTCTGCGTGTGATAGTAACTCATACTGAAGGGTAATGATGTGATTATTGCACAAAGTGCATTGTAACAGGTGAAAAAAAAAGAACCTACAGTAACAATAATTTGTATCTCTCTCCTTAGCTCACCATCAAAAGTCATTTTGTTAATGACCTTGGATTGGACAGCTTGGATATAGTTGAAATTGTCATGGCCTTAGAGGATGACTTTGGTAAGGTCTTTACAACTTTATCCATGTACATGGAATAATGAAAATAATGATGTGAGAAGTGAAAATTTGAGGGAAGGGATGCATTTCAGTCCCAATAGACCGTTTTCAAATTCTCACGGCTGGACTGGATCTAGCATGAAATGGAGGCCAATGCGGGCAAATCTTTTCAAATGCAAATTAATTTTCCAGTCCAACCGTTAGAATATGAAACTGACCTATTACCTCCTGTATCATTCTACTAAACTAAACTGAAACATCAGCGACTTCATACATGTACCCTGTGCTCCAATATCTACCTTACAAGCATTCCACATTTCTCTAATTCTAACTTAAAGCAACAAAATCTTCAATCAGTTCTTATAGTATTTTAGTCTGTTTACTTAAAGCAGGTGGTTTGTAGAATTTTAGTTGCTTCTTTCCACTGGTGTTGCCTTTCTAGTTGCCGTTTGAATGTAATGGCCGTGCAAAAAGCTGGACTGAAGTCAAAAGAGCAGCAAAGGGAGGTGGGGGGTGGGGGAGATGTACGAAACTGCCTGCAATCAACCCCACAAGGTTTTTTACTCTCATGTTCCCAGAGGATGGGGAAAATACATGTAGTCTTCCTCATTGGCCGATAAAGTGTAAAAGAAAAACCACTAGTCAGTCAACATTAAATTTCAGTGCTTCCTTTTTCATACATTTGCATATAAAAGTATAAAAAGAGCCAAACAATCTGTTTTCAAAGCATTTGGAAAGTTCTTTGACCGCTCCCCATAGGGGCTTTTCAGGGCCAATGAAACACAATCAACGAAACAACAGAACACAACAACTACAACTGTTAAGAATCCCAACTGGTCGGAGGCAAATCAGTTGGCTATTTACAAGTGCAGCTTGGAAGTTGAACCAGGGACTACCAGGAACAAATTCAACGAGTGGTCAGAGCGGGTCTTGAACCTGGGATCTCCGGATCTCAAGGCAAGCGCCCTAACCACTGGGCCACACTACCTCCTAATATAAGGATGTATGTATACAGTACCGCTCAAAAGTAAGTTACCACCTCGCGTCGCGTTTCCTGTCGCGTGCGACGCGATTCGCGTATCGCGAGAATAATCGAAGCGTAAATTTCTGGCATATATTAGCAACTAATGTGTTACGCGAAATCAATCAATTTCGCGTATAAATTATCTCTGCAGTTGCTTGAGTAAGCGAAGGCGATTTTTGATTTGTTAAATTGTATGGGAATTGTCTAAATTACAAACTGCGAATTTGCGAATTGAAGACGACGTTTAAGCTACAGTAAACATGCATCTGGTTTACAAGCGGAAATTCCAATGAAAAATAAATTCTTCACATGCGAACAAGCGATGATTTCGTTGAAACATCGACCATTTGGTGGAAAAAATTCGGCGATCTTCTGTGTAAAGTTAATAAATGCGTGGAGTTGACTTCAAATCGATCCATGCAAGTTTCTTTTCCACACCTTAAATCGATCGTCGATCATGTGTGGGTCTGATTTTCTTCATTTGTTTGGAAATTAGCGATAGACTGTCAGAATATCAATAAAAAAATTCACGTCGAAATTGCCATAAGGAGACGACGTTTAAGCGTCAACAAAAACATGCGTCTAGTTTACAAACGAAAATTCCGATGGAAAGTAAATTCTTCATACAAGGTGTTTCTAAAATTCAGACACGAATAAGCGACGATTTCGTTGAAACATCGTCCACTTGGTGGAAAAATTCTTACAAAAACAATGTCCATGGTGCGTTGCTAAAATTTCTTGCCAACTTCAAACCTTTTGAAGTGTGAAATTTAAAACATACATTCTTTAAATATCCGCAAACGTTGAAAACGAAACTTCATGCGCAATGAAAGGATAAATTGTTCTCGACGCACACACGAACATTAACAGCAACAAATAATAATTACACTGAATAAAACTACAATTAACTTTATTCCAAAACATCCTTTCTACATAGCAACAATATGATGATTATTTATAGCTACAGTCAGCAGTGCTGTTAGCGTCCACAATCTTAAGTTCGCACTCGATAAGGCATTAATTACTGAAGCGTTTCAGTCTTTGACCATCAGGTTAAAATTTGCGTTTAAAATTTTCAGAACTAGTCTCCAAAAGGAAACACAAACCAAGGATTATTATTATCTTGAAACGCGTAAATAATATGAGAACTTACTTTCCTTACAAAAGCGCTTGATTCACGGTTTGGTGATCGGCGAATGAAGCTTTGTAAACAATGAAATGTGCTCGGAAATTGCCACATTTTTACATACGAAGATACTGCAATTTATCATAGGCATATTTTCTTCGAAAATTGGCCTTTCACAAACACCTTCCACCGTTAAAATTTGAAACAAAAGGACAATTAAAATCGCGCGCAAGCGTCAAGCCACTGCACTTACAGAGTTCTTACCATCGCACGCGACGCGAATCGCGTAGCGCGCGACATGATTCCTGTAGCGCTCGACGCGATTCGCGTCGCGCCTGAGGGTGGTAACTTAAAAAAAAAAAAAACCACTAGTTAATATGAATTAAATATAATTGTGTAACTAAGTATCCATAATTAAAACTATAAAACGGTGCCGGCTTTCCTTGCATTGTTATTAATAAAACTTAAATGGGTTCTTTTAGTTAAGAACTTGGTGTTACTAAATGTTCTTGTTTGGTACGCAAAAATTTGTTCAGTTTGTGTCTTGGTCTGCATGTTTCCTTAAATAGTTTACATGTAATCATCTGGCGCCTCTCTGATAGTTTTACTAGACCAGTTTCATCTAGTGCTTGCTTGTAACTTCTGCCCAGATGAATAATGCGCAAGGCACACTTCTGACAGTACTCTAGATCATTGGAGAGATATTGTGGCATGCTATCATGAAATAATGCACATGCGTACTCCATCATAGATCGAATACAGGTGATGTAGAAGGTTGTAAGGTCCTTTGGTTTTATTTGGCTCGTTTAAGTTGACTCAGAAAGTATAAACGCTTGTCAACTTTCTTGATAACTTTGTCCACATGGTCATTCCACTTCAGATCGTTTGCTATCGTTATGGCAAGAATTTTGGCTTTACTAACACAGTCAATGTTCTTGTTATTGACCTTTATTGGCTCAAAATCCCTGTTGGATCGTGTAAAACTAATTCGCAGTTCTTTACATTTATCTTCGATCAGCTGGAACTTGTCGGCAGACACTTGTTGGGATAGGTCATCAACATACTGCTGGATCTTACTTGTAAGGTTGTTTCAGCTATGGTTGTGTCGTCAACATACTTCCATATTGGAACTCCGTTGATAGAAAGGTCGTTGATCATGATGGTGAACAGCCATGGACCCAATTTAGTACCTTGGGGCACTCCTGATGGAAGTACTCCCCATTCAGAGTAGCAATCTTGAGCAAGCTTGACGCGTTGTCTGCGGTCTGTTAGGAAATCTTTTATCCAGGTGACAATACCACTAGGGAGGCCAAAAGTCGAGAGCTTCTGCATCAAAATCGTGTAATCGATGAGGTTGAACGCCTTACGAAAGTCAAATAAGACGACACGAACAGTAGCACCATTACCATCAGTAGCGCTCAGCCATGCGTGAATCATACTAATGAGTGCGACGGTAGTATTGGACCCTGGAACCGTTCCATATTGGTGTTCATCTACTTTGCAAGTATAGCTGGTTTGATGTGATCCACTATGTATTCCTCAGCAATCTTGTATAAAACGAGTGTGAGCGATATCGGGCGTAGGTGTTTATTAACGTCTTTAATTGGTTTCTGCTTGGGGATAGGAACAATATCGGCCTCTTTCCAAGACTGGGGGAGTCTTTGTTCTTTAAAGGATTGGTTAATAATATCTGCTATTGGATCAGCGAATAGGTCAGCATTTTCTTTGGTTTTCTTTGAAATCACCAAGTAATATAATTCCGCATCCACGGAAATGAGCTTCGATTACTGATAAACAATCGTAAAGGTAGTCAAGCATATGCGTATCGGTTGCGCTTGGACGGTGATATAATGTGCCGACAACAATACTGGTGATTCCTGTTAGGACCTGGGACGGACGTAATTGGGACCGAAGAACTTCAAATTGATCGTTTTTAAAAATTTGGAAAGCATTATACAAAAATTTGACGAATTCACGATTGGCAAAACAAACGAAACGCACCAACCTTATGTGTTCAACAGTTCAGAAGAAACCTTCGATGCATACGTGTCTGAGTTGCGTACACTTTCGCAGACGTGTAACTTCTGTGACTGCATCAGAGAATCGCTTATCTGTGACAGGATTGTGTTGGGAATCCAAAACCCACAAACAAGAAAACGACTTCTACAGGAGCGAAAGCTCACACTTAACAAGTGCATTGACATCTGCAGGAGCTCTGAAATGAGTACATCACAGATGAAAATTATCTCAGGCACAAAGACATCAGAGGATGTCCAGCGTTGCATCCAGAGCGCGTCATTGCGGCCTGGGATGCAATATTTTGCATTTGGACGTCCTAAAATGCTAAGAAGGGGTCTTTGTGGACGCACAAATTTCATGCTTGAAATATATGCAAATTCATAAATTGAAAGCGCAACAACGCGCTCGCTATATTTATATTAACAATGGCGCTATTTTCCACATACTTGACGTTGATTGATCCATCTAGAATTGGCACAACAAAGAGAGAATCATGGTTGGTGTATTTTCATTTTTAGCGTCAGTATAACTTAGAAGTAAAATGTATTCGCATCATTTTCAAATCCTGAAGATGAAGCAGTCAACGTTGTTCGGTAATCAACCTAGCGTAAAGCGAAAAGCCAACGAGCTAAGTTCCCAATCAGTGCCTAATGTCAAAGTCTGCAAGTCATTTTGTCGCCAATGGCTCAGCGATTTCAAATGGCTGGAGTTCAAAGACGGGAAAATGTTTTGCTCCACTTGCATCGATGCGAAAAAAAACAATCCCCTTGTCACGTGCGGAACAACGAACTTCCGAAGAAGATCCTTCGCCGATACATGAACGTTGCAACCAAAAAAGTTTGGAGTAACCAGGAAAAGGCGATAATGTCAGCAATGAAGACAGCTTACTTCGTCACGCAGATGAATCTTCCGATCTCCCACTACGGAGAGATGATTGAATTTCTTTGTTTCCAAGGTAAGACGTGACATTCATTTATACTTAACCAGTGCTTTTATCTGACTGTTCTTTCTGATGCACAATTGTTACCAATGATGGCTTTTCGCGTTCATTCGCTTCGTTTTTTTTTTTAGTTCTTGCAACATACGCTTTTCATGGAGGCGTAGCGTCACATTCTCGGCCCAGTAATCACAGTTTTCAAAATGGCGGACATCAATGCCCGATGCGATTTTCAATCTTGTCTTTACTTTCGTATTTGCCAGGTTGCGAAGATCTTGCTCATCTGTCAGCTGGAGGGAACTGCACGTACACTTCCAGAACAACAGCACAAAGCTTTTTGGAGGCATTTTCGGATGTCATTGAAGAAGAACCTCTGCAACAACTCAAAGGCAGCTCGTACCTCTCACTCCTTATCGATGAATCCACTGACTTGATAATTACGAAGAAACTTATCATGTATGTAAGATTTATTTCTAAGGGACGAGTTTTGACTCGATTTCTTTGTAATTTAGAATTAAATAATGGAACTGCAGCAGCAATTAAGGAGGCTATTGACGCATATTTTCTTAAGATTGGTGTTTCTCCTTCAAAACTTGTTGGGTTTGGGTCTGACGGAGCTTCTGTCATGTTAGGTTCTAAGAATGGGGTGGCCACAAAGTTAAGGGAACACAATCCATTTATGGTCAATGTTCATTGTGTTGCTCATCGTTTTGCTTTATGTACTTCACAAGGTGCAAATAAGGTTTCTTTAATCAAGGGTTTTGTCGAAACATTAACTGGTTTATATTATTTTTTTCAACATTCAGCTGTAAGATGTAGTAAGTTGCAAACCGTTCAGGAAGCTCTAGAAGAGCCAATTTTAAGTGTCAAAGAAGTCCACAGTCTTAGGTGGCTTGCTTTTTTTAAGGCTCTGAATAATGTATTCTGTTGTTGGGCTTCCATCACAACAACCCTGGGGGATGAGGCTTCTGATGAGGGAAAGGGTAATGCAAAGGCTAAGGGCTTGTATAAGGCCTTTACAAAGTTTGAGTTTATTGCAACCATGCATTTTCTTATGGATCTTGTGCCAGTAATGCAAAATGTGAGCAAGCTCTTTCAGAGAGTAGATATCGACTTCTCAGTGGTAATGCCAATTGTGACTTCAACTGTTGAAGCCCTTGCAGCTATGAAGGAAACTAATGGTCCTCATTTAAATAAGTTTATCAGTAGCATTCATGGGCAAGAAGGGGATTCCCTGCATTTTCAGGGGATAGATATTTCATGTTCTAGTGAAAGGGTGACATTTCAGAGGGCAAGGGTTAATTTTATAGATGAAATCATAGAAAATGTGCAAAATAGGTTTCCTGTTTCCCAGGGTGGTGTAATTTCTGCTTTCTCTGTGCTTAATTTTAAAGAATCACTAGCATACTCAAGTTCAAAGTTGGAGGGTATGTTAGAAGTTTTGCTTGACCATTATGGTCAGGACAAGGGTGTTTGTCCAGCTTTGATAGATGCAAACAAGTGTAAGTTAGAACTGCAAGTACTTGTTCCTTTGGTGAGGGACAATTATTCTGGGTTGTCTTTTCAAGAGTTGTGGGGGGAAATTTTTGACAAGTATTGTGAGCAGTTTCCAGAACTGCTGAAGCTGGCTCAACTTGCCGTGCTTTTACCATTCTCAACAGCAGACTGTGAAAGAGGTTTCAGTTTTCAAAACAGGATTAAGGTTAAGTTGCGTGCAAGGATTTCTAGCTTAAATGTTGATCAACTTATGAGAGTTTGTATTAATGTTGTGTTTCATGTAGTGCCTTTCACATAGTCCCCTTAGGTACTTGGCAGACCACCTTCTCCAGATCACATCCTTGCATCTCGCTAGATATCTTGCACGCTTTCTCAGATCAGTTTTCTCTTGGTGGTGTGCTGCAGGATGAGGCAACAAGTTAGGGCGTCCGAACTGGAACATATTCGGGGTCAACAAAGGAAGATGCACATCTTCTTCCACATAACTCTGAGGACGATTGTTCAGAGCGACTACCACATCCAGCAGCACGCCCTGCAGTTCTTCCCAGGTGAGAGTTCCATTTCCGACAGACTTGTTGAAGGCTTGCTTGACAATTCCGACCATGCGTTCAAATTGCCCACCCCACCATGGAGCTCTACTGAGATTGAACTGCCATTTGATGTTCATGTTGGCAAGGTAGTCATGGAGGCGCTCGTCTTCCATCACATTCCGTAACCACTTTGCAGCAGCCACAAAGGTCCTGCCATTATCGGAGTAGATTCCTGCTATGAACCGCTTCAAGGTACTGATAAACTCTTCGGTCTCCATGGTCTTTGTCAGTTCGAGGTACAAGGCTCGGGACAGGCTACAGGCACAAGGGAAGGACTATGTACGCTTTCCCTTCTTTATTTCTGCACGGTACTTGACTGGTCCGGCGTAGTCAATACGTTTCGCATACTTTGGCCATGGTCAAACCAACTCCCCCATGTAGGGTCTGGGTGTGGAAGTGCGTCACTAATTTTCCAGTAAACACGCCATCGTCCGGTAGGTAAATTGGGTAGTGTCCTTGAATACGTCCTCAGCACTCAAATATCCCATCCCTGTTCTGTTGGAGGTTCAGTTTCATTTGATCTTTGTCAAATTTGGTGGTGCCTTGACTCCTGACTTGTGATCTTCTTACCCAGAACTGCAACTGGTTGGCTGTCTCTTTGGTAGTGATAAGGGCCGGTGATCCTCTGCTGGCATTTAGCTCAGCAGTTCCTTGCAGATTCGGATGGCCTTCCATAAGTCATACTTGTGCATCACCAGGTCTAGATCATCATCCGTCTTCACAGTTACGCCCAGAACTTCCCGTATGATCTTGGCTTCGGTTTGTGATTCCTTGGTAGGCGTGGTGGCAATATCTGCCGGCCAACTCTCTGGGAAAGGTAACCACATTGGCCCATGCCACCACAGATCTGAGCAGTTGTATATATGCCCACCTCGGGTACCCAGGTTGGCAGGGTTTTCCTTCCACTGGATGTACTTCTTCTCTTGGATTTTCCTCACTCGATTACTAACAAATTGCTTGTAGTCTCGACCTCTCTTGATCCAGTGAAGAGCTACGCTGCTATCGAGCCAACAATAAGCACTTTCAACTGGGAAACCTTTCAGTGCTTCTTTAACGTTATCCACAAGATTTGCTGCCATGTGCCCCCACACTAGTTCGAGTCCTTGTGATACCCCTGTCGGTTGATATGTGATGGCGTAAACTGCAGCTGACATGCCCTGGCTGCTCGCGTCGCCAAAGGCATGAAGTTTGATGCTAGTGATTTCTTCTTGGTGCTGGGCAATGCTTCTTGCTACTTCTACCTTGCCCGTAAGGCTGTTCTCCCAGGTTTGCCAACGGATCTCGAGTTCCTGTGGTAGCTCTTGGTATGGGATTCGGGCTTCACACACTGCTCTGTAAAGAAATTTCCCTTCCAGAGTGATTGGTGATACTAGACCGAGGGGATCGTAGATCTTGGCGATCTTTCCAAGGACTTCCCTCTTAGTTGCTTTCCTGATCGGGTCAGGGAAACTGGTTTGTATTGTATCCTCTCGTTTGTCCTATGGTACACCAAGCAGCTTTGTTTCTCCTTGCTTGACTCCTAACTGGTCCTTGGCATATCTCTGGTTTTCATTTTGATGGGTAGTGGGGCGTTCTTCCATTGTTTACTCGTGGGGAGTAGGCTGTTCCAGGGATGAGGCATTGGAATGCCATTTGTGCAGTTCAAATTTCCCTGCTCTGAAGATGGACTGTGGTGTTTGTTTCAGGTGCTGTGCACCAGCCACGGTTTTATCACCGCTGATTAAGTCGTCCATGTAGAGGCTTAGTTGGATCTCTTCTACTTCCCTTGGGTAGATGTTCTGAAGATTTTTTAGGTGCTGATCGATCACCCCCCAAGTAAGAATGGCGACGTGGACAAACCGAACAGTGCTTGTGTGAATCCGTACGATTCGTGAATCGCTTTTACGACCCGTCTCCATTCCACTATTGCATGTTTTAGTGGCAGTATGTCCCTTATTTTTATGTGGAAACTGCCCGAATCGAAGACACAATCTGTTCACCCGAAAAATGCATCTCATTAGATAAAATTGTCGTACAGCTGTCCTCACGAATGGAACGATCCGTACGATTCGTGAATCGCTTTTACAACCCGTCTCCATTCGACTATTGTATGTTGCTAATTTTTGTGCCTGTCAATGTGTGTATGCGTCGCGGTCCAATTTGTGAATGAGCGGTTGTCCATAAACATGAACACACTGAACCACATACCAAAACAAACGAGACAATGTGTGTATGTGTCGTGCTAAAAACCCATGCCATCAAAGGTTTACAGGAACGCAAGGAAACTGTGCATGCCTTGTTCCAAAAGGCAGCAGTGTGTATACCTCAGAGCCTGCGCCGACAAACAAACAAGGGAAAGTGTGTATGCATCGTTCTAAAAACCCGTGCTGTCAAGCGAAAGTGTGTATACCTTGAAGCCTTTCTGACAAACAAACAAGGGAAAGTGTGTATACCTTGTTCTAAAAGCCTGTGCCGACGAACAAACAGGGGAAGTGTGTATAACAGGTCCATAAACATGAACACACTGAAGCGCATACCAAAACAAACGAGACAATGTGTGTATGCATCGATCTAAAAACCCATGCAGTCAAAGGTTTACAGGAACGCAAGGAAAGTGTGCACGCCTTGTTCGAAAAGCCTGTGCCGACAAGCGAAAGTGTGTATATCTTGGAGCCTGCGCCAACAAACAAACAAGGGAAAGTGTGTATGCTTCACAAGGCTGTTGCCTAACAGGAGCCCGGTAGCCTGGGGCTCCCAAAGAATAGCTCTGGGCGCCTTAATTTTTCACAGCAACACCTTTCACTTCATATGTTGGGCTCCTAAGTTCTCAGCGTTTAGCTATGAGGGCCCCTTTAAACTTTTCTTAGGCAGCAGCCTTGCTTCATTCTAAGAACCCGTGCCATGAAGTGAAAGTGTGTATACCTCGGAGCCTGCGCCAACAAACAAAGAAGGGAAAGTGTATTCCCCGTTCTAAAAGCCTGTGCCAACGGACAAACAGGGGAAGTGTGTATAACACGTTGTTAAAGCTTTCTAAGAGCCGGTGCCACAAAGAAATGGATGTTGTGACTTATTACTGGGTTGCCTGTATGGCACTTCTGGTAACTTATGGGTCGAAGATTGAAATGCGAATGGCGTTTTGGAGGATCTTTAAAGAAAATGTACCCTTATGGATTTAAAGAATGGAACGTAAATGGGATAAACAAGCAAGGCGGTGAAAAGTGAATGTCTGGAATCTCAAATCTCAATCTTTCGCCCGTCAAGCCGTAATCAAAGTGAGCTGTAGTTCTAATATTGTACCAAGTGTGGTGTTTTGTACGACACTGAAATCAAATGGAAAAGCCTCTGGTACATGTAACTTATGGGTTTATCAAAGACAGAAGGAGTTGAACAACAGTCTTCCGGTAACAATAGGAAATTTCACTAATTCTTGTTAGTCAGAAATTATTTGAAAGAAAGCTTTTGCGCATTTTTTTGCTGGATAATTCAAGTAAAGGGTTTAATGCTAAACACTGGTGGGAAATTAATTTAGTTGTGTGTTGGCAGCTTGTTTTGTTGCCTGATGTTGCCCTATTATGCATAACATCAACTTGGTATTTTGACATGATTGCTAATGAATACAGAAACATTTTAACAATAACTAAAAATTCCTGTGTTAAGTATGAGAATTCAACGAAGAGGTAAATGCGACTGAATTTCTTGCTTGCGTTGCTATTTTGTGATTTGGTTGTGCAAATTTTGACAAAAAATATCTACAGGTAAATCGTTAAAAAGTCTTTATTTTTAGAGGTTATTTGAACATAAAAGATGCAACGCTTGATGAGAAATATTATTTTTGTTAATCTTTGAAAGAAGAAAAATTGTGCGGCAGTCGGGACGCGAAGAGACAGGAATTTTATTTCTCTGACAAATGATTTTGCCATTGTAGTGTAAAATGAAATTTATTTGGGAAGCCAACAATATTTCTTTCACTTCCTGGTTAATCCAATTTATTGCTACGACTTGCTAGTGCAAAGATTGTTTACATGAAACTCAGGCTTTTTGCGAATTTTGAGTACATTTTATCATTCAATGAAATGTTACAAGAAAAATGAGCTCAGTACAGAAAGTTATTAAAGAATGACCGAAGTAGGATTTTAATATTGCTACCCAAATATTGCGGAGAAATTCCCAAGTTATCCCATCCGAGCGTTGGCCATAGTAAGGGAAATGGGCCCACACAACTTTTAAGTTATTACGGAGTTCATCTAAGATGCAAGGCAGAACTTTTAACCATGTCAAGACTTTCTCTTTTTCTTATTTTCAGCAAAAAGCATTGGGAAGATTATAACAACAGGAAAGAAACCAATGAAGTGACTGCTGCAAAAAAAAACGTATACAATGATTCTTTATCACATCGAAATTATCACAACAAACATGGCTTTATAGTAAAGAAAATTTCACTCCGAAATACAATACCTTACATAACAGTTCCCTGAGTTCCTCAGTAAAAAGCATTCACTAACATACCAACCCCTCGACAACTACTGCAAAAGAACTACCTTATGCGTTCTCCCTATAGTTCCCGGTTTTCAAATCATCAGTAAACCAGAATGACACGTAAGTAAGTAATTATATTTAACCACGTATCGCATATGAAGCGATAGCTCGTTTCGGTGAAAACTCTGAAGTTGGCCTGCAATCCAAAGTAATCACTTGCTAATCCAGTCGAATAGTTGCTGTTATTATTTCCAGAAAATCATGTAACAAAGGAAATATTTCCGGGACTTTGGACTTGAAACTCGCACGTAACTAGATATTACGCCTGACAATTCAAGAATTATTATGTGGCAATGCCCCTTTCGTTGGCTCAATAATTCCCATACTTAAAATTAGCAAACATCAAAAAACAACAAAATAACTCAACCAAAACAGAAAACATGCATTATATTCGTGCAAATTCTTGTCTCAGTTTTAACACAAAAACATGCTGATCGATTAATAAGCTATGCGCTATCAGTCTCAAGCGCAAACATTTTCCTACCAAAGGCTTTCCCTTGCACAGCTCTTTCTGTTGCAGATGATCAAGCGTTACTAAACAATAAGAAATGAATGCCCTGAACTTCCAAGGTAGAAGTGCATTCCTCGCGCTTGATAGCAATAAAGAGGTAGATCCAAACTAATGTGACATTAATATTCCTTGCCACCAAAGTAATTGTCAGGGGCACCCAACGTCAATTTTCGGAAAATATCTGTTCAGAAGACGATTTGAGATCTAGAATTTTCAGAACATTTGTTGTAAAATTCCTTGCTCGCCTGCCTCTCCTGGGATTTTGAACATCTGAAAAATGGTATAATTGCCCATTTTCAACGGATATTTACCCTAAAAAGGTCACCTAGAATTTTCGGGAGCCTTTTTTCTGGCTAAAATTTTCGAAAAAGGTAAGTTTTGATCGCCTTTAGACTTTCAGCTTGGGAATCCGAACAGATAAAAAATTTTTAGGGGATAAAAATATGTCTATATCTACCGTTTAAATACTAAAATACGCTTAACAATGCTATGTTTAAGTGGTTTTGAACTATATTCTCGGCGGATGCCCCTGAATTGTGAACACGGTGGACTCACACGACCTCCGTCGAACAACATCCTCCGAATCTTCTTACAAGATACAACTCGACCGAATCGAGAACTCGAGCAAGCGTCTAAGTCCCGCTAATAAGATGCATTTCTCCATTCAACAACGGGTCGTATCACATGGCCACGATTCGTACGAATCGACAACTCGGAGAAGGGTATCATGGCATACAGCGTCTAAGTCCCCCTAATGAGATGCATTTCTCCATGCGACAACAGGTCGAATCACATGGGCACGATTCATATGAATCAACAACTCGGAGAAGGGTTTCTTGGCATACAGCGTGCATTTCTCCATTCGACAACAGTTCGTATCGTATGGGCACGATTCGTACGAATCGAACGAATGGCCGCCTCGGACAAGCGTCTCTCAGCATGTAGCGTGTTGGACATATTCTAAGTCGCGCTAATGAGACGCATTTCTCCATTGGACAACAGGTTGTATCACATGGGCACGATTCGTAGGAATCGAACCAATCAACAACTGGGAGAAGGGTTTCTTGCCCTACAGCGTGTTAGAAATATTCTATGTCCCCCTAATGAGATGCATTTCTCCATTCGACAACGGGTCGTATCAACAAATGTCCATCTACTCCGAATCAATGACTCGATACCAACTAGACAGCTTTTTTACGACTCCTGTCTCTTCAGGTGTCTTGGACAACCCTCCTCTCAAATCAGGGCCTTATGCGGGACGTAAAACTCCTTCCCTTGTGGTTCACTGTGCACTCGTTCGACTATTCCTTCAGATAACTGATCTTGAATGATCCCGTCATACTTCTGTAACATGCCTGGCTGTTTCTCCAGTTTCCTTACAAGGTTCTCTAGTCGTTTCAGGCTGCCGTGTTTGTTTTTAGGCAGGGGTGGGTGATTTCCCTTCCAAAGTAGGCCAGTTTCGTACCACCCTTCCGGGGTTTCTTTTGAGTTTCTCCTTGAATTCTTCGAAGACGAGATCTTGGTCGCCAACTGGATGGTCCTGTAGACATTGAGTCTACACAAGGCTTCATAGTCAGCTGCAGAGGTTTGGGTCAGGAACATGTTTGTGAGGTTGGATTCACTTCTGGGTGACATGATGGTCCATCCTAATCTTGTTAATTCGGCAATGAGTTCTCCTGGCTTCCCGATCTTGGGTGTGGTCTCGGTCTTTATCTGCACGTATTCGTTCGTTCCAAGGATAAGATGTACAGGAAGCTCCTCTTTATAGTCAACATCATCCATTGTGACTCCTTTCAGGTGATCGTACCGCTCCATCAGATCCTTGTACTGAGGGTTTTCCAAACTGAGTAAGTAGCGTGCCACGGTCCACCTTAGTCACTTCAATTCGAAGCTGGAATTCTCCTGTCAAACTGCTGATGACAACATCGTAAATCTCTATCTTTCTGTTGCTTGCCTGCATCATCATTTTGATGCGTTTAAACTCTCTTCGAACTGGCAAATGCGTAGGAGCTCCCAGCACCAGTGTCTAACAGCCCGCGGCAATGGATTCCACCCACGCTCACAACGACCATGGGATAAGTAACGGATGCTTTCCCAGTAGCTACCGACGTAGGCTCCGGCAATTGTTGGGGTACTTTCTCGGGGCAAATTGAAGAGCGGTGTCTTCGGTTGCAAAACTTGCAGCGACACTCTTGGGCCTTGTGACTTGTGCCGGTGCAGTTGAAGCACAACTGTTTACGGTTTAATTGTCTTCTGCGTTCTTGTAGTGTGATCACACTTTCACATTAAACGCACAGTCTTCTTTTAGGGTTAGGGTTAGGAACAAAAATCCTAGTTAGGGGTTGATGGTTAGTTACCAAAGTAAATTTTGGCATAATTCTTTTCTGCACTCTTAAGTGTGCAAGAAGCAAACTCCACAGGCCGCTCAGTGCTGTCTTGACTAAACACAGCTCCAATCCCATAAAGGCTGGCATCTACACTCAGTATGAGAGTGTAGGTTTTCGGTCATAGTTATAATGGACCAAAACCACAGTCCCAGACATAATTGTTGGGACACTTCTGCCTCTTCCTTCCCTCTCAATGTTGCTTTGAAAGATTTGGTGACTGAACTGCGATAAACAACATTGGGAGGGGCAGGGAACGCATAAGAAGGGAATAGACGACATTCGTATGAAGTGTCCCAACTAAGTATGTCTGAGACCGCAGTTCACTTGAAAGAACTTCTTATAAAAGCCCCTTCACATTCCTTGGTCCAAAACCACTCAGTCTTGTTACTGAGAAGCTCATACAGTGGGTGCAATTTAGATGAACAATCTTTGATAAACTTTGAGTAGTAATTCAACATTCCCAAAAATGATCTCAGTTGGAATGCATCTTTAGGTCTATGTGCTAATCAAATTGTGTCCAGCTTGCTCTTAACAGGACTGACTCCATTTGTCGAGTACCCGTTCCCGACAAAAGTGGCACTTCCAACGGGACACACAGCAATCAGATCGAAATGACAGCAGCTTCAACTATTGAAGTTCACACGTTCGCAAACAGACTCCGCGATAGAGAATGGAAACTTCACAGCAATGGAAAGGCTACGCAACACCCTAGCAAAAAAGGTGGAAGAAGTCCACGACATTAAGGTTAGCGTACTAGAATTAAGATTTGAAGTGGGAGAAAAGGAAGATGAAATCCAACTTTGGAGCACAAGATTAGATGAAGATGTGGGCGTATTTGAAACGACCATTGTTGATCTTGACACAAGGGTTAAGCAATCTAAGACCGCGTCGCTTGAAGCCGCAAAGAAAGAAGAAGAAGATCACGCAGCTGAGATCAGAGTACGAAGATATGAAGAGGAAATGCGATTTGAAAAGGAAAAATTTGAGCAAAGGCTGAAGTACGAAAAGCAAATAGAAGATAGCCGGAAAGATCAAAACAAAATGGATAAATCAATCAATGCCAAGTTACCAAAACTTGTAATTATGAAGTTTAAAGGCATGCACACCGATTGGCTTCGATTTTGGAACCAGTTTAAAGCAGAATTGATTCGTCTGATGTATACCCAATCACGAAGTTCTCATATCTAAAGGAACTAGTGGATCGTGGATCCGAAAGTCAGATCAATAATCGACGCCCTGCCATTCAACTCAGAAGGCTATTTACAAGCGAAGAATATTTTAACAACCAAGTACCGAAAGGAAAGCGAAATCATCAACACACATGTCAGTAACATAATGTTGCTTCCAGTTATCCAGGGTTAGCTGCAGGGCGCTAACCCTAACCCTAAATCTAGTATTTCCCCCTTGGCTGCAGCTTGGTTGCAGTGTTAAGTGGTTTTTTTGTCTGGGTATGATTTTGACATTGTATTCAGAGGTTCTTCTTGCAAGGCAAATGCAGACTTCTTCAGTCGATTTCTAGTACAATCTCAGGATGATGAGGATTTTGATCCAGATGAACACTATGTGTGTGTATCTATGATGGATGAATTGCCCATAACTGCAGCGGAGATAAATAAAGGTACAAAGAAGGATAGCCTACTTACAGAAGTGTATGAATATACATCCTCTGGTTGGCCAGGTAGTTGCCCTAGTCCCGAGCTTAAACCGTTTTAGGTTCGCAGAGATGAATTGGCTTTAGAAAATGGATGTCTTTTATGGGGCAGACGGGTCATCGTACCATTCAAATTCCAACGACGCTTGTTGGAAGAGTTACGTGAGTGCCATCCAGGGATTTGGCTTATGAAGACACTTGCCAGGTCTTTCGTGTGGTAGCCTGGAATTGACCTTGATATAGATGTTTGTACCAAGGCTCGTCAAGCCCCTATGGCAGTTCCCTTATTACCATGGCCTTGGTCAACTGAACCTTGGCAAAGAATTCATGTTGATTATGCTGAGGTCAAGGGTCAACAATATCTTTTTGTGGTTGACAGCCATTCTAAGTGGATGGAAGTCTTTCCTATGAACCGCACAACTGCAAATGCTGCCATAGAGGCCTTAAGAGCTCTGTTTGCTAGATATGGGCTGCCTCATGATAATGGTCCACAGTTTGTTGTTGGAGACATTTTTGGGGATGAATTGCATCAAGCACACTCTATGCCCTTCATATCATCCCTCCACCAATGGTTTGGCTGAGAGACATGTTCAGTTCAGCACAAGGTGGCTGATGTCCTGTTCCGCTATAGAAACACACCCCACACCACAAAAAATAAGACTCCTGCAAAGCTGTTTTTGAAGAGGGAACCCAGAACACACCTCTCCTTGGTAAAGCCCAGTTAACAAAGGCATGTAGAAATGAAACTTGCAGCAAACTTGTGCAAGGATGGGCTTCACCCAAAGGAGCAAATTTTTTATCTGTACCAGCCAGTCAGGGTTAAAACACCGTGGGAATGAGGGAGAGGTGGATACCTGGTACAATTGTGGCTGTGAAAGGACCAGAAACTTGTCTAGTTCGAGTTCCAGGCAATGATCGTTGTTTTGTGCATGCTGATCACTTGATACCTGATGATGCCTGAGGAATAAGGAAATTATCTCACCAGAAATGGTATTTGTCATTCCCATAACTAGATTGCAAGTTCAGTCTGAAGGAGACACTGAGGTTCTCTTAAGTCTAGTGTTATTTCTTCACCAGTTGTTAATAATGATAGTGATTCAGAAGGCAACAACTTTGTTCACAGTCCAAAACTGTCATGCCTGGTCACTCTTGAGTCTAGACCAGGCCAAGTGGTTACTCGATCAGGACGGGTGGTCAAGCCTCCAAACAGATTGGATTTGTGGTTGTGTTTTTTTTTTTTTACATGTTGCATTTAATGATAAGGAAACTGTATAGGAAGGAGGAAATGTGGTATTTTGGTTGGGTATGGTCATGTGATGTAAGTTGATGTAAGAGGATGAAATAAACTGTTGCAACAGATAATGTCTGGTGTATGCATGATACATGCAAAAAGCTATTTAGACTACCGTAAATGCTCTAATAAATGCCCCCTTTCTTATAAAGGCCTCCTATCCATTAAACACCCCTGGTGTGGTCGAAAGTTTGAAATAGACGCCCCTCTCGAATAAACTCCCCCCCCCCCCCCCACTACCCCACAAAAAAAAAAAAAAAAGTTTAGCTGTAAAACAAAATCGTGCAATTAACACCTTGGTTGCTTAAATCCTTCAATGAAAATCAATCAATCAATAATTCAATAATAATCACTGTCAATCAATGGCAGTGTTATTGGAAATTAGTTAGGTCGTCACTGAGTCCGATGTCAATAAAGCCAATTGTGAAAACAATGTTGGCATAGATGACGACAAGGACATTGATATAGAACTTTGAACTTGCTGTTTCGCCGCAATGATATAGAATTATAAACTTACTGTTGTCACCCTGTTAATGTAGAACTATGAACGTTGTTGGTGTTTTGATGGGCTGTTAGACTCATGAATTATTAATGAGTTGTGGAAGTTTTTTTTCTGGTTCGTCACTTAATTCGTCCTGCATAAAGACAGGAGCGAGACTCATTATCTGTCTAGATGAAGAAAAATTAATCATTTAGTTCATTTCCAAGATGCTCATGTCATTTTGAAACCGACAGAACACACTTCCTGGCTTTTCTACAGTCATGTACATTAAGGGAAATTCATTTGTCAAAAACAAAACAAGTTCATCTTCACTGATGTTCTCAAGAAACTTGTTTGTCTGCTGCTCTTCAGTTACTACAATAAATAGGATTGACCTGTGGGGAGATTAGGTTTCTTCTGCTTTTGCACCAAATGTTGCATGTATAATGACCCCGTTTAACAGTTTGAATTCTTCACTTCAGCAATTGAAATCTCTGATGAAGAAGCTGAAAAAGTGTTTTCAGTAGAAGATGCTGTAGATTTCATACACAAGGCATTGGAGGAAGATTAGTTGCAGTAACATGGTAAGATTTTGCAAGCCTTAATTTGTAGGCCTTAAACAAACAGTGGGAATTAATACAATGTACATGTTTCCTGTTGAACCAAATGGGTGGACCTTTGTTTTGCTTGAAAATCATATTATAGAAATGGCCGTTCTCAGTCTTAGATAGACTCTATTATTAGGGTAACCTGAAAACACTGATCCCCAGTCCATGGACTACCCCGACTGACTGCCTAAACGGACTACCCTAAAAATACTATTTAGAGTGAGTACTATTGGTTGTAAACAGTGTCACAATTAGTGCTAAGCCTAAACATCCATTTTGAACAGTGTTGGTCAACAGTATTTAAATCTAAGCACCCATTTTAAGAAGGTTAGCTTTCACAATTGTTGTGATGGCCGATTGCTTCAAGCAAGTGAAGTGAAACTGGTGTGACAATTATTGAAAGCTAACCTGTATAAAATGGGTGCTTAGACGTAAATAGTGTTGACCAACACTGTTTAAAATGGCTGTTTAGGCTTAGCACTAATTGTGACACTGTTTACAACCAATAGTACTCACTTGAAATAGTATTTTTGGGGTAGTCGGTTTGATTAGTCCATGGACGGGGGGGTCAGTGTTTTCGGGTCACCCATAGTATTATGATACAGTACCGCCTAGAAGTATTGACCCCTTTACTGCGTCATTGCCGCGTCACCCTGTCGCGACTTTTCCTCGGTATTCCCATGGTAGGGCGATTTTCTGCCGAGGGAATTTTACGGCTAGGCTCCAAAGTTGCCGCGAGAAAGTCAACCGAGGTAAACCCTCTGTAATTAAAATTCCGCGGTAGAGTTCTAAAGGGTTTATTGTTGACTTTGTGTTTCGATAAGCTAGATAATAATGTTAAAATCCCACTGAAGAACGGAACTAAACAAATTTCGGTTGAAAATTGCGAACACCAAGAGGATCATAGCCGCTAGTCATGGACCTTGGTTGCCTTTATTTTCCTTTTACATGCGAAGAGAATATCCGTAGACAAATTCCGACCACATTTGAAACCTTCTTTGCGACATATGTCGATGGCAGTGATTATTTCAAAGACTTCTTGGACTTCTTGTGGACTGTTCATCCGAAGGTTCGACGAATCGATTTTGTAGACGCTTGTCCCGCTTGCGTGGACTTCGCAGTCATCACATTTTAAAGTGGTACTATGATCAAATTTTTACCCCTTGACTTTTTGAGTGTATCACATAGAATTCCATAAAAGAACAAAAACGCCATTTACCGTTTGCAAATATCTTCATTAGTTCCGGAGATATTTACGTTTGAAAAATGGGTAAAATATGCAAATGAGATGACTGATGACGTCATACACTCAACCTAATATTATATTGAGTATATAAATAGAGCTACCTTGGCCAATTTACAGCGCAGACCATTGAAACTTTGTAGTCTAATAGTTCTACAGGAAACACACCGATGTTCCCATGGCAACTCACTCTTTTCCAGTCCCTACCCACTTGATTTCAATATGTTAGTGATTTTCAGCTTGAAAAATGTTAAACAAGGCCACAAAGTCGTGCTAACATATTTATATACTTGCTGGATTATGCATACATAGTGCTGTTAGCAAATATCAAAATGGAACGCCAAAGGTGGCCAGAAAAGCTCATAATATGGAGGAGGTCTTGAACCAAGTATGATGCCATGGTAAGAGAACTGTTAAGCTCATATTGTGGAGAACATTTAGTAGAATGTTACTGCAAAAAATCAAAAATTTCCGATACAAATTGGCTGAGATATCTCTTTTTATCATATTTGAACAAAATTTGGTTGAGTGTATGACGTCATCACTTAGCTAATTTGCATATTTTAAAAACTCGAATATCTCTGGAACGAAAAGAGATATTTGAAAAAAGTAAACAGCATTTTCCTTCTCACGCAGACTACTTGTTTATGTTTCAAAGTGGCTTAGATAGGAAAGATGCGATTTTCGTCATAGTACCACTTTAAAGTTTTATTCATTTCAATTTATGGGAGAATATGTCTACTTATTTTTTGCAGCTAAGTGCACGGACCATACATTTATTATCTCGATATCCTGCAGCCGGAGAGGGTTTTGACAAAAAATACAAAACTGTAAGCTTACATGTCGAGGGTCTGGGTGACCGGCTCTTGCGATGCCCGGTTCTTGCAATGCCCGGTTGAAAGGTATAAAACTACTCAAGCTAGATAATGTCGCTAATCACTGTCCAAAACGTTACTATTGCAGATTCACTTTAAATTGACTGAAATGTCAGGTTGCTGGTCACAGAGAATTCACAAAACGCATTCAACATATCCTCCAAAACCTTGCGTGACCAACCGTTTGTTGTCCAAAGTAACACTTATGTAAATATTATTCTTGCGGTTTACTAGTTTCCAAGTTGTTTACAGTAACAAATTACAAAAAAAAAAACATTCCAAGGAAAGGAGTAACTGCAGAATACTCTGCCATTTTGAAGCTGCACCTCTGAAAAGGCTGGATACGTGGATACGCAGTGGAAAATACCACTCCTCCCCAAGTAAACTTCTTGGTATATTGTAAAGTGGATACGCGGATACGCAGTCGAAAATACCACTCCTCCCCAAGTAAACTTCTAAGTGTATTGTGAAGTGGATACGCGGATACGCAGTCGAAAAATACCACTCCTCCCCAAGTAAACTTCTAGGTATATTGTGAAGTGGATACGCGGATACGTGGATACGCAGTCGAAAATACCACCCCTCCCCAAGTAAACTACTAGGTATATTGTGAAGTGGATACGCGGATACGTGGATACGCAGTCGAAAATACCACCCCTCCCCAAGTAAACTACTAGGTATATTGTGAAGTGGATACGCGGATACGCAGTCGAAAGTACCACCCCTCCCCAAGTAAACTTCTAAGTAGTATGTTCTGAAGTGGATACGCGGATATGCAGTCGAAAATACCACTCCTCCCCAAGTAAACTTTTAAATATATTGTGAGAACCGAACCGCAAAATTTCACAAGAGTGCTTATGCCTAATCACTGAAGCGAGTGTTTACTAGGCTTAATCAGTAAACGAATGCTTTCTTCTTCACACGATCTCGTGAAAAAGTGTAGTTAAGCGAAGCGTAAAATGAAGCTAAAATTCTACGAGAGTGCTTAGGCCTTAAGACACTAAAGCGAGCGCTTAGGCTTAATCAGTAAACGAGTGCTTTCTTCTTCACACGATCTCGTGAAAAAGTGTAGTTAACCGAAGTGTAAAATGAAAGCTAAAATACTACGAGAGTGCCTAGGCCTAATCACTGAAACAAGCGCTTAGGCTTAATCAGTAAACGAGTGCTTTCTTCCTCACACGATCTCGTGAAAAAGTGTAGTTAACCGAAGCGTAAAATGAAAGCTAAAATTCTACTAGAGTGCTTAGGCCTAACCACTGAAACAAGCACTTAGGCTTACAGTCAAACCAAGTGAAGCGTACCCCTCAAGATTGCATTAATGAATTGATTATTTGAAACTTGAACCCGCTAGTCGTTTCAAGAATGCAATAATGAATTGATTATTCGAATATTGAACTCGCTGGTTCGATCCAAGAATACGGCTAACGGGTTCCGTTTCCGAAAATCGATTCAGTATTGCATTCTAGAAAAGACTAGTAGGTTTGAAACCTACTAGTCGCAACAGTGAATTGATTTTTCGAAAACGGAAGCCGTTAGCGGATTTAGCCGTATTCTTGGATCGAGCGAGCGAGTTCAATATTCGAATAATCAATTCATTATTGCATTCTTGAAACGACTAGCGGGTTCAAGTTTCAAATAATCACTTCATTAATGCAATCTTAAGGGGTACGCTTCACTTGGTTTGACTGTAATCAGTAAACGAGTGCTTTCTTCTTCACACGATATCCATGCTTTAAAGAACGAAAAATATAATATTTGTAGCTTGCTTTTCTCGGGAACTTTGAATTTTGCATATTCGACAGAGCATTTTGAAGTATGTTACACGAAGTTGGTATCCAGTTCCCATGTGTGATGTCTGTGTATGCACGTATCCGGGTATCCATGTTTTCCACTGTGTATCCGCGTATCCACTTCACAATATAGTTAGAAGTTTACTTGGGGAGGGGTGGTACTTTCGACTGCGTATCCGCGTATCCAACCTCTTCAGAGGTGCAGCTTCAAAATGGCAGGGTATTCTGCAGTTAACCCCAAGGAAGCAACCCAGGATATCAAACCCTCGGAACTAGTAGAAATTTATTTGATCTGAACTGAAAAGATTGTTTTCGTGCTCTGGTTAACATTTGATCATTGGTGCGCATCGGCGTGGCTTATGCAGATTCATCACGAGTGACGGCCGGCTGGCAACAGAATTACTCGTGAAAGCGCAACGTGAGCACGGGAGCAAAGATGGTTTGAACATCAGACTATGTCAAGTTAAGAATTGTGGCGTTCTTAAGGCGAAACTTCAAAATTTCCCAAGTTTGTTTCGCTTGCTGGTTTTGCGTCTTTATAATTCTTATGCAAACAATTAGCGTTCAGATAATTAAGAGACTTCATTTCTCCACTAATCACAGTCTATTCCTAAATTTGTTTTCCATGCGCAGTCAACATGCTGCAATTGCTATGATTACACATAACAATTTATTGCTGATGAAAGCGACGAAAAAAGAAACCATTCTTAAATTATTCGTCGGTGCGTCTGGTCTCAAAATAGTACGGACAAAGGCTCCAATGCCTCGAAAGAATGTATCAATTAAAATTGAAATTTGACAAATTTAACGATAATATGTGAAAGGAATACTTGCTTTTCACCAAAATGGCGATGATAAACCGAAGACAATCGAGCAAATTTGAATTTCAAGTCTCCAAATAAAATAAGGTCAGCCTTGGACGAAAACAGACACAATTGAATCTTTTTCGAAACCAAACAAATTTAATTTCTCACGCACACATACAGTATTACAGCCTGGATAACAACGAGTGTTTCGTTGGTTGGATGGCACAGCTGTCACTTACACTGTAGTTAATAACAGATTCTTTGTATCTATACAGTAAAGAAGTCTTTGGTTTTACATTATGTAAAGATAATAAAATTTGAGTCCACGGAAATCACGCACTTTCTCATTTGATTACAATTTCTTGCTTTAAGAATCGATTCTTCACACCATGAGATCTAAAATTTGACAGTCTTCCGCTTATTTCACAAGAGCAACAGATCATTGTTCTTTCCCGCAGCAAGCCTCGTCTTTTCTCTTGTGGCAAATTTCCTGCGGCAAATTGCCGCGGTTTTACCGAGGCAAAAAAATTTGCATACCTCGGTGGCGCGCGACCACTACCTGCGGCAAAGACGAGGTATTGCCTCGTCCCGAGGGGTCAATTCTTTCAGGCGGTACTGTATGTTATTCACCAGCCGGGAGGTCCTTATTGGGAAAAAAAGCTGTGCCCGTGGTCTTGAATACTGCCCAAGAGTTGTACTCATGACAGAGGGCATAGTTTCTTTCTAATACAGACTATCATTGCATTCGGTGACCTCGTAGCGGAGGGATGTAATGGTAATGAATTTATATAGCGCATTTTCTATTGACATATTCAAATGCGCTTTACAAGCAAGTGATCTATGGGTGAGATTGGACATCAGCATATACAGGCGCCTCTGGCAGCCGCTATCAGTCCATTAGCCATCTCACCTGACCTGACCACAACACCGGGAGGTCCATGCCCTACTCTTTACGAATAGTGTGTGAGTTCTTTGTACTGAAATTGATGGTACTTCTGCATCCATGAGGTAGGAAACACATTTTTCGAATGGCGTGCTTAGTAATATTCCCCTGCAAGCCTGCTGCCTGCATTGCTGTTTTCATCAGTTTATCAATTTCGTTCTTGCCGAGTGGTGCCTTCATGTACCAAATGCTGTTGCCTGGTCTTATTCAATGATTGATGGTTAAGTAAAATGTACTGTCAGCATTGTTTGTTTCGTTTGGATGGTGACGTGTGACTTTCTTGTTATAGTAATAATAAACAGGACAATGTTTATTGTTTGTTGCTTGAGCCGTTGGATTAAATTCTTGTGGATTCACCATTGCTTACGTTGCGGGTCTTGGATCCTCTCTCTGATCACTGACTTAGATTTCAAATGAGAACTTCATTGCCCAATTTGTCGTCTGTTTGAAGAACAATGTGTCTACATTTTAGTTGTCTTCTTTCGCCTCGTGCACAGAATCCAAAGTGAAGTGCCAATAATTTATTACATTGTATCAACAAACTGTGCTTTGGAGAGCTTAAGGATTTTCAGCATCGAAACAATGATCTTCTTCACCTTTTGATAGTTCTTTTGTGGCATGAGGAGGATTTCCTTTCACTTCCTTAAAACCAGCTGTAGAAATAAGTACGGTAGTTATCCGGTTATGAGGCGCACAGTTTTTTCAAGAAAAATCTGTCTTTGGTGGCAAGTTAGTGCTAAAATTGGGGTGCGTCTTATAACCAAGTATTTTCGCGCAAGAAAATCTTAAGATCACAATTTGAGAAGAACTTGCAGTTTAAACAACACAAGAAAAGGACACTAGTCAATTAAAAGAAAGAATAGTGCTTTTAGAGACCTTTAGAACACTAAACGACTTCATGAGAAAAGCAAACAAATGGAAATTTGCATACATGCTTAAAAGCACGTGATTTTCATGACAACAATACAATCGTTTGAATCTTGTTTCGAGTTTGTCGCTCGCATGAAAAGTTACTTCGCTGAACAAACAGTGTGGAGATAAAACATACCTTCTTTGTTCATCCAGCCTTTCTTGTGCACTGAAATTTGCATCTGTGGCGTGTTGATATTCAGCTGTCGAACATCTTTGAATATGATTGGTGGGAGTTTTTCCCCGTTCGCTTTCGCTTGAAGTCTGAACTCTGACTATTTATTAAGTTGGAAGGTTCAAATAAAAGTGTATGCGTTGCATGTTTATCATTTTAGGTGTCAACTTTTAGCTTTTGTTTTTACGTATATCATTAAATGCGTGACTTTTTCAATTTGTTTACGTTAACAAAAAGAGTTCACATGCCAATTGTGTAAGGATAATTGTTCTCCAATTCATTACCTCCTTTTGATAACTCTCAATTTTTTGGTGCGTCTTATAACCGAGTATTTTCGCGTAATTTTCAGTTTGAGAACTTAGCTTGATTAAATTGCTAAATTTGGGGTGCGCCTTATAACCGAATAACTGCGGTACTTCCATGGACTTAATTCAAAAGGTGCAAATATTTCTAAAGCAAAAGTGAACTTTTTGTTTGATTCTATAATAAGGCAAGATGTTTCCCATCCTGGTCAGAGATGATAGTGTCAAATTCAATTGATTTGATAAATATGCACCACAAAGAAATGAAACTCTACTTGGATGCGTTCCATAAAGAAACGAATTTGATTGAGGAATAGCCCACTTTTGATGTATTAAAATTCAGTCCCAGCCCTCATCTCGAGGCTCTGGGGAATAAACTCATATTTATTCCCCAGAGCCTCAAGGTGATGACTTTTAGGACTGAATTTTAATATATCGATATTGGTCTATTATACGAAATTCACTTACTTAATAAATGTGAAATTCCATTGGAAAACAGTGAACAAGGTCATCGCATGGGCACGTCATGGTCCAAACTCATTTGCATGGCACTTGTCTAACACGCTTAGTGTGAGCGTATGCAAGGAAAAACAAATGAAATGGTGAGCGTGTTAACTATGTGCCTTTTGTTAACAGTCTGTTTAACACAGTGGACCTTTGTGTTTTAACACACAAGTTTAAAATGGTAAGTTCCTTTGTCCTTGACACAGTAGGTCTGTGATTTTTCTTCAAACACGGTTTTGTTATTTACCCAAAGCAGAGTAGTTTACCAGATCATTTATTACTACTCTTCCCAGTAGACCGTGACACCCACGAAATTTTTGACTGCCTTCACAGTAACGTTTTTTGATGCTGCGAGTTTGTTTCAAACCACTCATGGTACGTTAAAGTGCACCATGTGAGGCCATTTTTTCTGTGTGATGTTCGTTCACAATGTGTTTGTCTCCAAGAGGAGTTTTTTGTCTGCCATAGAACTGTCAGCATGGCAGCTGTTTATCAGCAGATAAAATATGATCAGGACAAATTCAGGGCGGTTTTTTTAGACGCATTCAACACAATAAATTTTTCACGACAAAGTTTAATTGAAAAAATTTGCAAAGTAACAAGCTGTTTTAATAACATGGATGACCAAGGCTTAAGAATAAAATACCTCGACAATGAGAAGATCTTTGTCGATCTTTCTGACGAGAATTTGGTGCAAGAAATGGTTAGATAAGGAGTCCCCATTGAAAATGCAGAATTCAAACGTATCACAGTCATGGTAGAGCAGTCCAATTCACCAGTTCCCATTTTGCAAAGAAAAAGAGCGAGAGAGCAGCAAAGCGTTAGTCCTTTGTGTATGCCGAGTACAACCAAGATAGGAAAAGCTGCAAGCTGTGGAAGTTTGGAATTTGAGAAGAACAGGACTATGCAGGACTCTGGTTCATCGCACTTCACTTGTTCCACCTCATGTTTCAAGTCACCTCTGGAAAAGTACCTTGAAAATCAAGAAGAAAAGCTGCTAAGCTTGGAAATCAAAGAACAAGTTTTTCCACAAATGGTTTTTAAAAAACTCATTACAATAGAAAATACATTAAAATTAAGGATCTAAAAAATAAAAAAATACAGTTTGCCACAAACTGTACATGGGGAACTGACAGCAAATTCATATCTCATCAAACACTTCATAGACCAGATAGCCTCACTGCTACACCCACCTGCCCTGTACCTCCTCAAAACCATCCCGCCCAGCCATAAATCCAGCGACAGGGAAGTAAGTTTGCTATGATTGACGGCACAAGGGATGTCGCTTTGGCCCTTCATGTAGATACGACCATGTTTGCATCAAGCCGCAATGTTTCGGCACTCGCCCACAATGGCAAC
>NC_090877.1:29914396-29919396 GCF_036669935.1 Montipora foliosa | reverse complement strand
TTGTGGTATTTTATCGCACGTGGCGGAAAGATATGCGTGGAAGTGACTGGCCGAAGACGTCACTGCAAACAGCTGTGCGGAGGAATGGAGATTCCTTGTAGGTTGGTGTTTACTTGTTCGAGTAAAGCGAAAGTTAATCACTTGAAAGAACTCTTGGAGAGCAAGATTCGCCGATAAACACTCGAAGACACAAACGGCTCCTTTAGGAGCCACCACTCATTAAAAAGTCAATGAACAACAGCAACATGCTCTCAGTTTCTTTTATGTTTCTTTACTGAGATCTTAAGAAGTTGTACGAATATTAATTAGGTGTTTTAAAACTCCAAACACAGATGTATCCATGGATAAGCCGCACCCTTGATTTATGGCTTCAATTTTGTGAAAAAAAGGGCAGCTTGTACGTGGACGTTTACGGTAGTGTCCATTTTAAAATGGTGATATGAAACAAATTCATTAAGGGGTTTGCGATTTAAAATCATTTTGTAGCTGCCATCCTTTTTACGCCACACAAATATAGTTGAGAGGACGTCCGCTACTGCATATTCAGTTTTTTCCAAAACCCCTTTATGGACAAGCTTAGATATCTCTTTAGTTATTATCTCCCCTTCACCGGGTGAGAAGTGGATTTGTTTAGGTGGGTAAGGCTGCACAGGGGTATGAGCTTCAAACTCAATGTGGTAGTGCTTGATGGCATTAAGTATGACTTGGTCATTGGTCAAAGATTCCCAGGAACCAACATGGTCCTTCAGCTGTCCTGCTGAAAAATTGAGGACCAGTTGATGCAAATAATCCTCATCCATAAATGATGTAAGGTATGTCCTTACCTGGTTATCAATTAATCTTTGTTGTTGGATTGGCTGTACCCTAAAAAAGGGCGTGGGTGAAATGTTTTCTGGCCAGTAGATGTCTGATTATATGGTCTGAAATTTGAGCGTTGAAATTTCTGCCACCCAGTCTTTAGGTAGTTATGGCTAGACGTGTGAGTGTCAGAATTTCTCTGCATCTGCCTGCCTGCCTGTCTTCTTTGCTTCGGTCATAACCTTTAGATGTTTTGATAACTCATCCCCAAATAGCTTTGTAGAGGGCTTGATGTTCTCCTTGCATAACCTTGTATACGGGGGGTTGAGGTCGGGCTTGATTAGCTCTCGACGTTTCATATTAAGTTTATAATTGGCATTAGCCACAAGGGCAATGCTGTCCAGGACCTGACGGACATTAGTGGGTTTGCCAGTTTGAAGGTCTTTCACCAACTGGTCCCCCAAAATAGACAGGGATGATAAACCCTGAACAAGGAATTCTTGTATCTTCTGAAAAGCAAGGTCAACTGTCCTGCTCCTCCTGGGAAGCAAATCCCAAACCTCTTCGTTAATTGCTGTAGTACACAGGAACTTAGAATTTTCCAGTGGAGGGTATTTATCAACCCTTTCCTTCACCGTTTCTGGCGACAGACTTCCAAAAGCCATATTATAAATTAGACTGGCAACCTTCTCTGTTATAGCAGGAGATTTATCTCCTTGGTCTGTAAAAATGCCTGAGTCAGGCTTTCTGAGTCAGAGCAAGCAGATTTCTTTGCCATTCTAGAGTCACTCGGTTAGAGCACATTATTTAACATGGCAGAAACATTTAGTTGTGTATTGCTTGTGTTCGATTCTTCCTCGTCTGCCTCCTCGTCTGAGTCAGGACGAATGAGGATGTCTTCTTTAAGACTGGTGAGGGTCGCCGTCTGTGTTTCTGAGGCTTTGGTCAATTGTGCCAAAGTGTCGTTAAATTCTTTGAGGATCACTGCCATGCTGTTCTGAGAGGATTGGTCTACAGCACCGTGCGAGCTCTGAACATCTGGTTTCAAACCTGGTGTAGTCATTCTAGGTGTTTTCCTACCCAGTGAACTTATTGCAGACCCGATATTAAGAAACATGATGGTAGAAATAGAAGATTTTCTCCGCGTAAATAATCACCGTGCTAAAATTGATTTGTACGCGAAAAGCACTGGTTATGCGCATGCGTCTAGCTATCTCATGGGATCCCTGGGGCAGTGATGACGACATAGAAAATAACTTATTTTATTTGCAAAATGACATGGTTGCATGTATGTTCTTTTGAGTATAACATTAACAAGTAACTATTGGTGTGGCTAAGGCTTTTGTTGGGATTATGCTTGCAGTAATTGCTAAAAGTGGAAAAGAATTATATTGGTTAATGAAAACCGAAGGTTTTGTCTAACGCAAAATGTAATAATAAGGGCTTTTTAACTGATTCTTAGAACGAATACTGACACTTTCTTTTGTCTATCTAGCGCAACGTGGAAATAAAATAAATACTTGGTGTAACAACAGTTACTACATGTATAATGACAATAACGGGTTCATGAACTGATCATTAGAACAATTAGTGACAGTGACCCTGTGTAACGCAACGTGTAATAGACTATTTATTTCGTCTAACAATGTTAGGCTATATTCGAAGCCTTTTAATCATGATAGAAATACACTAAATATGTGGTCTAGCTGCAAGTGACATAAATGCACACTGTTGGCCTCTAGAATGCTCACTGAAAGCTTCATGACCTTGAAGAATGCTACCTCGAATAGAAGTAATCATAATAGATCAGCAAAAAGTGCCAAAACTCACCTGTAAACAGCGAAACCTTGACTCTGATCAACTGTATTTATAACAATGCTTCGTCAAATGAAAGTAATCATAACAGATCAGCAAAAAGTGCCAAAACTCATCTGTAAATAGCAAAACCTTGACTCTGATCAACTGTATTTATAACTTGCTGTGAGCACATGCGATTTTCCGCTGAGCGAGCACGATTTTCCGCTGTGCAAGCACATGTCAATTTTTCTTATAAGACAGCTGCTGATTGGCTAGACTGCACCATATAAGAGAATTTCTGATTGGCTGTTTCTTAATGCGGACGATGGGTCGAACCAAAATTTCTCGATGGCTTAAAGAATATGAAGGCTGTGCAATTATTATTATTATTATTATTATTATTATTATTATTATTATTATTTGGGGGGCACTGGGGTAGCACAAGTTGGTGCCTAAGCCTACCATGGGAACATCGCTGACCCTGCCCACCAGAGTTCGGCGTGACAAGTTTGGCAAGTGACCAGAATCCCAAAGCCACCCTTGTTAGGATTACAACAGATAATTACTGGGTTGCCAGTATGGCAAACCCAGTGGGAATCTGCGTTTCATTTGTTGGTTTTATTATTTTTTCTTGTTTTTCTTTTTTTTTTTTCGTGTCGGTAAAAGTCTTACCTGTCACTCCCCTGCTAAGTGGTGTCTTTGTGCATAGAGCCTTCTGCTTGTATTTTCTTAGGATCGAGAGGGTAATGGGAAATGCGTAGATTTCTCTGGTGGACACAGTAGAATGATTAACTTTACTGGCAATGGCGTCGAAAGTCATGTAACGCGAATGGCGTTTTAGTGGATCTTTAAACAAAATATACCCTTATGGAGCTCAATAATGGAAAGCCAATTGGATACTGACAAGTAATGGACTTCGACAGCAATCTGTCACCCGTCGAGCCATAATCAAAGTGAGCTGTAGTTCTAATATTGTACAAGTGTGGTGTTTTGTACAACACTGAAATCAAATGGAAAATTCTCTTGTAACTTACAGGTTTAACAAAGACAGAGACTTGGATCTGTGATCTGTTGTTTGTACTCAATTATGCACAGTCTTCTGGTAACAGTTGGAAATGTCATTAATTCTTGTTAGTCAAAAATTATTTGAAAGAAAGCTTGTTGCCCATTTTTGCTTGAGAATTCAAGTAAAGGGTTTTTCAGTAAAGGGTTTGATGCTGAACACTGGTGGGAAATTTATTTAGTTGCGTTTTTGACACAGAGTGTAATTTGACACGATTGAGTTTCTTGTCTTCACGCACGTAATGAAATAGGAAGGGTTTTTTGCCTCTAATAGCAAATATGTTGTTTGTTTCAAAAAATATTTCGCGGAAAAAGGTGGCCTTTGTGAATTCATCATGTTATTTTATTTTATTTTATTTTATCAGCTTCGCCAAGTAAACAAACAAAACAATTACGTAAACAGAAGAACATTGGCAGGGACACCGCAACAGCGTTGGCCAATTACAGCGGGCGCGGATACTAATAAGAACTGAATGAAAACAAGGAATGTAAAAAAAATACAGCAATATAGAAAAAAATACAACTACATACAGCAAGTTATTGGACGGAACAAGGGACAAGCACTGTTGCATTTTAAACAGATAGACTTGAACGAACGTGGGTCATCACAGTTATAGGAAACAGCTAACGCGGACTTATAATAACTAAAAATAACCAATTTAAAAGAAGCTAAGGTCGATGAGCTCAAATCTAGTTCGTCCGCTAAAAAATTCCAAATTCTACTAGTTCTAATAAGAAAGGATTTCTGGTAAGTAGATGTTTTACATTTCTTAATTATGTATTTGGTAACGTTGCTGGTTGAGGATCTAGTACGTCTGACGTATTTGCGAACTTCAGGTAGAACAGAGACATTCACGTTAACAAGACTGTGTGTCAATTTGAAAAAATAGGTGATCTAAAAGTTCATGCCAGTAACAAGTAGGTATTAGGTTTAGAGTTCCTAAAGGAGACGTATAACTTATATTAGAAGAATAAGGCAGTTTTAAGATAAACTTAGTGGCGCGTCTTTGGATACGCTCAAGCTTAACAATGAGCTCGATGGACTGCGGGGCCCAAATTTGGGTAGCGTATCCCAAATGTGGCCTAACTAGGGCTAGGTATAGCGTACGTCGTACTTCGGTTCTAAACATGAACCTCGTGTTCCTATTTAAGTAGCTTATTAGTAGTTTATTAGCACGCGAAGATTGTTCATTTACTTGTTTGGACCATGTCAGATCCTTACTAATCCATACGCCCGGATCGTTTTCTGCAGCATATAATTCAAGTGCGGTGTTGATAAGATCGGGTTTTTTTCTCTTGTTATGCGCTGCGCCTTACATTTAGCTTCGTTAAAGAGGAGACCG
>NC_090877.1:29894396-29899396 GCF_036669935.1 Montipora foliosa | reverse complement strand
TTATTGTAATAATGCAACACGCTTGGTGTCAACATCTATGTCAAAACTTGGAAGATGGTATTTTTCTTTCCCCCTTGACTGGCCATTATTTGCAAATCTATGTTCAACCCAACGTCCAAGGCAAAATTATGGTTAGACTCAAAAAATTTAAGAACATGTGTTAAGGCAAACAGTTAAGGGTCATTGGTTTATGTGTGGTTTATAGTATGTTTATATGGTTAGCTCATCATGTTTTCTTTGTCTTGGTTGTGTAATAAGAATGACTTTTTGTACTAATTTTCACAGCCCCCATAAAAACTGATATGTGCAGTTTCCTGTGTCTTGGAAAATAATAATATCATTATGATATTGTAGATTATAGCATTGTAATATGCATCTCATGGACAATAACATTCATTTTCGTTTTTTGTCCTTAGGGAGATGGATCCACCTGGTATTATTTGCGGCAGTTTTGTGAAATATTAGCTCTAAAAGGAGCGAGAAGAAATTCAGCCTTTTTTTTCTCAGCAATAAACCACAATAATCTTATTGAGTTCACTTTGTCCATGTTGGTAGTGTGGAACAAAAGACTGGATAAAGTCACTGAGAAATCCAGACAATGCTGTTGAGTTTTAAGCAGTTTCTTTAGTACTCTTCACATTGTCAAACTTTTCAGTTTCTTCTTAGAACTGAATACCAGTCCTTAACCTTTTTTCAGTTATGAACTTTTTGGACCAGCACAGAGCTTTAAGATGCCACTTTTTTAAATGTTGTACTTATAAAAAAAAATGGGGACAACATATTCAAGCAAAAACATCACAAATGCATGTTGTTTGCACCTGCACGCAAACTTTGCGAATGCTTTTAATCTGATGAGTTGCCAACCCAGTAATGCTTCAGATACATGTAGTGACTCCGAAACCCAGAACACCTTCAAACACATTCAATGACAAGTTGTCAGAGAAAAAATTAAAATTAAAAACAAACATCTTCTTGAGCATTGGGACCCACATGGAATAGCCCTTGCATATGTGTATTATACTGATGACTGGATTCCATCTACTTAATATACAATCATCTTTTTAGGATAATATCACCTACGCCAGTCGGCAGATAATGCTAGAGTGAACTTCTTGCTATACAGCTGAAAATATTAATTTTGTGGAATGCCCCTTTTAAGGATGTTTCCTAGTTGTCTATGCTCTAAAGATTTTGTTCAAACCCATCAAGTACAATGTAGCATGCATGTGTGAAATGTCTCAAGTTTAGATCAGTTTTGCAATATGCACTGTGTTGTCTGAACTGATCCTTGTAAAATTTTTGTAGTTTCTTGTCAATTGTTAAATATGGAAAAAAGGATTTACTTTCTGAAAGAAAAATAACATTAATGACGTCTCTTGATCAGGTTAGGATCTGATGAATTTTTATTTTAAAAGGCAAGCAAATCAAGGGGCAAATTAATTTTCTCTGAGCTGTTTAATGTCAGTAAGTGGGCTTTCCAGGATGAAGCACTTTTTTGCCTGCTCTCTGTGTATCATACAGTGTATAATCTTTTCACCGATTTATCTCAGTTTCTGTTGGGGCTGGCTTTCATCGCTCTTCTATAAATTTAACAAAAAATGCTGTGTAAAGAGCGAAAGATATATTTTGCTTTCATGATAATTATAAATTCGTATTAAAATTTGGAGAAACGTGGAGCTCAATTTGCCTGAGTTCTTGCATCTTTGCATACTCCATTTTAATATCGCTTTCAGCATGCTTGCCAAAATATCTTTTGTAAGCGTGTCACCATTCACCACCCGGTCTATAATTCACCAGTTGTCTTCCTTTATTGTTCAGAGTATTATAGAGAGTATCTGGAACGTCATAAGGTTTTTCAATGTCTCTTTACCGACACAGACAAATTAAGAGGAATTGTCCTGTATCGCAACCACTCGACGAACTAGTCTCCACCGATAAGTTCGAAGCTCTCACCAATTCCACCGGCCGAACATCGCCAAAACAGGGTTTAAGGGAATTTCTGGTCCTCCCAGAAAACCAACAACTCGCAAAAACCGTTCGAGAAACTTGCGACAAAAGCCAACACTGTCAAAAAAGTAAGCATTGCAGCGCTCGTTAACTCCATTCACCGTATAGTCACACGAAGGGTGCATTTACCGCGCGAAAACAATTTTTACACAATTTGTACACCCCTTCAATTTTTGAAAAAACATCAAAACTCGGCAAAAATTGTGACAAAATCCTTATCTTTCAAACAGCGACCTTATTTTTTTGATTTAATCAACGGCTGTCCTTTTCCGGCGAACAGATAGTCTTTTTGAATGAGCGCGCCCTTGAGCCTGCGTTTCGTGCCGCGGATCAGTGACTTGCGCAGTCGTTTTTTAGCTCTGTCTGTGCAATATCAAAGATGTATGTATGTATGAGCTCTAAACTTGAGCCCGTGATATGGTTACGTGTACTGGTCACATTGGCATACATGAAGGGGCGGACGGACGTACGTACGTTGTACGTACGGACGTTCATGACGTCATGGCTATAAAACCAAATTTTCTCACATCGATGGGTTACCATATTTTCTTAACTATGGTGCTCCGCGCGCGCGCGCCTTCGGCGCGCGCGGAGCTCCGCTATAAAGGATCAAGAAACAAGGTAACCTATTTAATGAGAAAGGCTGAATCAGAGTATTGAAGAGAGATATTCCGTGAGTATAAAAGCTCAAAAGAATTCTGGAAGACAGTCAAAGATTGCACCAACAAGATAAGGTTTCTATGGTTAGGAACAATGGTAATGAAATATCTGACGGTCTTGGTAAAGCAAGCTTTATTAACTCTAATTTTGGAACTGATAGGGAAAATCTGTTACAAAATCGTCCTGCTGAACCACATTATACCATATCTCCTACTACTCAAGCTACACTATGTAAATGCTACCCAAATTGCCGCAGATCATAAAATAAAATAAAATAAATTCAAGGCCAGGAAAACATCTGGACCAGATGGAATTTTCTCGCGGGCCTTATCCTTAGTAGCATCATCCACTTCAGCTGATAGGTTATTTACTATCTTTCATAAATGTTCGCAACGGAACCAGTTTCCTGATACGTGGAAACTAGCGCAAGTTACTCGAGTGCATAAAAAGGGTTTGTTCTCTGAGGTTGCAAACTACAGACCTATTTCCTTACTCAGCATTCCTGGAAAACTGCTTGAGAACTAATTCTGTCATATTATTGATTGCCACCTTGAGGAAAGTGGTCTTCCAAGTACATCTCAGTAAAGGCTTTAGAAAGTTCTCCCTTCAGAAGCGCTATCATTGGCCATGACAGAAAAATGGTAACGGGCAATAGCCCACTTTCGATATATTAAAATTCAGTTTTGAACAAAAGGCTTCATCTCCAGGCCCTGGGGAATAAGCTCATACAAATCCTCATATTAAGTTTATTCCCCAGAGCCTCGAGATGATGCCTTTTGTTTAGGACTGAATTTTAATATATCAAAAGTGGGCTATTGGTAATGGTTTAACAGTTAGGGCCATATTCATGAACTTTCAAAAGGCCTTTGATACTGTGTCGCATAAAGTTCTATCTCTAAAATTCAATGCAAATGGTATCTGTGGCTCTTTGCACCAGTGGTTGATGACTTACTTACTCGACAGATATCAGTTTGTAGAAATAAAAAGCCAAAGATCTCCCTGCCTTCTCATTAGATTTGGAGTGCCTCAGGGATCGCTGCTGGGACCAAGACTGTATACTATATATAATATATAATTTTAGCCAAGCCTGAAAGCGGAGTTCCCTGGTTATTTATTCAATTTCTTCCCCAGAGTCACTCGTTTCTGCCATCCTTGCAGTACAGTGTGAAAAAATGAAGTAGTTGTAAAGCTGTCAGTATTTTTCGACAATGCCCAAATCCCAGAGCTATTTTCCCAATGTTAAATGTATTGTAAAGCCTCTTTAGTATGCATATGGTTGTTTTGGTCGGTAAACCAAAAGCAAACAAATAACGTCTATAGCGATACTCACCGTTACGTCACCTATTGTTATTAATGTACCAACCAGAGATCTGTTGGTTATTGAGACAAAGGGTTCTTTTGTTTTACGGTGAGCAAATTTGAATAACAAAACAAATTGCTCATCAATGTTTGTAAACAGTGAATGCAGCTATTATGCTGTTTTACAATGGTAAACCCCACTGCGTTTTTTCGCAACTATTGTTCTATTGTCAAGTGTATGCACGGAAAACTATTTGTTTGTTTGCTTTGTCAGTGTACATTTGTCAAAACAAAGAACAAAATCATGTCACGGTTGATACCTTGCCCATGTGATACTTCGCCCATGTGAAAAATAAGCCAGTTATTTTGAGGCACCTAGTGGATATGTGATTTATTCACCTCGGGCTGCGCCCTAGGTGAATAAATCACATATCCCCTCGTTGCCTCAAAATACCCTTACTTAAACAAACTCCTGAAAACACAAGCTAGTGAAATTTCCTCCTAATTTTACGAAAACTCATTACGATTACGTGTTTATAACATAAGGCCAAAATTTTGTTGTCACTGTCAAGGCACATCGAAAACCAGTTGGGCAAACGGATTAAAAAGCACTTGTTCGATCGCATTTTAGGGCAAAACAAACAAACAAATCAACTTTTTCTTTATGTCCAAAATAGTACAGATAATTGTATATTTAATTCCTGTTTACAATAAAAATTCAATTTTCATTCCTGAACACAGGAAAAACCGATTAAATCACTTTTTGAAAATAACAAACGGTTTAGTGCCCAAGGAAAGAATTCGTGGAGTAATTTCTTCCGCTAAGTATGAGCTGTTACTAGTATTCTGTTTCGTCGTCGTCGTTCTCTTTCGCTCTCCTTTCGTTACTGTTTTGGTCATACGTCCTTCAGGCATCATGTAACCTTATCAGACCTTCTAAACATATGTCAAAAATTGTAATACGGAGAAAAAAGCAGCTCTACGCAAATTAAAAATAAGCACTCAGCATTAAGTTTATATCCCTCTGATGCTTG
>NC_090877.1:29869396-29889396 GCF_036669935.1 Montipora foliosa | reverse complement strand
ACCTCAAATCCTGGAATTTTTCAAGCTAAATCTGTTTTCCCTGCTTACCGCCGAACCAAAAATCTCAAAGAAGTTCTAGCGCCATCTAAATTTCGACCAAGCTCTGCTGTTGGTCAGATGGTCAATAAGGGAGGTTGCTTTAAATGTGATAAAAATAGGTGTGATTTGTGTAAGAATTTCCTACTTCATGCTTCTAAATTTCGAAGCTCGGCCACAGGTAGGCACTATCCTATCCGAAAAAATGTGTCCTGTTCATGCAAAAATGTAATTTACCTTGCAACGTGCTGTAAATGTGATCTACAATATGTGGGTTCTACATCAACTGAGTTTAAGATTAGATTCCGCAACCATAAATCGAATATGCTCAACAACAGAAAATGTGAATTGGCAGTGCATTTTAATAGTTCCCAACACGACATTTCTCAAATGAGTTTTGTCATCATCGAACAAATCATATCCTTGCAAACTCCATTACATTTAGAACAGTTACTACTTACCAGAGAAGCCCATTGGATGACACAATTATTCACATTTAATCCACATGGCCTTAAGAAAAGGCGTGAATTTCGCTCCAAAAATCGTATTAATTACAGTAACTAATTAGACCGCTTCACATGTTCTTGCTTGGAAATTGATTCGTGACTTGTCCACTTTTCATTTTATTTATTATTCCGTTGTAAATAGTTTCAATTGTTATGTGATTTACGTTTTTTTCGTTCATTGGCTCCTTTGGAGAGTTCTGTTATTTTTGTTTTAAGCGTGCTGTTCATGGACCCTCAGTGGGAAATATATTACAGTAATGTTTAAGGGCTCTGCTTTGGGTCTGTTATAGCCTTAATCATAGTTAATAGAGGGGAATGGTTAGGAAGCGCGGCAAACATCAAAGGAGCAAACAAAGATGCGAAAATTTAGGTTGGAAAGTCCACGACCGTGCACAATCTTTTGTTTTCCGCTCATACACTATGCATGAATTACGTAACCAACACGTTTCTATTGGTTAGTTCCTCAGTACGGAGTAAACAACTATTGTGTTTTGTGCACGGTCAAGGCCAGAAAAGAGAACAAAAACCTACAAGAAAGAAAGTTGTCAGGTTTCATAACCATTCCACTCTATTAACTATGCCTTAATTGTGATCATTCAGAGGCCTTTCGCGGGGGGTGTATTACGTTTAACTTATCACATAACTTTTGTCACTTGATTTTATTCATACTATTGTTATTTTGCTTGTAATTTTTACCTTTTTGTACTTCTTAATTAAGCTGCTTATATAAGCCAGTACTTCTGATACGCACAACCATTGTAAATAGTTTTTAGTTTTTAGTTTTTAACGTTCGTCTGAGGAGGGCTGAACAGCCGAAACATCACATTAAATCAAGTTGGACCAGTAAGAAGTTCACCCCACTTTTTTCTCTCAGTATTTGTCTATAGATTTATTGAGCACTCTACTGGGATGAGTCATTGCCGCTAGCAATTGCGCATTCTCTCTAGCTCGCTAGTTTGAGCACTCTGGCATGGCTTAGATGTACCACATGTGTGGGACATTTGGTGTGTCTTTATAAGCTTAACCTCCATCCCATTACTTAAGCTAGGTATTTGCTACGTTTGTAAATACGAAGGGTGGGTAGTTGCTACTAAAAGTGAGTATTTGCTACAGAGGAGGGCATTGGCTGCAGTGCAGTGGTGTTTGAGCACAATAACGCAAAATATTGGAAACAATCCTGGGTAGAAAATCCTGGAGGGGAAAATGTGCACTGTCTAGTGGTCCTCATAAAAGTACCGCTATTGAAATTAGTATTTCATCTTCATTAAGACTCATCTGCCCACACGTATACGTAAGAAAGATAAATAAATATATGTATTTAAAAGGCTCTCCCACGCGTTTTAAGAATTTTTCGCATCCTTTTGGAATGGATAATTTTGCCGTCAGTACGAAACAATTTGTTTGTCCAGCGGTCTGCATGAAGAACACGTCCCTCTCCCTTCCCGTCCATGTGTTTTGATCTCAGACTGCAATGGCGGCAACTGATTGTAAGTAAGTAGTATAAGTTTTCACAGAAACCCATAAGGGTTGAAACGTGTAACGGCCCCTTGGTGCTGGGAAACAAGCTTCTGAATATTCAATTTGCTAAGTACCATATTTGGAACCACAAGAGCGAGGGGTTTCCAAATATGGTACTTAGCACTGAAACATTCAGCCAATCAGTTCGCACTGAATATTCGGAAGCTGTGAAAGCGCGTTACACGTTTCAACCCTTATGGGTTTCTGGTCTTCATCATTAGTCTTTTAAACGTGGAAATTTACATTTAAGATCATTAAATTCCCTTCATGTGTGCTTTCTTTCCAATGAGTCAACCGTATTCAATTAATCGAGAGTTCGTGTATTTGGTACATTGAAAATAATCACCGCGGTAGAATCAAAGATATCTTTTATTTAAATTAAGCAACAGACCAGAAGTTTCTATGGTTTATAGGCATGATAAACCACTTGGAATGTTGGAAGAACACTCGAAGAATTCGTAAATCACTCGCCTGCGGCTCGTGATTTACGAATTCTTCTCGCGTTCTACCCTCATTCTGCATGATTTATCAGCCTATAAACCATAGAAACTTGTGGTCTATTGTTTTTATATAATAATTCAGAAGACGTGCGATTTTTCCATGAGTTTACTGGCACAATAAAACCTAGCTGATTGACCAATCAGATTGCGCGCATTGATTTTGTTATTTTATAATCTCTGATAAAGAGGCCGTGTGCCGTAGTACTATCACTGTTTTAATCTAACAACTAATTTTGTGTTCCGATTTTGCTTAAGCCGGCCTCACACTGGGAGAATATAGCGCCGCGCTAATTCCACCGAGAATAATTCAAGCGAACGCAGCGCCAGTGCTGTTACCCGCACACCTAGCGCTGTTATTGTATGGCTTACACGAAGTGTGAAAGCCACACTATTCCATCGTCTAAGATATTTATTTGTCACCGAGAACCTTAATTTCTCAAGCTCAATGCTTTTGAATTCTAGGACAGAGGAGTCACAGATTGATTGTTCCCTGAAAAGAAAAACTAATACATTGATTCAGTGAGAATAAAGAAATTTTTCATGAAATCAGTCTCGATAAGAAAAAGTATTTTGTATTACTCCTGACCTACCCACTTGAACTGGCTCATCATCACTAACTGCACTTTTAACCCGGAAGTGACATGAGTAATGACGACAAGGAGTTATCGTCACCAGCGCTAAGTTCGTTATCTTCAGAAAAGTTCGCAGCGAAGAAAATACCAAACATCTTTGATATTGAGCGCTATTTCCGCATTGACAAATGCGCATAAAAATTAACTCCGCACACCGGGCGAATTCTTCGCGGCAGAGTTAGCGATGGCTTTAGAGTCGCATTTCTGACATGCTATGTTTAGGTAATCGCACGCGAATCTTCATCACTAAAGACCCAGTTAAATGTGAGGACCGATTGTGAAGTTCATTTTGTTTCAGAAAGCCGGCTGAGCTAGTCTCCGGCCACAAATCCCAATATATTTGAGCAGGCCATCATATTAATTATTGATAGAATGGGTCGGTACATTTCACTGACCCCCAGTCCATGGACTACCCAAATGGATTACCCAAATGGACTACCCTAAAAATACTATTTCGAATGAGTACTGTTGATCCATGGGTAAGCAGCATCTCAAATAGTGCTTACTTAAGCCTCAACACCTATTTTAAACAGCATTGTTCAACAGTATTTAAGTCTAAGCACCCATTTAAAAAAGGTTAGCTTTCGATTATTGTTGTGATGGCCGATTACTTCATTTAAGCTAACCTTTTTAAAATGGGTGCCTAGACTTAAATACTGTTGAACAATGCTGTTTAAAATGGGCGTTGAGGCGTAAGTAAGCACCATTTGAGATGCTGCTTACACATAGATCAACAGTACTCATTTGAAATAGTATTTTTAGGGTATTCCATTTGGGTAGTCCATGGACTGGGGGTCAGCGAAATGTACCAACCCTGATAGGATACAGCGACATGTAAAATCACTGAAACATCAGGACTAAAAATCTTGGTTTCGTGGTCCATTCGAGCCACTACTTTCTCAGGCTTCTTTGCAAAGGTGTTCCGTTAAAGTGCATCTATAAACTCAAATAATTTTGGTCTGCAATATTAATCTCCCCATCAAGAGCAAACATGTTTTACAATTCTCACCTCTACCGGGTACTTGAAGTAGCAGTAATTTGAACCCACGACCGTATTGTGAGAGGCATGAGTCTATTCTCGAGCTTACATCACAAACTGGTTTCCAATAGACCAAAGCCGCTAACTCAATGTTGTACTCAATTCAAACCCTTTTGCTCAATAAAATGTCTTGTTTTGTTCTCGGTATTTCCATGTCATTCAAATGTGAATGTTACATTATAATGCAAGTACAATACACAAGGAATCTTAACCCCGGGAGATTTGAATTGGGTAGAACATTGAGCTAGCCAATTTGGTCTATGCGAAATTGCTTTGAAAACAGGAATACAAAGCAGTTTGTATCGTAGAATCGAGAATAGACATGACGGTCATGGGTCCAAATTACTGCTAAATCTGCCAAGTTTACGTGGCTTGCATGGCATAGAAAAAGTGAAATTCTACACGATGTAGTTAACAATGGTGACATATCTTTCCTTTGGATGGGGAAATCTAATTTGAGTTTAGGTGCACTTTAACTGTAATGATCATCAGTTTAATAAGAAACTTGAATGTAAAAGCTGATAAAATATTGAGTCTAAACGTTTTCGATCAATGTGATCATCATCAGAGTGAAATAATCTGCATACGCTCAGTGTTCTTATAGATCAGGCAGTGCCAGTTATGTAATGCCTGTTCCCATGGGGAACAAGGTGAGGTCCAGTGATTGCACTTGTTTGTTTAGCTCTGGACGGAAGCGTGCGATGTAAAAGGCTCATTTTATTCTCCATTTTAACTATGAATGGGCAGTGGTTAAAACTTTAAACGTGAACTTGTGGTTAGGGTGTTTTCTAATGTGCTTGGCTGGCCCCGACTGTTTATTAACATGTTTCCCATATTACCTTATTACCTTCCCGATGGGAACAGGTATCACATAACTGGCACTGCCTGAACTGTAAGAACACTGAGCGTATGCAGATTATCTCACTCTGATGATGATCAAACTGATCGAAAACGTTGAGACTCATAATTTTAACAGCTTTTACCTTCACGTTTTATATTTTACTTTTATGGGCGAAATGTACAATCATCAGTTTATTTCCACTGAATTACGATAAGGAACTAATAAGAAGATAAATAGGGAATAACGCCCTCCGTTTCAATTAATTAGCTTTAACTATTTTGCTTCTTAGTGAAAATAGTAAGATACGTAAATTTTCGCAAGGGAAAAGACGATGAAAAATTCAATGACTTCAATTAAACAGCCATTATATATGAGGTTCATGTGAACGGTCTCCTAAGCTGATTCACTTTTCACCAAAAAACACTTGCCCTACAGAAATCGTCATGTTAGGTGATCAATCCCCGCAAAACATTAGGCTTGTTGGCTGCAGTTTACGTATGGGCCGGATTTGCTAACACCAGTCCTATAAATATTTCCCAACTGAGTGTAATAAGGCTCTAACAGGCAGTAAGTACTTGTGCATGTAGCAACCAAAGGGAAAATGTGAACGAAATGCAAAAAACGACCTGTAGGGAAATATTTCATATCATAATCAACTTTTAATGCTTAATGTTCTTATAAAAATATTTAGTTCAAGGTGTTAATGAAAATGCATAGAATTTTCAACGATTAATTACTAATGGGCAATGGTAAAGTTAGGTTCTTGAAACTGAATTGAGTTTCTCGCATAGTTCGTATTTCTGAAGTTTGATGTTTTGGTAAATATTTAGAATGAAAAGGCTAAAACATAATTCCTTACAAGTAGGAGAGCATTACTAGATTATGAGCAGTGTCTCTTTTGCTCTACAATACGCGGGATCAAACGAGCGCAGTTTGCTTGCAGTAGAAGCCAAGAGTAGCGCGGGCCTCGGATAGCGAGTGAAAACTGAAAAACTTTCCAAACAAAAGAGACTGTTGGTAGTCTAGCGCATCACTTGCTGCTGATTTAGCATAAGCCTTATGGTTTTTCAGTACATAAGAAACAGTTTTGTGGAGAACAACGTTTGCGAAATGTGATCCGTTTACAAAATAAAGTTGTAGTTCTCTTTCATGAATACCTTGTGTTTTCTCCTGTGATTTTAAAACCTACATTTGACTAGGGCCGATATGCAGAATCTAAGCCTATTTTAAACAAATAGTACACAGTTTAAGGTATCACCATTGTGAATCGTCTCCATTTTTCGAAGTAACCACCAGTGTGTCTAGCAGTCAATGCTATCCAACTGTAGATAATTACCCATTCGTTTTATAACTTGTCGTAAACGCAATAGCAAAACAAAGGTCCAGTGCACCATTTAGCAATTGGTTCATGCCTTAGCCAAAGCCATGATGAGAACGAAAATGAATGCCTTAATTGATCGGCTTACAGCATCGCAGAAAGATATAAAAAAAACAATGTACCAATGACTTTTATTAGGCCATTAGCACTATCAACAAGATACGTCCAGAAATGCACGTAATCAGATGCAAGTAGATTTCAACAAGCATGACGAGGTGTCCACCTGCGCTTTTTCGCAACTTTTACGTCACTCATCTCTTGAAATACAGACAATTAACATCACAAAGTGTCCCTCAAATACTGCTTCTCAACTAAGGATAAACTGCTGCATTTACCCTGACCTAAAAATAACGCTAACGTTCACCCTAACCTTGTTAGATATAGATAGGAAATGCCTAGACTTAAAGGGACACTTCGTGTTGGATGTCGAAATTGGGTGTTTAGCTAATTGTGTGCATTTCTTGACCTAAAGCCTGGCCAAACACTCGCAGCATTTCAACGAAACATCTTGCAACATTGCTGGGCACAACATGTTGCATACGTTTGACCACCTTGTTGCGATATGTTGCAACATGTAGGATAATGTAAATATGAAAACGGACAAATATTTTGAGCAACATTTTGGATGTTGCAGATGTTGCACTCGTTTGGCCACGTTCACGCAACATAGTTGCACCAGGGCATGCGCGCTAGGTCCAATTGTTGCGCGCCAGGGGCCTGGGGCACATAAACCTCAACATGTTGCGTTGAAAATGTTGCGTGCGTTTGGCCAGCCCGTTCAACAAGTTGCAACATCAAGCAACGTGGCAAGACGTTGCGTTGAAATGTTGCGATCGCTTGGCCAGGCCTTACGCGTATCAACAACCTTATGATGGCAAGGAGCGAAACCGTATAGAAGATCCTTGATTGGAATTTTAATCGAAGGGGTGTGTAGGGTGTGGTGGGGAGGGGTGAGTTTGGGCATAAAGTGGCAACGAAATGTGTAAGTTGGAGTAAACACCAGCTTCTATCCCCACCATATAATTATTCTTGATAAATGACCAGTACGCGAATTTCTCCGAGATTTTTTCTCTCTTTAATTCAAGTTCATTATTTATAGTACAGCCACAATCAGAATTCTCAAGAATAGACCTCGTGAATTGAAGTGCCTGGTTAGTACAAAAACCTAAAAAAATAGGCTTTCCAACTATTATTAGACACCCATTATCCTTGGGTCACTCTTAAAGAGACTAATGGGGTGATAATTCTCCGAATTTCTTATCAGTCGTGTTATATGGCCTTTTTATAAAACGAAATGAAAGTAGGTATTTGCTGCAAAAGCGCGTATTTGCTCCTTCATTTTTGCGTTTTTGAATAAAACTTCAAAAATGAGCCATTCTAGCAGTTCTTCATCCACGCTCATTATACTTTGAAGTGACGAAAATGTTGTGGACTGTTTAATTTCTTCGTATGAGGAGTTTATTACTCGTGAGGGATAACTTCTCTTCTTCACGAAAAAACAAAGTGCGTATTTGCTCCTAAAACAGGTATTTGCTACGAAATGGTTTTTTTAACGATAAAATTGTTCAAAATTCGTTTATTCCTCTTTAATTGCTTTCAGATAGTGCATTTTAACAAGCGCCAACCTCACCAAAGGAGAAAACAAAGATATGACCGCCGGTCTGACTTTTAAAAAGAAAAAACCTTTCCCAGTCTTTTGAAAAAATCCTGAGCTCTCAAGTCGTACAGAAAACGTACTCTACAACAACCTTTTAAGTAGAAATTGAAGACATCGTAAAAAGAAGAATAATACAGATCGCAGAGGGGTTTCATAGGAATGTCCATCGTTGTCATGACCTTTAAAAGCCGAGTTGTTTCCTGAATTTTACGTAATTATTGATGGATGTACCAAAAAAGGAGTATTTGCTACCCTTTTCGGATTTAAACGGAAATAAATTGCACGTCAAAAAATTAACTCCAATCTTTGAGGATTGGATGACATCTGTGAAATACCAGCTTTTGTAAAAAGTGTTAAAGATGTCATTTATATTACATTTGAATTTTTTGAAGGCATAGGGAAAACAAGTAGCATATACCTAATGATGAATCTAAAGAGAGAGAGAGAGAGAGAGAGAGCCATCATAGTTACTGAAGTGCCTTAAAATGTTACAGAAGTGCCCGTACCTCTCTCTCTCTCTCTCTCCACGTTTGCAACTGTAGGGCACTCTGGTACCCTAGGGAAGGGCACTTTTGTGCTTAAAGGCACTTTGGTAACTTCATTAGGGAGTTTTTTAGGGCACTTCTGTAACAAAGGGCACTTTTGTAACATTTTGGTAGGGCACTTTTATACCATAGGTCTGTTATGTGTAGGGCACTTCAGTAACTTATGTAAGGCACTTTGGTAACTGCTTTTTTACACTTTCGTTCGTCTTTATAGGGCTTGGGCACTGTCTTCAAGGAGAGATTGTAAACAAAACTATATGCTTGTACTTACATATGGAGTTTGTTTGTCTTGACAGGGGATTTTTTGCTAAGGTTTTCTCCATATAATGCACAGGTGACAAGGTTTAATTTTCAATCTTCGTTCACTGTCTAAAATCCGCACGCGTCATTGGTTAAAATTGATCACGTGAGTTTCCGTTACCTAGCGACATCAAAGAAACAGAGTGCGTTCTTACAATAACGCATAAAAGCTGTGCAGTGTTCTTCAACTTCAAACGTACATGGCTTCAAGTTCAAGATTTTCCGAGGTTGAGGAGGAAAAAATTACTGAAATAATTGACCCTGCCATTCCGGAGAACTTTGAGAACGCCAGGTTTAAAAATTGTAATTTCGCTTTCACTTATAACACGACAAAGAAAAGTGATGATTGATCATTGACATTGGCTTGTTTATGCTCACTGAAAATTCTGTTTCATTTTAACTCACTGCGTTCGCACACATGAAAATTATTTTCTAAACCGTTATAGGAACTTGCACAACACGACAACCACAGTCCAATGGGTTGGTAACTCACGGATAGCCAATATAAGCTTTATTACTGTATTCGAGCACTATGTGTATAAACGGTCACATTACTTTTAGTCCACAGAAATACGATACGCGAAGCTATATCCTCATTAAGCTAGTACACTTGCTCAATACATATGATACGGTTAAATTATAGTGAAAGCACTGATTATAATCATACAAAACTTGGCTGTAACTAAAAGATAGCAAAACGTTCGCGTGTCCCATCACGCGTGGAAACTTAAATGATAGTAATTAGATACCTAGGCTAGATGAAACTGAAAGCCGTGCAGATATATCTTCCTGAATATACAAGTCTTTGGCGTAATCGGATTTCCATCGCCCGTGTAATTTTAATAACCTGTCTGATACAGGGTCGCTAGGTGAAGTTACGGCAGCGGTTGCCCCACCAGACCTAAGACTGTGTAACCCAAAAAGTTTGGAGTTGTAACCTAGAGCCTTGAGAGCTTCCAAAAAGATTTCTCGACACCTAGAATACGAAATTCCTTTGTTCCCTAAAACATAAGTATTATAATTTTTCTGAAATACTAACTGCCTGATTAGGAGACCGTCTGCATTATGGTCCATTCTTGCAGCAGACATATACCTAAGGACCATACTAACTGGACAAGTGGCATTGTCCGTTCTAGCAATAATAGCTTTATTACCTTCCCTGTAGACATCTGTTTTACTACTTGGTATAACAATGGACATATGGTCATCTGCGAAAGTTATATGCGAAGCTTTGATAATTGCTAACTCATTGAATCTGAAGAAACCTGCAAAACCTAAGAGGACTATGACTGAAATTCGCAGATCTTTTAGATTAGCGTCTACCTTGCCATGTTTAGCAACTATTCTCTTGACCATATCAATAGAGAGAGGGAGCTTCCTATTCTTCCGTTGTGTGCCATTACGTTTCGCGGCTTCAACAACATTTCTACACACTCCGGTTTTCAAAGGATTATTACTACAAGTTATATCTACTACATCGTGTAGCCAAACTAATGCAGCATAAGCCATACTAACAGTGCTGGGAGAACCAGTCTTCCTGTGAAGCTGAGACAAATAGGCCGCTACAACAACAGGCTCTTGTGGCAAAACGAATTGAGCCTTAACATCATTGCACCAACGCATAAATTTTCGACACTCAAGTAAATATCTATTCATCGTCGAAGGTTGTCTGGCCTTAAACTGATCAGTAATGAGGCGCAGCTTGAAGGGAGCTAAAGATCCATAGAGACTTGCCCAACAGGACTGAGCAGAGATGGCCTGTTGAGGAAAACAAAAGGAAAAACACATAACAGAGGGGTGTAGAGGTGGAACAATCTTACTCACTGATTCATGGCTAAAAGGAAATAAGTACTACAACCCGGGAGCTATTAGTTCTCAACACCACTGCATTCATTAAATGAAGATCAAAAAGGGCAATAAATAACACAGCACTATTGGAGTGCTATTCGTTGTCGACACAACTTCTGCACATTGACACATGGCCGAAAAGAAATAAGTACCTCAACACTGGTAAGGTGCTATTCGTTGTCAGAACATCTACCTCACATAAAATGATCAAAGTGAAATAAATAACGCAACACTGCCAAGGTGCTATTCGTAGTCAGCACAAATTCCACTCGCTAGATTGTGGCCGAAAGGCCAACCTTTCAGATTCTTACCCCGAAGGAACGAAATTCAATCTTAAAGCCACTACATATCCCGGAGTAGTTGGTGAACCCAGAACAGAATTGTGATTTCGCCCGTGCGTCAAAGCTTGAGGCATAGACAAAACTCTTAAATCCTGGATGAAACTGCAATAAATATTGGTTAACAGGGGCCAAAACACGGCTGACTTCCACAGTGGAACAATAAGGGTGCCCTTGGCTCCCTGACTATACATATAGGCAAGCGTTCTGGGAATAAGATAAACTGGCGGAACTAACCAGCAGTTCTCAACTTCCCACGACTGCATAAATGCGTCAATGCCCGACGTTTCCGAGTTCCAAAATCTAGAAAAATATCTGGTGACTTTTCTGTTGTAATACGGGGCAAAACAATCCACCGTGTGGGGACCCCAAAGACTATCCAAGTCTTTGAAAACGTCCTCAGTGACCTGCCAATCGTCAAAATCCACCAGTTTGCAAATAAAATCTGCCCTGGCATTGCGATCTCTAGGAACGCATTCAATATCCAAATGAATGCTGTGTTCGTAACATATCTTGAATATTTTTAAGGCAATCGTGTGTAACTCGAGTTTCATGCTACCGACCTCAACGATTTTGGCATTGGCCTGGTTATCGGTATACCACTTAATATGTGATGAACTTAAAATAGGAAGGCAAGACAGAAGTGAGAATTCAATTGCACTTAATTCTCGCCACGTAGAACGTCTACTCCTTTCGTCCTGCGTCCACATTTTGTGGCAAACAAGCTCGCCGTCATTGATATAAGAAACAGCTCCGCAGGCAATATTACTAGCATCTGAAAAAGTTACTTTCTGAGGTTTGCGGAAAACAAAGCAATTTTTAAAATTGCGTAGATGGATATTGTTCTTCCAGAAAACGATTTCATCCTTACAATACTCGTCTAAAATCATAGGTGTATCCCAATGCTCAGCAATAGCAATTGTCATCTGACAGTGTCTGGTAGTAATTCTGGGTAAATTTCCAGTAACCGGACATGTAGACATAACTTTCCTGACAAATGATGACAATTGTCTAGCCGAAATTGTGCATTTTTGAGCTTCAATAAAAGCCACACAATCAACGATACCTTGGACCCTCCTGGGTGTAATACTAATAGTACCAAGAGTGGAGTTCCAGACCAATCCTAACCAAGTAATAATTTGCGTTGGTTCCCAAATTGACTTTTCGCTATTTGTTATAAATCCGGCTAAACGTATGTCAGAACGAACCCTACTAGCTATAATATTTGCTGAATTATAGTCGTCAGCTATGGACCAACCATCATCTAAAAATACCGCGATGTAAATACCGTTAGCCCTCCACCATCCAACCAAAGGGCGGAGTATCTTTGTAAAGATATAAGGAGCTACAGAAAGGCCAAAAGGAAGAACTGTGAAAACGTAAAACCGCGTCTCCCCTTGAAACTCCCATGAAAAACCTAAGAATGTTTAATGTGGTTGGAAGATCTCGACGTGATGATAGCACTCTTAAGATCAAAAGAAAACATATAACCATTCTTGCGAAACATAAGAGAAGCAATTTTCCAATCATCGTACTTAATCCTCAGTTTCTTAATGAAATGATTAACATATCTTAAATCAAGAATTAACCTTTTCTTTCCATTAGGCTGAACGGAAACCGACAATGGATTGACGACATGGGGTTTGCAAGACAATTGCTTTATGCGTTCGGACTCCAGTAGCTCAGTGATAGAATTCTCTACGAAGTCAATATTTTTCAGGGCAGAAGCGTTGTTCTTTGAATAATATGCAGGCGGCACATCCCAGAAAGGCAAACGATAACCAAATTTAATTACGTTTAATATGAAGGATGAAGCACCTAAAAATACCCAAAATTCTAAATTTTTCTTTAAATTGCCCTTTACATTGTTATTCCGTCCTAGATCTTCGTCGATTTCAAAACGATTCAGTACCTGAAGTACATCCGTAAACTTGTCGAATTCCTCAAGAATGTCCGATTCCCTTAAGTCCGGTTCCTGAAGCGTTTGTGGTGGTGGATGCTGGGGCAAAGGCGGTTGGCTTGTACTGGCCGAAAGGGCGGGGGTAGAAGCTGGAAGCCCTGCAATCTTTGGCCCAGTGACCTGGCCTTCCACACCTGAAGCAGTCCCCATGTGCATAAGAGCTTGGACGGCCTGCGGGTGTCAAGATGGGACGAAAATATGAATAGTTAAGTAACGACAAATAACAACCAAAGAGCAAAACTTGCTAATTAACACAAAAGAAAAGGAGGGGCGGGTGGGCGGGAAAGCAGAATACAGTAAAGCTATATTGGTGACGCGAGAAGTGAAATAAGCATACGGCTACTGGACTATATAGCAGTACATGCTATGACACCTTACTCCCATGAGGTACAGAAATCATGCATACTTGACAAGTATTACGTAACAGTAATGCAAACGAAGGTGAGATAGAAAACAAAGTGTGAACACTGACGTTCCGTAATCAACTCCTATAGAAAATACATTTTCATTTTAACTCACTGCGTTCGCACACATGAAAATTATTTTCTAAACTGTTGTAGGAACTTGCACAACACGACAACCACAGTCAAATGGGTTGGTAACTCACGGATAGCCAATATATATAACACGAGAAAATAACAAAGCACCTGAGTGAATAACAGGAAGAATATAAAGTAAAAACAATAGCGATACCAATACCACGAAAAAGATGATGATCCGGCGTGCCCAGGTTGGGAGTTGTACAACGCTTCTTATTGCTCTGCTGCTGTCGTTCCCTTTCTTTGTTTCCTTTTCCTATTAGCTGCGGCTCTAGCATTGCGAATTTTCTTGTCGTCCTCATCGTCCGAGGCGATATCTTGGGATTCGTATTCTTGAACTGCATCCCAGCCGGCTTCACTCGAGTCTGCGAGTTTGATAAGCTTCTGTCTCTTGTGCAACAGCGCTTTGGCTTGGTCCGTTAAGTGAGCCACCTTCTTGTGATCCTTCTGGGCGTTTGCTTCTTTGATTTTTCCTACTAATTCTTCAAGCTCGGCGTTGAATACGAACTGTTTTTGGTTACTTTTGAATGTGAACTTCTCTGCCTGCAAATCGATTTTTTGTTTTTCTTCGAGCTCTTTTCCCTTCTGTTCCAAACGATTTTCAAGATATGTCTTGACGAGAGAGAACACTTCATCAATCCCTTGAGATGTGGGAGGATCTGTTGGCGGATTGTTGGGAATATCTGGCTCTTCGTTAAAATCGTCCGGTCCGCTTCCAGGCATAGCTTACAAAAACCGAACTGGACGAAAGCAGAATACAGTAAAGCTATATTGGTGACGCGAGAAGTGAAATAAGCATACGGCTACTGGACTATATAGCAGTACATGCTATGACACCTTACTCCCATGAGGTACAGAAATCATGCATACTTGACAAGTATTACGTAACAGTAATGCACACGAAGGTGAGATAGAAAACAAAGTGTAAACACTGACGTTCCGTAATCAACTCCTATAGAAAATACATTTTTAAGTGTGCTTTCTCCTTTTTTTAGCTATTAGCTAGAATACACTTTATGTACATGTATCTAAAATATTCATTCAGATTTAGTAAATTAAAGATTCTTGGCCATTGAATGTTCTTGTTTTCATTTGTTTTTCTTTAGTTCATTGTTTTCTCATTCAAACAGGTCGGGCGAGAAGCCATTGTAAGTCTATCGCCAGCAGTGCACTCAAATTGAATATTAAAAGGATTAGAGACTGTTCGTTTGTGTTTTGTTTACAAATGAACGCACTTGCTTACTGTGCATTGAACTCGAAATTTTCAATACTGCACTCAGCTTCGCTTCGTGCAGTATTAAAAATTTGTCGTTCATTGTACAGTAAGTGCGTTCGTGTATTTGAAAACAAAACACTCACAACAGTCTCTAACCCGTAAATATCAAATACCATAAGATGTCTAGCAGGTAATTGAAAAAGAAAGTCAAAGAACGGCTGATGATTAAGAAAAACAAATACTGTTTAATAATTTAAGCTCACTGGCTAAAGGCAGGGCACAAAATTTATTTGTCATGACAACTTTGGCATGAAGTAAGGAACAGATATACGAGGCATTACCAATCACATTGGCATTTATTCTACCTTTAAACTGGAACACTATTCACAATATATATTTTTTGAATATCAACAAATCATTGTAAGCCACAAAGCCTTAATTCTGAAAACAATGGCTACTTAACCATAGCAACTGTTTGGAAGCTTACAAAAGTACTTAAATTATTAAGTGGCTATTGAGTTTGCATCAGCTGTCAAGCATCATCAAGAGCAAAACAGTTAGGACGCATGTACCTGGACAGCATGATGAAATTTTTCTCTTACTAAAGAACTAAAACACAAAATGTGCTTGAGATCAATGTTGACATTACAAAGGCTGTGAATCTTACAAAAGAGCTACATGTAAAGCTGCTGCTGCAAGTGCATTTGTTTGCTGAAGAATGCACTGTTTCAGTATTAAACTTTTGCATTAATTGAAGGTGGGGAAGTGCACCTGTAGCCACCCTTGACTTGGTGGCACAAAAGCTGAAATAATATATATATATTTGTGGCAAAATCACTCACACTGTTTCCTGTGTGGCTGCTGTGTTTCGAACTTTTCTCATAAGATACAAAAACGGAAACTTGAGGCTCATGTTTTGGCTAGAATAAAGAAAAACCGCAAATGTAGCTGAATTTTGCAACAACCCTAACTTTCAACGATACCCTATATTAGAGAAACTGTTATTTCTGTAATACAGTAGAGGTCAAATTTGTTTGAGAGACTCTGCTTTTAGAATGTTGAACTTTTTTTAAAGGTAAATACTGGAGCAGCCTGAACAGCCAATTTAATAAAATACAAGTGATCTTGTACAGTAAGCACTCTATGCAAACTTTCTGTCATGCATTAAAAAAATGGGTAGAATAAGAGGTGTAAAAGGTGAGGCTTTCACAAAGTTTCTGACGGTGTGAGACTAATCTGGAATTGAAGATGTACTGGCAACAGAATTTTTAAAGTCTCATTCAAATCATCTTTGAAAAGCATGAAAACATTAAATTATCCCCACTCTTTACAATTAGGAATTAACAGGTCGGTGTTGAAAAAAACAAACAAACCAAGAGCTGCAAAAAGATCACATGGGACATAGGCAAAAAAATAATAAGCTCCAATTAATGCTAAAGCAATACAGTAAGGCTTTCAAAAAATACTTCTTCCCATAAAACAGAACCTCAAATGTGAAAAACCAAATCTGTTGCACAGAAACAAACTTAAGGGTTTGTTTGTCATTAAGTCTCTGCTTGCACTGTACACCATTGTTTGAAGTCATAAGTGGGTATTTATTGCTTCCAAACACAGTGCATCGTAGCCACCTGACTCCAGCCAAAGAGAGCAGCTGATGGAAACCTGAAACCAATCACAACAAAGTATAAGTGATAGACACATGACATTATTTTCAAGGAGTGAGTTTCTAGAGAAACTGTGGTGCTGGGTCAGTAGAGACTGGACTAACACTTGGTAGCATTTGGTGGATAAGGTAAATTATCCAATAACAGTAATAGTAACAGCAACAGCTACAAAAGTCCTTTGTCAGAGCGTATATCCTTCACCCGGACACAGATAATTTAACACACAACATAATTTTTTAATTTGATATTCTACAATGGCTCTAACCTTCTTAAATGATCATTCTGTTGTGGTGAGGTACAACTATACTTCTTCATAAATAAACCAACTGAATTCCGCCTGCATGCAGTATTACAAACAGCTTGCTTCAGAATTTTAAATACAACAGAAATCAACTCTGGGGGATATTAAAGCAATCCATGTGCAACACACAATGCAAGACATACCCTGTATTAATAGCGGCTCTGTTTTCCTCTCCTCTGCCTGCGCTCATACTTAATACGGTCAACTATTTGTCTCAATGACAGCGTTTGTAACATGCTTCTTCCTTTGGCATCAGAAGAAAGTCCGTCAAAAATGACCTTTTTCGAGATTGGACTGTTTTGAAGCATGTCCTCAAATAAGCGATGCAATATTTGTACATCTCCCTCACTGAAAAGAGCCTTTGTGTTGTTGCTCAATGCTGTTGTTGGCGAGACGATGTCGGAACCAGCAGATGATTCCCCTCTGAAAAGTCGTTCTACCTTATCACTTAGTTTTTCTTTCTCTGTTGGCAAGTTAAAGTGTTGTTCTTGGATACTGGATGTCTCCACTCTGCACGAACTTTGTCATAAACTCTTCTGGCATCTTCACCTCGGAACACTTGACTATCCTTGATCTTCTCTTCCACACATTCCATGGTGACTTCCTTTTGCTCTATTTCTTTTTTAAATAACTGGCGTATTTCTTGAACCGCCTCTTCTGACCATGGCAATTTTAATACACTCCTTCTTTCATCTTTCAATGGGTCTTCTTCAGCTTCTTCCTCGTTTGCATTCTGTTGCATGTCTTCTCCGCGCTGTTCAGATGGCAGTTCCTCAGATCTTTCTTCACAAGACTGAGAGCTCGTTTTCCTCATAATTTTGTGAAGTGTCTGTGAAGCAGTCACCGATGCTTTCGCACTTTGGCTCAAACGGTAGTATTTTACTGCAGTGTCTTCCTTATGAGCCATCAATTGAGCCAGATCGCTTGCTATTTCTTTGTGACTCTTGTGGCAGGCAGTCACCGCACCTTTCCTGAATAGTGTGCTGTGAATGCGTCCTACTACCCCTGCCTTTTTCCAAACCGATTTGATAGCTTTGTTTATTTGACTGGACTGCAGTTTTGTTCCATTGAAAGATGAAAATAGTGGCTGGTCTTCTCCTGCTCCAACACCTGGCACCTTAGAGCGCACTTCTTGAACAAATATGCTCATCCAATTATACAAATTACTTGTTAGGACAATTAATGCTTGGCCATGAACATGGAATGTTTTGTGATTCATGACATTGATGACAAATCTGTCACCTTCTTTGTAGCCTCTTTTGAATTCTCTTAAAGTCATGTTAGCCAAAACTCCAGCACGGTTGGCATTATCAATGGAAATCTGAATGAGAAGGAAGTCACGCAAAAGGGTGTACTGTTGTTGTGCAATGTCTACACTGTGCTTTCCACTGAGCTTTCCAAGCAGGATGACAGCATCTCTGGAAATTTGGCTTTTTTCAAAGGCTTCAATTTTTTCTGCAGTGATGGCCTCAACTCGATCCTCTTCCCTCCTCTCCCACTTCCGTTTCAAGCTTGAACGCTTGTAAGATGTAGACCATCTCTTCATCTTTTCTCTCAACTGACTGATTAACTCACAGCTGGCTGTAATTTCTTTTGCCTTTTCAGACAACAGGAAGGAGTAAAAATGTTGCAGGCTTGTAAGATACGATTTGATAGTTTCAGCAACATACTTTTCTTCAGCATGTTTAACAAAATCCTCCTTTAACAGACCGAAATCTAGAAGAGATGACACCTTCTTGTCAATGTCAATCACAAACAAGATCCTCTTAACCTGTGAAGCGTGCTGTTTGGCAGTTTTCACGTCTTTTTTGCCCCTATCGGGTGATTGTAGCCAATTCTCAAAATCGACAATTAACCCAGGGAGAGTGTCAACATCAGATTCAACATCAGCTTCTGCAATTGCACTTGCACTTGCACTACCAACCACTTCTCCATCTTCATCAATAACTATTTCCTCCTCCTCATTCTCCAGCTCCTCAACTTGTTCCATTTCAACTTCCTGACTTTCTTCAAGTGAAACCTCTTCGCTACTTTCAAGTGTTGCTGTTTCGAAGTTGGTTAGTTTTTCTCCGGCAGCTCTCTTGTCAATTAACTGGACTCTATGGGGCCTCTTTCCTTTTTGCAAAGCTTTATTCAGCAGACTTTTGTACTCGTCAGATGAAGGGCTAATCTTGTGAACATTTTTCAAATGGGCTGGTAATCGTTTCACACATGCTGAACATCCAATCATAGGACAAATTCTCTTTTTATGGTAGTCCTTGTAGGTCTTTGTTTCTTCATCACCATTATTTCTCTTCTTCCTGTTACCTGCCTCAGCACTTTCTTTACTTTTGAATGTGTACTTTTTCCGTAAATTAAAGTTTGTGATTGCTGAACGAGATCGAGAATGAGACTACTTATGAACCTGCATTAGATGCCTAGGGATGTGAACTACCACCTTCTTGCAGTAAGGGACTGGACACAGACGTTTCCCTCGTCCCTTATGTCTTCTTTCTTTGTTGGGTTCCTCCTTCTCCATTGGTTGTTCATTTTCCGGGGAATTGATCCTACCCTTCAACATTCGGATGTAACCTTTGGCATTTGAAAGTTCTCCATCCCCCTTCCTGCCTGGCTTATCTCCTTCATCTGCTACATCATCTTCGTAAGATGAAAAAACACACTCAACCTCACTGATTTCACCTTCACTTCCATTGCCCAATTCCACAGGCCCACCTGCCCCATTCTCATCTTCACCTTTGGACCTAGCACCTTCACTGGTGACATAATCACTTTCCTCTTGCCAGTCAGCACAGGAATTTTCTTCACTTTGATTGACTGCAATTACAGGCTCTGTGCTTGAGTAAGCAGGCAAGCTGGACAAACTCCTAGTCCACATATGCCTAAGTTCAAAGGCTTTCTCAGACAACTAAATGATAGACAAGAAAAAACATGAACAGTGTTGACCAGTAATGAATAAAATTTGAGTTTCAGTTGCAAAGGTTTTTGTGTTCCTCTTGATACAGTATGCTTAGTTATTGTGATCATTACACCATGAAAATGTTTCTTCTGCACTTACCGTTATTAAATACCACCAATGATGATGCTAACTGCACACGATTTACGTCCATAATTTAGCCTCATTTTATAAATGCCAAGTACTGGATATAAATACTTGGCATGTGAAAAATGATGCAAAATTATTG
>NC_090877.1:29854396-29856896 GCF_036669935.1 Montipora foliosa | reverse complement strand
TTTGGACTGTTGACGTAAATGAATGTATCTTTTGCGTAAATGAACAGCAAAAGGTGTAGTTCCCAGATCACCCATTAAGGTCCAATTTGTTCCGCTTGGGATTAGGAATTCGGAACAATTGGTTCCCTTTTTAACAATAAAGGACCATTTTGTTCCGTATCTTTATAAAAGCACGTTCCCATTTTATCAAAAGGAACACATGTTTAGGAACAATAGTTCCCAAATCATCCATTAAGGACCAATTTGTTCCGCTCGGGATTCGGAACTCGGAACAATTGGTTCCCCTTTTAGCAATGAAGGACCATTTTGTTCCCAAGTAGTATGAAAGCACGTTCCGAATTCATCAAAAGGAACACAAAAAAGAGGAACAATCTGTTCTCGCTTTTCCAGAGGGGACCGTTCCAGAACCAAGAAAAGGAACACCTTCGAAAAGCAAAATGCGCTCAAAAACATCGTTAGTTAAAAAGAAAGAAGCCAAAAAGCGGCTAAAAGATCACTTTGTGGAACACAATCGAATGCCGAAATTTTGCTGACGAAATACAACACTCAACTCAAAAAAGGAAACAAAATTGAAATTTGGGAAATGTTATAGAGAGAGAGAGAGAGAGAGAGAGAGAGAGAGAGAGAGAGAGAGAGAGAGAGAGAGAGAGAAAGTTTCCTTTATTTCTTGGTTTCCCCCCCCTCCCCCGATTTTTGAATTGCCCAAACGTGCCTAAGCACAGTGCAAATTTCTTTACAACTATGTTCCTGTGGTTGGTTTTGGCTACAGAAACTCAGCCACTGGCATCTCTCTCTTTTTTTAAACAGCTAAGCTGCCAAACAGGTTGGTTTTTAATCAAAAGCGTTCTTGTAAAAGGAACAGCTGTGAAAAGGCACATCTGTTCCTATAACTGAAGCACCGAATAATTAGCACGGACTTTAATCTACATGCAGCAATAATTAGTTTTGCGAAGGACTATCTGTTGGAGTCATTGAATTCATACAAATAATCATTCCTTCGCGCTTATCCTATGCAGTTTGCGCCCTTATGGTTGAATTTAAGAGGCAGCGTTATTCGCTCCAAATACGCGGAGCACCTCTAACACGCTATACTCACAAGCCTGAGTAACTGATAACACAGTCTTGTTTCAGGTCAAGACTCAATAACCATCAATGTAAATTTTGCAACCCCTTTCCTATTATACTCACTACTTTTGCATGTATTTTTTAAGGATATTAGAATGAATGAATGAATCAATGAATCAATGAGCGAAAAAACGAGGGAATCAATAAATGAATCAATCAATCAATCAATCAATCAATGAAGAAATTAATGAATCAATGAATGAACGGTCGAACAAACGAACAAAGGAAGGAGAATAAAATTAGGAGTAAAAGGAGCAGTAGTCATACGCAGAAAATACGTTAAACACCGAAAACACGTTGATAACGAAGACCAAGTTATTCCTGTTACAAGCCTGAGTTATTGGTAACAAAATCATGGACTGTAGCATACACAGTCTTGTTTCAGGTCAAGAATGATTACCAACATAAGTTTTGCAACCTCTTTGCTATAACACTGACTAATTTTGGATGTGTTTTTTAGGAGATTAGAACAAATAAATGAATGAATGAACGAACGAACGAACGAACGAACGAACGAATGAACGAAAGAACGAATAAGTGAGTGAGTAAATGAATGAGTGAATGAACCAACCAACGAACGAGCGAATGAACGAATAATAATGTTATTAGGAGCAGAAAGTAGTAGTGGTCATTCACGGAAAATACGTCAAACACGTCAAACACGTTGATAACAGAGATAAAGATACTCTTGTTACAAGCCTGAGTTACTGATAACAAGATCATGGACTGTAGTGACAGTCATGCCCTTCCGGCTTGTTTAATTACGCACACTGCGTATACTTTGCTTGGTAATGGCGTGTTTACCTGTTTTTCTGTATCTAACAAGTATGGCAAGAAGAGATCAATTCAGTGTTTCATCGGCTACACCTGTGCGACTAAACTGCGTATTTTTGCAGATGTTGATGGAGTGTTTTCAGTGTTTAGAGTGCACAGAGTGAATAGATTAACTGCCTTTAGATCTGCTGTTACCTCCACTATTTACCCAACTACAACTTCCTTCCCAATGTTGGCATTTTTACCGGGTTTAGCATGTAAAACCTTGTAAGAATGAATCTAATTATTTTTGTTTTTGCGTTACTATTCATTATTATCACTTGTTTATTTTTTATAATAATTAATAATAATAATATTAATAATATTTATTATTATTATTGTTAGTAGTAGTAGTAGTAGTAGTAGTAGTAGTAGTAGTAGTAGTAGTAGTAGTAGTAGTAGTCATTCACGCCACATAAGTTAAACACGGCAAACACTTTGACAACAGAGGAAAAGTTGTTGTTTGTAGGTGCGAGGTGTTAGTAGTGCGAAATATTAACTAATTCATTTTAAATATGTCAAATACGCTATACCTGGTAAATATTCCAGGTAGTTATTAAAA